>NW_004524616.1:5621658-5641128 GCF_000260255.1 Octodon degus
GTGAAAGAAGGTTAACTAAAAATAAAAAAAAAATCAACATATATGAAAGTATATAAGTCCTTAAGATATATATATATAAATACTAAAATAAATATAATATTGCTACTTTGCTGATTTTTCACTTATCCCAGGGTATCTGGAAAGTAACCCTCGTGATAAGTGAGGGACCACTGCATCTGGCTATGATGACAAATTTGACTATGAACATTTACCTATAAATTTTGTATGAGCACGTGTTTTCCCTTCTGTACAACTAAGAATAGAGTTGGGGGTCATACGGTGACTCTACACTTAATCTTTTTCTTTCTTTTTTTTTTTTTTTTTGGTGGTACCAGGGATCGAACTCAGGACCTTGTGCTTGCCAGGCAAGTACTTATTCCACTGAGCTATCTCCCTGGCCCCCATGTCACCGTGCTCTTGACTGCCTTGTCCCCGAGCTGTGATCCAACCCTTGCTGGCCAGACAGCTGGAGATGTCTCACATGGAGCCATGCAGCATTCCTAGGGCTCCCCACCTTACTGCCCCCCAAGGCTACAGGAATCTTTCCCTCTAGGCACCTGGCAGATGGGCCACATCTGGGGATTTGGGAAGGACTCTCAGGTTAGGAAAGCTCTACAAATGTGTGTCTGATTCTCAGGCAAAGCCGGCCAAGCTGGGACAGGCTCAGTTAGCATCAAGAAGCTGGAGCTCATGGTGTGGAAGGGGGAATGAAGATGTGCTCCAGGTAGACTCAGCTCGGACGCCTGGGCCTGAGCCTCCCACTGCCATGCTGCTGGCACAGGCTTTGTGACAGTGCTTCTGAGTGAAGGCCAATAAGAAGGTGAGAAGCAGCAGAAAGCAGCTTCGAGGAGTAAGTCATAGGAGGAGATCCAGGGACATTCTCAACCAGAGTCAGCCATGGAGCTCACTAAGAAAACAACCCAGCAGCTTGAGGGCCTGGGGTTACCCAGAGGAGTGTGGCATGGTCCCTGCCCTTCAGGGTTTACAAACAAGCACAGAAAGCCAGCGAGCTGGCTGAGCATTGCAGTACATGCAGCAGGCACCACCATGGCCAGCAGACCAGAGCTGGGGTGACGCATCCGCAAGGGCTACACAGGAAGGGGCACTTGGCCTGAGACCCAGTGGAACGAAAAGTGAGGCCGGGAGAGATGACGGAACGATAGCTCCAAGATGAAGCGACAGCATGTGTGAGGAAGGCTAGATCAAGAGGGCTGGTCCCTGTGGTCAAAGAGACAAGTGTAAGACATGGGAGTGGTGGGAAGCCAAGGGCGGGCCATGGGGTCTAAGCAGCTCAAGCCACTTTTGAGGTCAGTGGGGAGTCGTTGGAAGCGTTCTACAATTCAGCACTGCTAGTAGCCTGCTTTGAGAGGTGAGGAAACTAAGGCACAAAAGTATGTTTAGGTAGCGGGCCTGAGGTTACCCTCTCAGAAGATTCTAGGCCAGGACCCCAACAGTCTGAGTCGGACTGCCCTCTCCAGCTTGCTGCTATGTATATACATGGCTACAAGCACACATACATTAAAAATACTGAGTCTGAGCACAGGGCTCAGCCAGGGGCCTTACAGGCAAACTCTATTTAAGCTCATTTAACAAGGACCTTCTTAATGATCTCATTAGCCTGGTCAGGTCCCTCAGGAAACTCAAAGTAAGGTCCTGTTTTAAATGGGGCCTCTTTGAAGTAGCCACCACCTGAAGCTGCCACCTGAGAGGGTGGGAAACAACACCAGCCTATGAGCCCTGCGCCCACTTGGGCAAGAGCCATGGGGCCTCCAGCACGGCAGGACTTGGCCCTGGTACAGCCCAGGGTGCCAGGCAGGTTTTCCATTATCTTTCTCCCAGCTGCCCTCTCCACAGTCTCCTTCAGATAGGTGATCTAGCTGGCCATAGTGAGGTCGTACATCAGGATGACAGCAGCAAGACGCTGTGGCCTTCCCCAGGCCTTGCCTTCTCAGTCTAGACTCCCAGGCTCCCCTCAGCCATGGTCTTGCTCATAACCAGGGATGCCCATGGCTCTCCCCGACCCCAAGCTCAAGCTGCACTCTCTCTGGTCGTATAGTAGGTTCTTTCATCCATTGTCCTCTTTCTAGACAGACACCACTGCTCTTCCAGCACCCACTTCTGATTCCCTTTATGAGTGGTGACTGATCTTTCAATAGGATGGCCGTGAAAACCTAGTGAAACACCTCCACATCCACCAGGGATGCCTGCTTCTGGAGCCAGCTCAGGGTCCTTTGGGCTCCTTCATCCTCTGGCTGTGTCCCTCGTGAAGCAAGAGAGTTGACCTTCCCAGTGGGGCCAGCCCAAACCCCTCCCAACTTGCCTCAGAAAATACTTCAGGGTGACTGACCTGAGAAGAAGCAACTGGCCTGTTGTCTCTTCACAGAGTATAAAACTCAGACAGACAGAAGGAAGCATTTCACCTTTGCAGAACTGCACGCGCGAGGCCCTCCCAGCAGGCTGCGGCTGAGGCTCCTGCCTATTAATAGTCAAGCAGCTGTTTGCTTCCCTGAATGAGACTCTTTATTGCAAGCTGCGTTGACAAAACAGATCCTGCTCCTTCCTGCCCAGAATATTTGGAGGTGGAGGGGCTGCAGCAAGATGTTCCTTCCTTCCAGGGAAGTTGAGAAGGTCAGCGCCGGGAGAGGCCTTAGCAGTGACCCTGTCTAATTCAAGGAAATGCAAAACAGCCTCTTTAGGCCACCTACTCAGCCCCTCACTCTTCACTGGTTCTATTTCTCCTGTACACAATTTCGGCCAACAGCCCCACTGCTCCCCTTTCTTGACATTCTCATCCCCTCTTGTCCCACCCTGCCTAGAAGCCTCAAAGTCAAGGCTTGGGTGACTGCCCTGGTGACCTTGGTCTCAGTTCCCACATCCCACCCCCTCTCTCAACTGAGGAAGTGCTTTGCATGTTCTCCATCACTCCAGCCTTTGAGCATGCTATCTCTTCTGCCTGTGCTCCCTTTTCTCAGATCTCCACTAGTTCTCTAGTTCTTGGCTTGAAGGAGAACACTCTAGGAAGCCTGGTCTCCCCAAACATACCCCACTGTGCCTCCACTTACCTTCTGCCTAAAGTTCTTTCTTAGAGAGAAGGTCAGGAACCTTGTGTTCATCCTAATCCTCCACTACTGACCAGGACACACTTTGACGCTGAGCTCAGTCAAAAACAAAAATAAGGTAGGCACACATCTGCAATCCAGCTACTCAAGGGGCTGGGGATCACAAATTCAAGGCCAGCCCGAACAACTTAGCAAATCCCTACCTCAGAATAAGAAAATAAAAATGGCCAGTTACATAGCTCAGCATTCTCTTGGTTCAGTCCCCAGTACATATTTTTAAAAGGTTTGTCTCTTCTCGTCTCCCACCACTGGAGCCCCACAATCTGACAGTCCCAATGCTTGTGCATTTCACTGCTCAAGAGTAGGAGCTCTAGAAACAGGCTACCTGAAATTGAATCATCGTGCCGACACCAACCAATTAAGGACCTTGAGGAAGACAACGATATAAAGCCTTAGTTTCCTCACCTGTAAAATTGAGCCAGTGAGGACCTGTTTCATAAGATTATTGCAAGAAGTCACTGAGAGCAATGCTTGTAAAACACCTAGACCGGTGCCTGACACATTCAGCAAATGTTAGCTGTGCAAATAATTCAACTTAGTATCTCCATCAGACCATAGAACCTTCTCCCCTCTCACCCCACATAGCCACCATCTGTAGTGGTGTCTCATAGCACATGCTCAGAAATGCCTGTAGAGGGCCAGCCAGATAGCTCAGCAGACTAAAGTGCCTGCTTAGGCAGAACACAGTGGCCGGGGTTCAATCCCCAGCGTACCGTGCCAGGCCCATCCCCTGGGTGCCCTGAGATGGCGATTGAGATCGGGTGTGGTGGCACGTGCTTGCAATCCCAGCACTTGGGAGGCTGAAAACAGGAGAATCACTGAGTCCAGCCTATGTGGTGAGACCTTGTCCTAAATGCAAAAATAAATAAATAAATAAATAAATAAAATTTTAAAAAAAGAAATGCCTCTAGACCATTCCGGGGCAGTGAAGGGTCTGCAGTGGGCCTCCCAGGGGAGGGATGGTGCCAAGATGGCATCATCTTTGCCTTAGAGCTACCTAGGCATGAGTTTTGGCTCCCAATGGCACTCAGGGTCATAGTCAAAGGCCTGCTATGTCAGGAATAAGTGGAATTTGGTCTTCTTTGCTCATAGAGGAGGAGAGGTGCCTAGAGGTGGAATGTTCTCTCCATCTGGGGACCTGATGCTGTCTGCTTCCAGCAGGTCCATCTGCCAGTTGTGCATGTTTTTTGGGGGGCTCCAAAGCCATTTTAAATTACCTTTAGAGAAGGGGTACTAACCCTTGCCTGTGCAAGGCTATTCAGCCCCAAAGTATTTGACTGCAATGGTCTCACTTGACCCCTGAGCTGCTCTCCCTGGCAGCAGATTAGGGCTTTCCCCACCTTGGCTCCGCAGTGGTAAACTGGGCCTCAGGAAAAGTAAATGCCTTGCATAAGGTCACAGAGGAGGCATGCGGCCAAGCCGAGATCCAGATTTCCAGGGCTCAAGCTGGCTGCCATCCAACCCAAGTGCTAGAATGTTCTCCGTGGTGTGAGGAGGCCAGACCTTTTTTTTCTATATTCAATTCAGTATGATTGAGAATCTATTAAATACTAGTCAATGTGTTAGGGACAAAATGATAGCACTTTGCTGTGTGTGTGTGTGTGTGTGTGTGTGTGTGTGTAACAGCTTTATTGAGGCACAACTGATAGACAAAAAACTGCAGATATGTAATGTATACCTGGCCTAGGTCTTTTAAGCAAGCAAGTCACTGAGAGTAATGCTTGGCAAATACCTAGACCAACACCCTGCCCTAAATATATAAAAAGATGTTCAAACACATTAGGAGTCACAAAAATGCAGATTAAAACCATTACAAGGTTTTAATTTGAAACATAAGTGAAGTGACATGCCCATGCTGGTGCGATGGCTCAGTGGTCTAAAGCACCTACTTGGAACAAGCTAAGCCAAGCAAAGCACAGGGACCGCGGTTCAATGCCCCAGCACCACATGCCAGCCAGCCCCGCCCCCTGGTGGGCTGAGCTGGCCACACACACATAAATAAATAAATAAATAAATAAATGTAATAAAACCATTACAAGGTATTTTATCCCAACTAAACTGGCAAAAATTAAGGAGCTTGACAATGCCAAGTGTTGACAAGGACGTGGACAAACCGGTTGCTACACACTGCTGGAATGTCAATGGGAATAAATCATTTGAAAACAATTTAGTATTATCTTGTAAAGTTAGCTGTTTACTTTCCCAATCTCCCACCAACTCTACTCCGAGGTTATATCATGTATTCCCGGTACGTACACACCAGTGCTCATCGTTTTAACCACTTTACCAGCTGATTAGAATTTTGAACATTCCCATGCCAGGCGCTGAACAACTACTACTCCAAATCTCCTGCACTCTCCTCATTTACCATGTTCCTCCAATTTACCTGGTTGCCCCACTCCCTTCCCTGGGCACTCTCTCAAACTCCCCAGGATCTAGCAACTAAAAGGTTATCACCAATATCACAGAGCACTCCAGGGCCGGGTTCCGGCTCCATAGGCCTCATGTGACTGTCAGGTGCCCTTACCTTTCTGGTTGTTTATTTTTACCCACTCCAGAGGCACTCTCACTCACACGCACCAAGAGAAAAACACAATGTTATTCATAGTACCAATGTTCTTAGTAGAAACAACAACCACAATAGCCAAACAACTATAAATAACCTGATGTTCCTACACAGGAGCTGCCCATCTAAGCTGCTTTCTTTCTCAGCTCGAAGAAGCCCTTCCAGGTTCATGGCAAATAGAAGAGTTGGCCCATATTCCAGGAGAGGCCCAGGCCCAGGCAGATTATTACAGCAGATAACAGGTTGTAAGTGCTGTTTCTTTGACAGGTGCTCTGAATCCAGAGTTGAACATTCTTTACCAATCGAAGGGACATTTACTAAGCTCCATCATTTTTTATAGGTAAAGAAATTGAAACAAACCTGGTCATGGTGACACACACCTGTAATCCCAGCATTCAGGAGGCTAAGACAGGAAGATCATAAATTCAAAGCCAGCCCAGGCTACATAGTGAGTTCAAGGCCAAACATGCACTACATAGTGAGACCCTGTTTTAAAAAATCAAAGTAAAATAAAACAAACAAAAAACCCAAAACATTTGAAACATAAGTGAAGTGACATGCCCAAAGGCATGCATTGTGGCTTTGGGGCTTGCGCTTATGTCTGTGAGATTCCAATGCCCAAATCCTTCTTTACCATGGTGGGCACATGAACACAGATTGGGACTTAGGGCATGTGGCACATGTACTCACACAGAGAAGACAGAGACATGCAACAAATGTGCCAAACTGTATGGGGACCTCGTCCTCTGGACCGAGTTTCTGGGCCTGTTTGTCTCCCCTAGCTCTGAAGTCCAGACCAGCAGGCACCAGCAGCTTAAGCTCCCCTGCTCCCTGACCTCCCGACTTACACCCTTCTTTGCATCTTCTCTGGGACCTTTCTAAATCTTTAAACACAAAGAGAACACATCTCCATTCTTTTCTTCATTATTTAAATGTCAACCGGGCATGTGCACGTGCAAAACCCAGAGCAGAACTTGGTGGGAACAACAGTAACCGGACAAGGTCTCCACTTTCTGGAGCCCACAAACTGCTTCAACCTGAAACCAAGTTCCCAAGCAGTCAGGCGCTGAGGTGAAGTGGCCTCTCAGGCCAGCAGATTGACAAGTGTCTGGCACTGAAGGACCACGGCATTTTGTCACTACGTGTCTCTTGTCTGACCTTCCTCCAGAGAAAGAACTTAGTTTTGGTCTGGGAAGAGAGGCATACCTGTAGGACACTTAGTGTGCTCACTTATTTGTTTGGTTTCCCTAATTTAATTTCTTTAACAAGTAAAAATAAAGATAGTATGTTTGTCCAAATAGTGACAGGCTCCACCTGGGGTGTTATTATTACACTTTCCAGAATTAGAATCCAATCATTACTGCTAGTGGCCTACGTTTCCGGGGACAGTGGAAGGCAAAAAACCCATGTCCCCAGCCCAGCTCGGCCAGTGGTGGAGCAATAGTGGGAAGTCCTTTCACCTCTCCAAGTCTCCTTCCAGCTTGTACAAACTGAAAGAGTTGAGCACACTTCTAAAGACAGAACTTGCACAACCACCATCTCATTCTGCATTCATAATATCCTGCTAAGAAGACATTTTTACCCTGTAATTTGATGGAGAAATTACAGCAGATGAGACAGAAGAGTCCAGATGAGCCAAGGAATAGGAGGCGGATATGGAGCAGAATCAAGCTTTCTGTCCTCACCTGGTGCCCTCGTGTCCTCACCAGAATTCCTCATACTGGAGTAAAGACCGGATAACTTAGGAGAAGTCTCTGATGCTTTGATTATGTGCAGGGCTCTTAAAGGTCTGTAAGCCCCAATCTAAGGAACTGCTTAACATAATATAGCACATTATGTGGACAATATTATGTTAATTAATGTGGACAAAGCACAATTTTTACATTTTTATACATTAGGAAAACGAAACCTCAGTTTGATCAACAGCAAAATCTCAGTTCTCACTCAGGAGGCTGCAAAGTCACTGGTGATCCCAGTGCCAAGGCGATCGTGAGTACACACGCCACAGCATTGATACTATATGGCCATGTGGCATTATAAGGCAAACATTAAAATGATCCACAAATATAATTCTTAATTATCTGGGGTTATCACTGAAGAAAAATTAAAAATTGAAGTCTTAGGGAACTTGTGGGAACATCAAACCCCCCAATGTGAGATTCTATCGTGCTGCGCCACATTGCCCGAGAGCCCCTCCCCATTCTAACAGTCTTCGAGTTTCCCTGGTAACCATCTGCTGGTGGAAATGACAATTAAGCTTTTCAGCTGCCTGGTTCACTTAGTTCCCCCACGATGGCTCTGTGCCAGGGTCAAAAAGGCCTGAATTCACCCACCTGCAGTGACAACACTGAGAAGAAGGAGCCTCCCAAGGTCAGCTGTGAGTCTCTACCAAGTGTAAAGCCTATGTCTGAATGGTGCCATGCCTCCATCCACCACCCCATGCACTCGCCCATTTAGCCTTCAAATACTTACTGCTGCCTGTTTATTCCAGGTCCTAAATTTGGGGGAGAGAAATGGGGTGGAGGGAAAATAAGCAAGGTTTATAATAGTATGTATAACATGCTACCAATTATATATATATATATATATATATATATATATATATATATTCTTTTTGTACCTTTACATTTTTGTTCCTTTACATTTTTGCATTATGCATATGTATCACCTACTCTGAGAAATAAATTTCCTTTTTAAACAGCATACCTCACTGCCAGGCAATGTTCCAGGGCCTTGAGCAGGTTGACCCCTCACAAGTGGTGGTGGTATGGTGATTAGGGCCAGTAAAAGGGGTAAAAGACACATCTTTCAACGCTTCCAACCCTGAGCTGTGTGGCTTAGTCCAAGAGGGTGAGGACCCTGAGGTCTTTGTTTGCTCTCCATGATACAGCCCACACTTGTCCCTGCCCCTAAATGGTATGTGCTGTGCCCAGAAGGAACTACTGAGAGGTGACAGAGACATCCCCTTGCAGTGGCCTCAAGAGATTCGTTTGTGTAGGCTGGCTTGTGGTCACATATGAATGAAAGTCACTGGGCATGTGTGTCCTTTTCTTTCTCCTGACAAATATTTCCCTTGGAGCCAGCAGATGATCTCCCAGGTCTGCCACCATGGGTGACCTGGCAGCTTGGAGCAGCCGTGGTTGTCTTGAGGGTGTAGGCACGCCCTCCATCGTCCTCCAGCTTCCCTAAGAGGTCACCAGTGCCCGTCCACACATCTCCCTCCTCTAGAGCCACTGGGCATGGGCTCAGGAGGCACTGCACTGACCCCTTAAGGCCAGGCAATGTCAGGATGTCACACTGACTGGCTCTCAGGTAACAGCTTCCCCAGTGACATTTTGCCCCCCCCCCACACACACACACCCTTTCCTTGGCGGCTTCAGTGCTTCCTGTCATACCTCCTTCCAGCCTTTCAGCATTACCGAAAGCTAAGGCTCTTCTTATCTCTACTTTACCAGTAAAGAAGCCAAAACTCAAAGATAAATAACTTACTTCAAGTTCACCTAATTCACCTGCAAGTTACCCTGAATTCCACCCAAGTGAAGACAGCACTGGAGGCCTTTCCTGTGCCAAAGAGAGATCCATGCTTAAGACCCCCTCAGCAGGCTGAGGACTGCTGGTCCTCTGGCACAGCAGAAGATGCTCTGCGCAGAAGAAGACTGAAAGAGAAGAGGCACGTCAGAGGCTGGCAGGAGCTGTCAGCAACACACCGAGGACTTGGGCTCTTTGAAGTCTGTAAGAAAGACACAGACAGTCTTCTAGGATCCTCAGCAGGGACACCAAAGGCAGCCCCCAGGAGAGGAACTCCAAACAGTCAGTAAAATCATGGAAGTGTCAGAGGTATACAAATTAAAACCAAAATGAGAGATGTTGGGCCTACAATGACAAACTGGAGATCTGACTGCCACCAGTAGACTTCGCCCCTTCAACACTGCTGTGCAGGGGTCCATGAGCCCCAGGACCTTTGTTCTCACAGCAGCAGGAGACATGTGTGCAGAGATGGCCGCGGGGGTGTGCACTCCATTCTCTTCATTTTTTTCTTTTTCTTCCTTTTTTTAATGTATTTGGTACAGGGTCTCACTGCGCAGCTTGGACTTATAGTGATCCTCCTGTTTTCAGCCTCCCCAGCGCTGGGATTACAGGCATGCACCCCCGCACTAGGTCTTGGTGGCCAGCTTAGTGTGCCTGGGGGCAGAACTGGTGTGGCACATGGTACCAGGGATCGAACCCCAGTCCCCGCGCTTACCTAAGTAGGTGCTTAGTCTGCTGAGCTATCTTACCAGCCCTAATTTCTTCATTTTTTTCTGTGGATGTTTGCAGTATATAATGATTCTGTTCACTGTGGGGACTTGGTACATGAACACAACACATCTTAATTCTTTTTACTGCTTCTTGCTCCCCCCTCTTCTGTCACTTGCTTCCCTTCTCAATTAGTGTAGAAAACTGCAATTCCCCTCATAGGAAAAAGGAATTAATAAATTGTGGCAAAATGAAATAGAAATAGATTGGACAGTGGAAATGTGTGTTCTGGCCCTCTGTACCTCACTGCAGGTAAATTGCAAACATAGTGTTGGACAAAAACAAGCGGGGCCCACATATAGTGTTATGTCACTTACAAGAAGTTGAAAACTCTGCAAAGCAATACTCTCTGTGATTTATAAGTGCACACAGGGGCCAGGGAGATAGCTCAGCGGCACAGGCACCTGCCTGGCAAGTGCAAGGTCCCGAGTTTGATCTCCGGTACCACAAAAATTAAAAAGTGCACACACTAATATTGTAAATATAAAAGCATCTGCAGGAATGACTCTTGCCAACCTCAGGGATTGGGCAGCTGACTCCTCTAGGGAGGAAGAGGGGAATGAGTGAAGAACTCCTGTTTATCTGTAGTGTTGTATTACATAATTAGATTGTGGAGACAGGAGATCTGCCTATATTCATCCCTCTATTTGTCATTCATATGTCAAATGCCAGGATGCTGGACAATTGCCCTAAGGTCAGTTGTCTGCCAGGTCATTGATCACCATTAGAAAGTCTCGCGGAGCATTTGCCTCCCATTGAGCCAGCCATTGGCCCTAATTCTGTTCCTTGAGGATCCCATGTGAAAACCCAACTCTTGGTGGCATACATCCAGACTGGCTTCTGCAGGATGGTACCCTGTGTGTGGAGGGGAGGCTGCTCTCCTGGCCACCCCCTCCACTGGCACTCCCCTGCACCCTTTCTACCCCCACCCCCAACCCTCTGGGCTCCTCAGCAGATGGCAGCTCCTACAGCATGTTCTCTTCTAGAGAAAGTCCTTGACAAGCCCAGAGGCAAAGGAAGCATGCAGAAGCCCCGCCCCATTTGTCAGCAGGAGCTTCTTCTGACCAGGCTCTGCACGGGATGCCCCACGCAAAGAACTGAGCTGGAGGTCAGGACAATGGCTGTTGACTCACAAGGTGACTTCAGATAAGTGACACAATCTCCCTGAGCCTCTCTAGCTACACTGAGGGAGGTCTGCTGCCTAACATAGCACTTCCAGATCTAAAAGGATCAGAATGGGCTGGGAAGTTTCTAAAAATACAGGTGCAGGGGCCCTAAGACCAGAACTGCCTGTAGCCTAGTCTTGGTATTGTATTTCCACTGAAGAAGCAGATGATTCCAAAGCACAGCCAAACACAGGAAGCACTAGCCGGTCATTCCAGGTTGGACATCCATGAATGCAGGGAAACTGTGTACCTATTTTCTCTCCCCACCCCCAGTGCCTTTCTGCATCCTTGTTAATCATCACCCTGAATAGTTGATGCCAGGCAGAGTGCTGGGTGAGAATGTAAGAGCAGATGAGTTTCCAGAATGCGGCCCTCTCAGCCTCCTACTCCCTAGTAACTGCAGGGAAGCTGAAAATCAGGCTGGGAGGGGAGTCTGCTCTCGAACCCCTTACCGCAGGTGGAGCAGGGTCTAGGGTGAAGTTGCAGCCATCTGCTGAATTCCTGCCCTTCCACCGCAAGGCCAACACCCCAGCTCCTGTGGCAGCTCCTCTCCCCACTCCCACCTACCAGAGGCAAGCATCCCCGCAGATCCCAGTATTCTGCACGTTAAAAGCAGACCAATGTTTTCCTGACTGCAGCCATTCACCGCCAGCATACCACCTGTACTATTATTTAATTGGTACTTTCTTTTATATTGACTCACTGTTTTTTTACTTGAATACCTATTTAGCCCCATCCTAAGCAATAATATCTGAAAAATAACAGGTTTGATGTGCTGGTTATTTTTTTGTCTAATTCACATTAAAATAAATACATAATGATTTCCATTTTAAAAATGTCCATCTATTTATCTTGCAGAGCCACTTTACACGTCACGAGCTTTCAAAAACACTGAACCAGCCCAACCCTGTCCTTTCCTGGGGATGCAAACTGAGGCCCAGGGAGGGCAGAGCTTGGCAGAAGCTGGGACTGATGTTTCTGCAGGCAGCCACACTGGGCAGGACCCAGATACCCTAGTGACCTTGACCTTTCAGAGCCCTTCTTTTGGTTGTGCACTGCCCCCTCCTGGCTGGCTCTTCCCCCGAGACTTGTTCTGGAAGGAGCCATCCGAAGAGGGCACCTTCCTGTTGCAGAGCAGAGACGGCTCTGCCTGAGATGGGAAACCTGAGCAGTGGAGGAAGACACCTGCAAACAGGTGGCATTTGCACTTAACTTTGAAGAAGTAGGAACCAGTCAAACTTCGGAGAGGAAAAAGACAATTCTGTTCAAACGGTGTGAGATGTTCCAATGTTCCAAGGACAGTGTGTACTGAAGATTTGGTTGCTGGTTTACATGAAAGGAGATATGCCAGGGAACAGACTGAGACGGGCTCCAACTGCCTCTTAAGAAGCTGTGACTTGAAGCCAGGCATGGTGGCGCACGCCTGTATTCCCAGTTGCTTAGGAAGCTGAAAAAAGAGGATTGAAAGTTCAAAGCCAGCCTGAACAACTTAGAGGGACCCTAACTCAAAATTAAAAGCAAAAGAAAACAAAAACAAAAACAAAAAGGCCTGGGTATGTAGCAGTGGCAGACATCCCCCCAAGTGATCCACAGTACTGTAAGGTTGTGGGTGAGGCAGAGCTATAGCTTGGCCTGTGGCTGGGTCACTCAGCTGGGGGACAGTGGATAAGCAGGGGAATGACGTGATGTCTAACAGTTTAGAGCACGGACAAGAGGGAGGAGGGTGAGGAGACACAGGCAGCCTTAAGGAAAGAGTATCCAGTGATGACCCAAGCAAGAAGGGACGAGGCCCCAGCTCTGCTTCTAACTCACTAAAGATCTTGCCTGTCACTTCCTGTCACTGGGCCATTTCCTTAACAGGGAGAGGAGAGAGCTGGGCTAGGTGCTCTCCAAGGACCCACAGAAAGAAAGCCACAAAAAGAAGAAATTGTGCTGATGAGGCTGTGAATTGCAAAAACCCTTTAGGCAGTTATCTGGCTTTATCTATTAAAATAAAATGCACACATCCCTGCTGGCCCACTTTAATTCTATCCTTCAGATATCAAAGCTCGGATCTCTATGGGTGTGTTTACTGGGGTGTGTTCTGTTGTATTAGCTGAAAAGCTGTCTGCTGCTGTCTCTGCCTGAGGTCCTGCTCAGGGACTGGTTCAGGCCCCCTCGCAGCTGGAGCCGGTCCAAATCCCACCATGCGATAGAGCAGCACTCAGGCCTGACCCCTTCTGAGCCACAGCTTCATCATCTACCAACAGGACTGGTACCAGCCGCCGTGCTTCCTGGGGTGCTGTGGGGTTAAGCTGGATACTGCTTGCAAGCCTTGAGGCCTAGCTCTAGCTCTTGCATGCATGGTACAGCAGACCTAAACATCTGGAAAAACATCTCCAATATATTATTATTAAATGAGAAAGATGGCTGTGGAATTGGTCCTTTTGTAGGAAAGAAGGAGAAATGAAAGAAGGGAAAGGGGAGACTCGCACTGTGCAGAGCATGTCTGTGTTTGTGTGAGCAGAGAGAGAGGGTGGGCGGCTATCTAGCATCAGGCCCCCAGGGCTGGCTGAGGAGAAGAGGGGATGGCATGTGGGGAAGCCGGCTGGGAATGGAGAAGAGGGAGGGAAAGATGATTAACTCTGTCTTGATATAGCTTTGGATTGTTTAACTTGTTATTTCAGTACCAACTTGTAAGTCTTTAAAAACTCCTGTGAGATTGAAGGAAAAAAAAAAAAAAAAAAGAATAGAGAACTGTCATCCCATGAAAGGGAAGGAAATTGTGGGAAATCTCCTGGTCCCAGTGATACGGGGCAGAAAAACCCTGTTGTGATCGTGGATGAAGAGGGCCACCTTTGAGTCGTGGGAACCCAAGCAGCCATCCCAGACAGCCTCTCTCTTGAGAATCCAATGCTAGAAGAGCTTTCTCCAGCAAGTTCACTTAACAGAAGGCAATGCTGAGGGTCAGAGAAGGCAAAGATCCGCCTAAGGTCACAGAGAAGAGCCCGGCCAAAAGGTAGGCGGCTGACTCCTGGCCCTCCCACCTCTGCTGGAGTCACACCTGCTGGGAGGAAGAGAGTAGAGGTCCCACGTGCCTAACTTCCTTCCGCCCTTCCTTTCCTGAGTGCCCTGACAGAGCCTGGCCTGGGAATCTGAGGCAGCTAAAATATCCTGCTTGCCCCAAGCCACCCTCAGTTGAGAGGTCTGGAAGCTTACGGCTTCTACCACCAACAAAAGCATCTTTTCCTGCCTAGTAGAGAAATTCTCTGAGGCTCATGTTTTTAATGTACTGCTTTCCTCACTGCTGCATTAATTGTTGCCATGCTATATTTTATTGGTTTAATGTTTTACTTCTGTGCTTGGGCCCTGAGGCAGTTCAGTGCAGGGTCTGATTTGGAAAATCAAGCAAATAAAGAAATTATCCGCAAAAGAGGCAGCCTACCAGGAGCGGAGAACAAGGCGTAAGTGCTGGCAATGAATTTTTTTTTTAATTTTATTTATTTGTGTGTGTGTGTGTGTGTGTGTGTGTGTGTGGCCAGCTCAGCCCACCAGGGGGCGGGGCTGGCAGGCATGTGGTGCTGGGGGATTGAACCGCGGTCCCTGTGCTTTGCTAAGCTTGTTCTAAGTAGGTGCTTTAGACCACTGAGCCATCTCACCAGCCCCAGCAATGAATTTTATTAGGAACAAAAGAAAACAACCTGTTGCCAGGCAGAAGGTATTAGACCATCCTGGTTCGGGTTTGTCTTTGTGTTCCCTTTAATACCAGTTCTCCGTGTCTTCCGAGGTCAGCCAAGGATGCGCACCCAGATCCTCCTCCAAGACCTCCTAGACATCTTCTGCACTCCTGCCCCTAGGCCCTGTTCACGGTGAGTGCCTGCTGCCTCTGCCCTGCCCCCTTTTTAAGAGAGTGCATACCCACGCATTTGCCCATGGTGATTAAGAGCCTACTGTATGCAGGCACTGTGCTAGGGGCTGTAGACGTTTCAGCCAACAGGGTAGCCAGGAATCCGAGGAGTCAAAGATTGGTTCTTGAAGGTGAAAATGACCTCTGGTCTTCAAGGGCTCATAAGTTCTCTGCCCACCCAGCAAGCCACACAGGCACCAACCCACACTGCTCACCTCTCTGCTCCCATCACCTCCCTGAAAACAGACTCATTTGCCTTTATTCCCTACCTACCTAGCATACCCAGCCACTCGCAGATCCTGGAGACTGGGCATCTCTTTTGACAAATCTTTAGGCAAAGCTTCAACATGGATAAATCTCCCTAAATACTTTCTTCCTGTTGAACCTAGCTGGTGAAGCACGATGGCTGAAATCACTGCACAAAACAACAGGGCACATGTACATTAGCGACCACCGAGCCCCACTGGATTGTCGAGGCTGTTGGGCAACTGTGGATTTTGCAGGCAAGTTGCTTCTTGAGTCTGAATGATCATTCTCCTTCCTCCCAGCTCCTCACCACCTCTTCCTCGCTCTCAGCAGACCTTGCCTCCCACTTGGCAGAAAAAAATAGAAGCTCAAGATGAAATCTCCCTCAACATCCCACTACAAACCTACATCTACATCTGCACCCATTCTTTCTTTGTTCCCACTTTTGGTTTTTAGAGAAATCATCCCTCCTCCTCTCCAAGACCAGCCCCTCCACCCACATGCCTGATCCCAGCCCCTCACACATGCTCACAAACATCACTCACTGATCGCTTCCTCTGTTTTCCTACACTCTGGATTAATCTCTCTGCTACCAGTTTTTAAGAGACTTTAGGTCTCTTCCACCTTAAAACACACCTCCTGCACCACAGGCATTGCCCTGTCAGTCATCTCTCTCCTCCCTTTCACTCAAAACTCAAAAGACCCAGCCTTCTCGCATCACTCCTGTCCTCACCACACCAGTGCCATCTGGCCTTCGCCATCACTGCCCTTGAGCAGCACTGCAAAAGGCCCCCAATAGCCCCCTGCCCGCACTTAAATCACAGCACAGAGTTCCACACTCACCATCCCATGGCCTCTTAAGCAGCACCACTTATCTCTATTTTACAAAGAAACTGAAGTACCCAAGGTCCCTTAGTAACAGGTATGGGCTGGGGTTTAAGCTCAGCAGTAAAGCTTTTGTCTAAATCCCATCCTCAGGCTTGGCTCTGAGCTTCCAGAATGCTCCTCCTCAGCCTGGAGGGCTTGTCCTTCTTTACACAGCCCTACCCCAGGGGTGTGCCTCAAGACTCTATCCTGAGCCCCCTTCTCTTTTCTCCCCAGCCAAGCTTTCTTTCTTTATGGCTTCACACACTCGTACACTCACAACTGCCCGTCTTTTCCAGCCCAGATCTCCATGCTGTCCAAAAACGTTTTGTCTGCCTCTCAGTTCAGAGCTCCCAGATCCACCCTGCCCCTGCCCCTCCTTTTCTCCCCACTTCAGCACATTTCTCCAGCAACCTTGCCTTCTCACTGACCCCCCACTCCTCCCATCTGCTGTCACCAGCACCACACCCATTGACCTCTCCTGGAGCGCTACCTGCCCCCCTGACCCTGGCTATGCATCCCACGTCTACTCATTCTCTCCCACTGTACTCTCCCTTGGCCACCCACAGGCCCCTGGGACTTCCATCCACTCTCAGGCGGAAGAAGAAGGACCTTGATGTGGCTGCTCCTTAATAGAGTCCACCTTCTGCACCCTCACGTGCCCTAAACCCCTGCTCTCCCTTCAGTCTGGGCTAGGAGGCCTCCCCCCTTTCAGTCCTCTACCCGCTGCCTTCGTCCCTTTGCACAGATTTCTCCTTCTGCCCAGGATTCTCTGCTACAAGTAATTCCAGAATCCTCATAGACATTACCTCCCCATCTCCTAATAAAAGATAAATCCCTCCTTCCTGTCAAATACGCTCACGATAATCGCAATAGACATACATACAGAGCTCAATTGTCCAGAGCTCTTCTATGCATTTCAGTTTAGAACTCATTTAGCCTTCACAATAATCCTAGGAGGTCAAAATTCTAATTATACAATTATCTCTATTTTACAAAGAAACTGAAGCACCCAAGGTCCCTTAGTAACAGGTACAGGCTGGGGCTTAAGCTCAGTGGTAAAGCCTTTGTCTAGAATGCACTGGACCTGCACTTGATCCTCCACACCACCAACTGGGTTTTTTTTGTTTGTTTTTTTAAATTTCAAAAAAGGTGTGGTAGTGCATGTCTGTGACCCCAGCATTCCAGAGGCTGAGGCAGGGGGATCATAGTGAATTTGAGGCCAACCTGGGCTATAATGATTCGATACCAACTTGAACTACATAAAAAGACTCTGTCTCAAAATTAATTAGTTAATTAATTTTTTTTATAAAAAGAGGCAAAGATAGAATTTGAACTGGGCCCAGCGTAGTTTTCAAACACTACACCATTCTATAGGAAAATAGTATCTGAGCTGGGGAGATAGCTCAGTGGTCTAAGCACCTGCCTGACAAGCACAAGGATCTGGGTTCAAATCCTGGTAACACATGCGGTATGGGTACCAGGTGCCAAGTAGGCCACTGAAACCAAATGTGGTGGTACACAGCTGTAATCTCAGGGCTGGGGAGGCTGAGACAGAAGGATCACTAGGAGTCCAAGCTGTGTATTAAGACCGTGTACCAAATAAATAAAGTAGATTTTTTAAAAAGAAAGAAAATAGTATCTTTTTCCTTCCTGTATTTACTCCTGTGTGATGGTTAATCTGGATTGTCAACTTGACTGGCTTGGGGGCCATCCAGGAGATTGAGAAAACACATTTCTCAGTGTGTTCTGCAGGGCCATGGAGGTGTTGAAGTCCAGGCCTGGTCTTTTGCCCTCCCTCTGACACTATTGCTCTGGCCTGTTTCCCACCCTCCGTGAACTAAGCAGTTTTATTCTGCCACACCCTTCTGAGGCAGAAAAGCGATGCTGATTGAGGCAGTGAGAATAAGCCGATTCCAGGACCTGCGTTGGATCATTCCCCAGGCTCTACCTGGGGAGTTCTCACCATTTCCTGTGATGTGTGGAAGAAATACAGAGATGAGATGTCCTTCAAAGCACACTACCTGGGGCTGGAGAGATGGCTCAGTGGTCTAAAGCACCTACTTGAAACAAGCTTGGCAAAGCACAGGGACCGTGGTTCGATCCCCAGCACCACATGCCAGCCAGACCCGCCCCCTGGTGGGCTGAGCTGGCCACACACACACACAATAAATAAATGTAATAAATAAAAATAAATAAATATTAAAAAAAAAAAAAACAACAAAGCACACTACCTGTCACTTCCTCAAGCGTAGCCCGCCCTGTGTCCCCCAGGGTGTACTTTTGTCTTGGTTAATAATTTTTCCTTTCTTTTGCTCAGCCCAAACTCTACAGAGCCAGTTTCTCCTATATCCCTCATTTTTAATTTTTCAAATAAACTTTGTCACTGTTTTTGCTTGTTTCACTCAATTGTTTGAGGAGAAAGCCTGGCAACCAAGATGCCAGCACCCCAAAACCCAGTAACATTTATTTGGGTTAGCCAGCTAGGAGACTCAGGTACCATGAGACCAGGCAAGGCCCCACATTGGTCCCACATAGACATTTTGCTTCTCTCTAAAATGTCAAGATGTTTTTCCCTTCTTTCCCTCCCTGTCTCCCTCAAACTGGCAATCTGTGAGGCTGGAATTCCTCATGGCTCCAAGAAGAGTTTCCTAGACCTCCTTGGAGGAAAAGAATACGTAGCTTTTGTGAGGTTTTTTCTAGCCACAACAGAGCTAAGTTTATTTCTTCTTCTTCTTCTTCTTCTTTTTTTTTTTTTTTTTCTTTCACTTACAGCATTCCTCAGGTAGGAGTTAAGTAGGCCGAGAGCATGTGGTGCTGTGTGTGCAACCTGGAGCTTGGGATACCTTGTTGTCTGTACATTTGTCTGCTATGTTTTGCTACCCCTTTCAGAAATTAGCCTAATCTCCTGATACCCCACTTTGTAAATGGCTTTGTTTTTTGTTTTTTTATGGTACAGGGATTAAACTCAGGACCCTGTGCTTGCCAGGCAAGCACTTATCCCACTGAGTTATCCCACCCCCCCCCCCGCCCCCCAGCTTTGTTCTTTATCTGCTGTTTTGGTCCAGAGAGCTGCCATGTCATCTTGTCACATGGTCAGCTGCCATCTTGTCACATAGCTGAATGTCATCTTTCATCAACCCGCACCATATTTTTTCTTTTCTTTCTTTTTTAACCAAATGGCCATATAAACCCTCATCCTTGTAGATACCAACTAAGCCTCCATTCTTAGACAACACGTGGGATTTTGGAGCACGAGAGGGAAGAATCTCTTCCTTTTAAAAAAATTTTTTCGGGCTGGGGAGATGGCTCAGTAGAATAAGTGCT
>NW_004524616.1:5641443-5651775 GCF_000260255.1 Octodon degus
GGCAGCAAGAGGAACTGTGGCACCAAGCAGCCTGGTGGGAAGGCCTGATCCTGGCGGGCCATTCAACCACCTGATAGCAAGGACTGCGCATATGCCCAAGGCCTCTTCTCTTCCCCTCCCTGTCACCTTGGTCTGGGTGGCCTGCTCCTGGGCTTTGGGTACATAGAGCAACTGAGTTGGTAACATAGTCACTGTCGCTTATGCTTGCGGCCACAGAGGCCTGAGGAAAGCTCTAACAAGCTGAAGCCACCCACACAGCCTGAGACCAGTGACAGGCAGGCTACCTCCATCTGAGTCAGCTCCCTCTTAGTCCAAGAGCCAGCCTGGAGCTACTGCTTACTAACTATATCCCTTGTTTAAATGCAGGTAATTTAAAAACATGCCCAACAGCCTAAGCAGTACAAATGAATAGCATTTAAAACTTAACTAAAGTGACTGCAATTACACAAAAGCAGAGTGATCCCTGTTCTTAGTATCTTAAACCAACTACCAGTCTTTTTACTATCAGAGTAAATGCAAGAAATATTTTTCCCATATAGCTACGCTCTGCTTAAACTGAGTGACTCAACAAAGTGGCTAAGGGAGCTTAATAAGGGTGGGAGGCTGCTCTGGTGTTGTGGAAGTCAAAGGACTAGGTAAGTCCAGCAGGTGGTTAAATCCCCTTCTCCGTAATGACTTTATGGGCCCCAGTACGGAGACCAAAAAGCCCTCGGTGAGGCTTTCTGTGCCTCTGTGAATGAAATCAGCATCACTGTAAGGTGCAGACAAATGTCTGCTCAGACAGTGTTAGAGTCTCACAAGGGATGCTTTGTGAGCTCAAATTGGATCTCCTTCTTCTGCATGGGTGCCATCTTAAGAACCCAAGATGCCTGGCAAGTGCAAAGGCCTGAGTTCAATCCCTGGTTCCACCAAAAAAAAAAAAAAAAAAAAAAAGAATCCAAGAGCTAATTGTCTCCCTCTCTTTAGTTAGACCCCAAGACAAGACAATGGGGGACTTCTTGGACCACATCAGGTAGAATTCACTCTCCCTGCCACTAGGCTGTATCCTTGATGAATGGAAAATTTTGATCCTGACAATTCAAAACAGGAACAGCTTATCTACTACTGCAACTTGGTTTGGATTCAGTATGCATGGGGAAATGGTGAGAGATATATATGGGATGGTACTTTAAATTATTAGACTCTTCTTGAGTTATAGCATTTCTGCTGAAAACATAGCAGGTGGAATAAGATGCCTTATGTTCATGCCTTTGTGACTTTATCAAAGGGAATGCCTGGGAACTATGATGTTTAAAAGAAAGAGATAAACTTCTTCTGGAACCTCCACCTGCCTCTTAGGAGGATGTGGGTCTCTCTGATCTATTTGATGATACTGGAAGGTTTCTTCTACTTACTCTTTTTTTTTTTATTTTATTTTATTTTATTTATTTTGTGTGTGTGGCCAGCTCAGCCCACCAGGAGGCAGGGCTGGCTGGCATGTGGTGCTGGGGGATTGAACCGCGGTCCCTGTGCTTTGCTAAGCTTGTTCTAAGTAGGTGCTTTAGACCACTGAGCCATCTCACCAGCCCCTCTACTTACTCTTATGGCTCCCAGGTCAATCAAGCAGGCCCCTTCTTCAGCTGCTGGTATCCATCGATGGACAGAATGAGTGGACCAATGGTCAGAGGACCTAGTACATTTGTGAATGGGACAGGTTGGTTTCAAACTTTAACCCTTGCTTTTGATTTATCATGGTGAGATGTTTAATTCATCTTGACCATTTGCTGAACCCCAGATAAAATTCAAAGAATCTATAAAAGACTAGGAACTATGCTTATCCACACAGGGGAAGCTCATTCTATTTTGATTTCCTTCCCTTGAAAACTCTCTTCTAGGTCAATAGCCATGTTTTGGGGTCAAGGAATCCACAAATCAGAAATTCTTTACTCCTCTGATGCATCACATTGAAGGTCAGATGCTTAACAATGAGTTTCTAATTGTCCCACAGTATCCTTTTCCCTTGCTCAGAAGAAATTCACTAGCAACATTGGTGTTAATTCCCAAATTCTGGTTAAGCCCAAAATGGATTTCACAGGCAGTAGGATTTCACAGGCCAAGTAGCAGCGGATTAAAGCACTTGCTTAGGCAGAGTGCAGTGGCCAGGGTTCAATCCCCAACATGCTGTGCCATCCCTGCCTCTGGTGCATGTTGAAACTGCAACTGAGACTGGGTGTGGTGGTGTGTGACTGTATTCCCAGCACTTGGGAGGCTGAAAACAGGAGAATCACTATCTACGTAGTAAGACCCTGTAGACCCTGTACTAAATACATACCAAAAAAATGGATTTCACTTGTTGACATGCTTTTCAAAAGGATAGAGTGACTACTGGATGGTCACCCTGCCTGAGAGCAGGAACAGCTTCAGCTATTTCAAAAGAAGAAGCCGCAAAGTTAACCTTAAGACAAAGACTAGAAGTCCTAACTCCCCTTGATGTCAGAGCTATCCTGGAAACAAAAGGGTAACTGTGGTTAACAGGGGAACAGCTTACCAAGTACCAGGGCATGCTCTTAGACACCCCTGAGGTTATCATAAAAGCTTGCATTCCTCTTAATCTATCCTCTTGGATGTGTACAGGCCCAGAAGTTAGCCATTCTTATGAACATGTGGTCTCCCAGACCGATGCAAGCAGGCAGAACACCAGTCTCCTGCCCCTCCAAGACTCTGAGTAGATGTGGTTCATGGATGGAAGTGTCTTTGTCCAAGAAGCTTATCAAAAAGTAGGTTATGAGCTCTCAGTTTATAACAAGTCGCTGAAGCTAATCCTCTCCTCCCAGGAACCTCTGCTAAAAAGGCAAAGCTAATAGCTCTTCCTTAGGCATAAATAAAAGGGAAAGGCAAATGTTAAATATCCAAAAGGACTCCAAATATACCTATCACGGTTACTTTTGTTGCTGGGACAAAATACCTGATACCCAAAGTGAAGGAAGGCAAGTTTTATTTAGCTCACAGTTACTGGAGGTTTCAGCCCATACTCAGCTGGCTCCAAGGCAGAGCAGCAAAAGGCAGAGAACAATCTTTCATGGTGGCAGCAAAGAGCAAGAGAGCAAAGGAAGTGGCAGCAGCTCAGGCAGCTAGCCAGCCTCTTTCCCTTCCACAGATTGTAATGCAGAGTATCTGCCCCAAACTGCTCACAACCATAATCCCAGTATTGTATCAAGAGTCAATCACAAGCTCCAGAAGCTTCCCCATGACTGCATGAGGCTTTGGGTGAACAATGAGACACAAACCATAACATTCTGCCCCTGCACCCCCAAAGACTCATGTACATCCCTTTATGCAAAAGGCATTTAAGTCCATCTTTAAGAGTTGCCAAAGTCCTAACAGTTTCAGCACTGCTGAAAAGTCTAAGTCCCAAGTCTCCTCCAAGATCTAAGGAAAACTCTCAGCTGTGAGCCCTTGCACAAACGAAAAGTTAAACACTTCCAACATTTAATGGCACAAGACAAACATTACCATTCCAAATGGTACACACAGCAGGATATCAAGCATTGGGACCAAAGCAGGTCCAAAATCCAGAAGGGCAAACATTAAGTCTGTGGCAAACTGTGAGCTCCGTGGCTCCGCCCCCATGGCACTCTTGGTGGTAGCTCCCATGACTGCTCTCTTAGGCTGGCTTTGCTCTCTCTTTGTAGTTTCCCTTAGATGATCCATTGCTTCTGGCTTTTCCAAAATTCTGGGGTTTCCACTGAATAGGCTTCTCCTGCACAGCTTTACCCACTGCCCTCTCAGGGGCACACTTCCTGGCCTCACGAGCCTTCTTCTGAAATCTAGGTGGAAGCCTTCATAACCTCACAACTTCTGCATTCTGAATGCACCTAAAACCAACATCACATGGATGATACCATGTTCTGCTGACAGCTGGAGCAGTAGCCAGGGTTTCTTTTCTTTTGGCTATAGGGGTTGAGTGCCTGGATCACTGAGCGCTCTGACCCTGATTCCAAGGAATAAATTCTCCATGCCAGAGAATTTATTCCTGGAAGCTTGAGTGGTCCCTGCCCCCATTCTGGAACATGGGGCTGTGTGACTTTCCCCTCAAGGCAAAATCCCTCACCCTTGCAATTGTGAGGCTGCAAAGAGTGGAAACCTGCCACTTCCAGTGATGCCCTCAGACCATATCTTCCATTCTCTTGTTCCTTCTCGGCAATAGAGATCCTCTCAGCTCTATCTTTGCATTCCACAGCTTTATTGGAGCTTCTTCTTTGCTGGCCAAACTCACAACATTATAAATCATCCTGATGAGCTCTTTGTTCTTGACTCTCAACATAAAACTGACTAAAAACCCCAAACAATAGCCATGATACTGCTTCAACACTCAGCTGCTTTGAAAATTCTTTTCAAAGATTAATCAGTCCACCATACTTCATCTCCGTCTCAGGCAAAGTCTCTGAACCTGACCAAAATGCAGACAAACTTTCTGCCAAGTCAGAACATAAATCATCCAGAGTCTAACAACCAACGCAGTCCTTCTTCCCAGCAGAAACCTCCCCAGCCTGGTCTTTTTTTTTTTTATTTATTTATTTATTTATTTATTTATTTATTTATTTTTGTGTGTGTGGCCAGCTCAGCCCACCAGGGGGCGGGGCTGGCTGGCATGTGGTGCTGGGGGATTGAACTGCGGTCCCTGTGCTTTGTTAGGCTTGTTCTAAGTAGGTGCTTTAGACCACTGAGCCATCTCACCAGCCCACCCAGCCTGGTCTTTATTATTATTATTATTATTATTATTATTATTTAATCTTAGGGAAGGGTCTACAGGGTGCTCAGGGTCTCACTACTAGATCAGACTCATAGTGATCTGCATGTTTACAGCCTCCCAAGAGCTGGGACTACACGTGCGCGCCACCATGCCCAGTCTCAGTCACCATCTCAGCGTGCCCTGGGGGTGGGGCTGGCAGACAGGCCAGGGGATTGAACCCCCAGCCCCTGTACCTGCTTGCAGGCACTTTAATCTGCTGAGCTATTTGGCCAGCCCTTCCCAGCCTGGTCTTTACAGGCAGGCTTTCTATCAGCTGTCTGATCTGAGCTCTGCCCAGAATCTCCCATACAGAACAGCTGAAGCTGTTCCAGCACTTCTCTTGTAGGTGGCATCTTCAGTCCTTTCCTATCTCTTCCCATAACCCATTCCCAAAAGCTCGTAATCCACATGGTCAGGACTAGCCACAGCAATAACCCCACTTTTCTGGTACCAAATTCTGTCTCCAAATGGACTCCATATATACCTTTCTTGTGCTACATGCCCATGCAACAGTCTGGAAAAAATAAAGAGGCTTACTGACTAATAAACAATCATCTATAAAACATAAGCAGGAAATTCTACTACTCCTAGAGACAGTCCACCTTCCTAAGGACATCTCAGTTGTACACTGTGAAGGGCACCAAAGGGACATGTTTGAAATCTCCTTGGGAAATCAAAAGGCTGAGATGAGGCAAGAAGGGCATCCCTACACCCTCTCAAGACCCAGCCTTACTCCCAGTTCCTGAAGAATCATTCTGGTCCTCCCTCAAGGGTCATAATGACAAGCTATAAAAATCTTACATAGGAAACGGTCCCCAATCTTACAAAAGAAAAAGAGTCAACCAGGACTGGGGAGACAGCTCAGTGGCAGAAGCACCTGCCTTGCAAACGCAAGGTCCCAAGTTCAATCCTCAGTACAACAAAAATAAATAAATAAATAAAAAATAAGAGTCAACCATACCCTAAACTGAGCTCTGGCAAAACTTTACCAAGAGACATCTGAGTCCTGGCTTCAACTGCTACCTTTACCACACTCACCACAGTTCAAGTAGTAAAGAGACAATTAAATCTACCTTTCTAGAATAAAACCAGTTCCAAATGAACTGTCTGGAAGAACAAGACCACCCACAAGGAAAAGTTAGTCCTATGAGTCTCTGAAAGACTTGAATTTTCTTTGCCAAAAGCAAGGCTGTAGTGCTTCTTTTTTTTTTTTTTTTTTTTTTTTTTGGCAGAATCAGGGATTGGCCCTTGCACTTGCCAGGGAAGCGCTTATTCCACTGAGCCATCTCCCCGGCTCCAAGGCTGTAGTGCTTCTAAAGATAAGCAAACAGGGTCTTACTAAAGCCATGGGTCTCAGGCTTCTGATAACTTCTATGACACTCCTCTCTGACATGCATTCTCCTCTACAGAAAGTTTGGAGCTTGGACCTTGTCTTCCTATTTAGTCTAATGGGAAAGTATCTTTCTCCTGTCAAACAGGCAGCTCCATCATCACTGACTCCTTTCTCACTGTGTTCTGACAGGTTTTTCTTTCATCAACTTGCCCAATAAGCCACAGCGTCCCCAGGCGGTGGGAAAGCACATGATTCCCCCTAGGTAGGGTCCGCAGCCCCTTCCAGCCAGAAGAAGCTATAGAAGACAGTGACATCCACTTCCTCAGCTGCCCATAAGGAATTATGGGATTCGTGTCCTCTGGGAAATGAAGCAAGAAGCAGAGCTGGCAAAGCTAGCTGGGAGGGGCTGGAGAGATGGCTCAGTGGTCTAAAGCACCTACTTACAAGCTTAGCTAAAGCACAGGGACCGCGGTTCAATCCCCCAGCACCACATGCCAGTCACCAAATAACTCCCCAGCCCCCACATATGGCGTTCTCCAAGTTTCCTGCAATATGTGAAAGAAATAAAGAGATAGGATGCTATTGAAAGTGCACTCCCATAGCTTTCCTCTCAAGGGTAACCTTCCCCCTGATTCCCAGGGGTACCTTTACTTGGGTTTTTAATTTAATCCTCTACCCAAGCTCTGCAAGCCAGTTTCTCCCTTACCCTTTTTATTTATTTATTTATTTATTTATTTATTTATTTATTTATGTTACTGTATTTAGTACAGGGTCTCACTACACAGATCTGACTCATAGTGATCCCCCTGTTTTCAGCCTCTCAAGTGCTGGGATTACAGGAGCACACCACCACGCCCAGTCTCAATCACCATCTCAATGCCCCCGTTGGCGGGGCCACCACGGCACACCAGGGACTGAACCCCAGCCGCTGCACTCTGCCTAAGCAGATGCTTTAGTCCACTGAGTTATCTGGCCAGCCCACCCTTCACGTTTAATTTTTAAATAAACTTTGTCACCATTTTGCTTATTTCACTCAGTTCTTGAGATGAGAGAACCTGGAAACCAAGAGGCTATCCCCCAAAACTGGATAACACTTCTGTCACAAAGTCCCTGTGTTAGTGCCAGCAAACCAGGGGCTGAATCTTTTGACACTGTGAGGCAAACAAATCTCTCCTCCTTTAAGTCACAGTTGTTAAGCATTCTGTCCCAGCAACAGGAAGGTGACTAACACTCCCTTATAACTGCATATTATTCGTTTGGCATGTGTCTCCTATTATACTGTCAGCTCTCTAGGAGTAGATATTATTTTGTGTCCAGTAGTATCTGTTCAATAAACATCTCCTCAATGATTGAACACATATATTAGATCAATATGTCATCTGGTCCTGTTTCTGTTTTTTCCTACAGTAGAGACCTCTAGTGTTACAGCTTGTGTCTAGATGCCCCACCAAAGCCTTATGTGGTCATAGGTAGGGCTTTCTCAGAGATGATTGGATCTAGAGTATGTGATACTGTGAACAAATTGACTCATGGTGAAATTCTAGGATCAAGGCCACTAGGATTTGGGGTGTGAGTGACCACTGCTCTAGGCTATAAAGGATAGAGAGAGCTGTGGCATCCCTTGCTGCCTGCTACCTTCTGCCCGTCATGAACTGTTTCTCTTCTGTGATGTCTCTGTATCCTGCCTTGGAGCCAGCCAATTATGGACTGAAACCTCCAGAAATGGTCAATTAAATGAACTATTCCTCCCTTAACTTGTGGGTGTTGGATATTTTGTCTCAGCAATGAGAAAAGTAACCAAAACAGAATTTGGAACCAGAGAAATGGAGTCAGTGCTGCGACTGTACCTGATCCTGTGGTTTAGGAGCCTTTGGAGCTGGCTTGTGGGAAGAGTTAGGAAAGGTTTGGAGACACTGGCTGAAAAAGTAGAGCTGGAATGACTGACACTGTATTTGATGAGAGACACTAGTCAGGGCTCAAAAGATCAGAATGCTGACAGAAATTCTACCAGTATTGACCAGGCTTGGAAGGTTATGGCTGGAAAGAAGGACAGCATTGGCTATTAACTCCAGATGATGTGTATTATGGCTTGCAGAAAGTTTGGCTGCATTTTCCATGTGTCCAGAGATTTTTGCCTGTGACTGAGATTAAGGGCAGCAGACTAATCCATCAGGCAGAAGAAATTTCAAGGCAGTGTAATGTTGAGGAGGTAGCACGGCTACCACTGGGAACTTTTAGCTAGATTTGCGTTGTGACACAAGAGCTAAACTTCCAGCAGAATCCTTCAAAACACTGAGTTTGGCCAGAAAGGAAGCTCCAGTAAAACTGTGGCCTGCAAAGATGAAAGGGAGATTGGTGCAAAGATTGGTCACTGAAAATACTAGAAATAAAAAGCCAAATGTTCATTTCACAACAGAAAAGGTGATTTGAGGACAACACAAAAAACAAAAAGACTCCAGCCTTTGCAGCCTCAAGAGTTGCAAAGGTGAAAGATTTTGCTTTGAGAAAAGAGCTCCAGCTGGGCATGGTGGTGCACATCTATAATCCCAGCTCCCAGGAGGCTGAGGCAGGTGGATCACTGTGAGTTCAAGGGGCCACATAGTGAAGTCAAGGCTAGCCTGAACTACATAGTAAGACTACATCTCAAGAGAGAAAGAGAGAGAGAGAGAGAGAGAGAGAGAGAGAGAGAGAGAGAGAACTTTTACTCTATAAAAATCCTGGGAAAAGACAGCATTCCAGGGCAACAGACCTGGGTCCCCCTTCTGTTCCTTTGAGACAGATTTCTTTCTCCCAGTAAATATATTCAGAGAGAGAGAGAAAGAGAGAGAAAGAAACAGATTATATAATAGATTATAGCTAGATAGAGATGAGACAGGTATATTGAGCTTCACCTAGTATTAATACCTAAAACTGGATGGTAGATGTTATTATGAGTTTGGATGCTATAAGAAATGAGCTCTGTAGCAGCATAAAGAATAAGTCTCCTGCTCTCTGTTGCCATTGTTGTTGTTCTGCCGCCATGAACTGGATGCTCTCTGTCCTATGCCACTCTAACTTGGAGCCAGCCAAGTATGGAATGAAATACCCAGTAACTCACTGAGGTGCCTGTGGGACCTCTCCAGACCAAAATGCAGGCATGCTGTATGAGTGAGACCCTCTACCATGCCCTCAGGACCCCTCCACCCCTCTGGAGCCCGCATTCCAAAACCCGCTGAGTGAGTGACAACTTCTGTGATGCTCTCGGACCCCTAGATCCAGCCTAGCCCAGGCCTGGTGAGTATGTGGGAGAACTTCTGTGCTCCCCTGTGCCCCCTGGGCCAGGGACAAAACAGAGGGGCACCACAGGTTCACTGTTGTGCCAGAGGGGCACAAAAGGTTCACTTCCAAGGGCTGAAGCAAGAAGGAGCTGAACACAACAGCTAGACCCAAGCCAGGCATAACTGGATAAACTCAAACTTAATAGATCTGCACCTGAGTTTCAGTAGGTGCTAAGATTATAACTACACCAAAGCTCTACACCAAAGGTCAGAGGTCAGTGTTTACAAAATGACAAAGACAAGGAGCAAAATGCAATCTCAGGCCACGAGCCCACCCAGAACAAGTGCAGAGGACACTAGCTTAGCTGAAATGTATGGATTAATAGCATCAGAAGTGAAGAAACAACAGCAGAAAGGTATAGACGAACTCAGAGCAGAATCAATTTCTGAAATAAAAAAGAAATCTCTAAATTCATAGCATCTGAAGTAAAGAATCAAATACAAAAACATATGGAGGAAAAGCAGTGCCCACCAAGAACAAGTGCAGAGGACACTAGCTCAGCTGAAAGGTATGAATTAATAGCATCAGAAGGAAAAAAACAACAGCAGAAAGATACAGAGGAACTCAGAGCAGAATTAATTTCTGAAATAAAAAAGAAGTCCATGAATTCATAACATCAGAAATAAAGAATCAAATACAGAAACATATGGATAAAACCCAATCTGAAAAAAACTGCAGTAAAAGAATTCAAAACTGCTTCTAAAGAAGACATTGATAAAAAAAAAAAAGGAGATTAGAAAAATAATGAAATCCTTGAAAGAGAAATACAGGAAGGAAATAGATCACATGAAGGAGAGTCAAAGAGATATAGAGGAATTTAAAAATCTCAATCACAAGACTGCAAAACCATTTGAGGGAAATTGAAGACAGAGTTTCAGATCTTGAAGACACTGGTGCAGCTAGTGAAAAG
>NW_004524616.1:5652415-5704872 GCF_000260255.1 Octodon degus
GAGGAGAGGAGAGGAGAGATGGGGACAGGGGAAATGGAGAGAGGGGAGAGGGGAGAAGGGAGAGGGGAGAGGAGAGAAGGCAGAGAGCCCCAGAGCACCATGTTCCAGAAGAATGGCAACATCCTAAGAAAGTTGTTCCTTGGGACTTGGTTCCTAGGCACTCAGACTGTACAGCCACAGAAAGAAGCCATGGAGCCACAACTATATGAAGTGTGATAGGAGCAGAGTCACCCAAGCCCTTTAGAGCTCACATCTTGCCACAAAATACCTCAAATGCTGAATATAGAACTACAGGACTCAATGTTTGCCCTGCTGAATTTTGGAGTTGATTTAGTTTCCATTTCTTTGTATCCACTATTTGCATCTTTTGAAATGAAAATGTCTGTCTTGTGCCATTGAATGTTGGAAGTGTTTAAATTTCTTTTCAATTATATCAGAACTCACAGCTAAGAGTTTAACCTTACCTCTCAGAGGAGACTTTAGACTTGAGGTTTTCAGCAATACTAAAACTGTCAGAGCTGGACTAAATGCCTTTTGCATATAGGGATGTGCATGAATCTTTGGGGAAGCAGGAATGGAATGTTATGGCTCACGTCTAGATATTCCCCCAAAGCCTCATGTGGTCGTAAGTGGGGGCTTTTTCAGTGCTGGCTGGATCTAGAGTATGTGACGTTGGAGTTGATTCATTGTGCAATCTTAGGATCAAGGGCACTAGGATTAAGTGTGTGAGATAAAATATAGAGGGATAGAAAGAGGCGTGAGCCTGGTGTGGTGGCACACACCTGTAATCCCAAATACTGGGGAGGCTGAACCAGGAGGATCCTTGGGAGTTCAAGATCAACCAGAGTTACAAAATGAGCTCAAGACCGGTCTGAGCTGCACACTGAGAACCTGTCTCAAAACAAAACAAAACAAAACAAAACAAAACAAAACAAAACAAAACAAGAGGTGTGGTCATCCTTGTCGCTGTGCTCCCTCCACTCATCGTGAAACATTTCTCCTCTGTGATGCTTGTCTTCATGCCACTCTACCTTGGATCCAAGTGATTATGGACTGAAACCTCTACAAATTGTGAGCTAAATAACTCTTTCCTCCCTTAACTTGTGGGTGTTGGCTATTTTGCCTCAGCAACAAGAAAAGTAACTAGGGACAGAGAGATAACTCAGCAGACTAAGTGCCTGCTTAAACAAGCCCAGGGACAAGGGTTCCAGTGCTACATGCCACATTGGTCCTACCCCTGGGCACATTGAGCCACCACCGAGACCAGGTGTGGTGGTGCATGCCTATAATCCCAGCACTGGGGAGGCTGAAAACAAGAGCATCACCACAAATCCAAGCTGCGTAGCAAGACCCTGTATCAACTACATTTAAAAAAAAAAAAAAAAAGATGGAGAAGAAGAAGAAGAAGAAGAAGAAGAAGAAGAAGAAGAAGAAGAAGAAGAAGAAGAAGAAGAAGAAGAAGAAGAGGAAGAAAGAAGAAAGAAAAGTAACTAATACATCCATCCTGGAAGGTCTAGGTCTGTTTGTCTAGGTTCTGAATTTGGGTGGGAAGCTGTATGTTGTATATAACCGATATACCTAAAGCAAAGGCTGGAGGAGTCAGGCTGTCATTAGATCCTCTCCAGCTTCATGAAGTTAAAAGCAGCTGCGTCAGTATTCCCCAGCTAGCTCATCCTTTGCCTGCCAACCTCCCCTCAGTAACTACAACAGTCTCATATCCAATTTTGTTCTCCACAGATTCATCTCTGGGCTTTGGTCACAGCAATCTTTAAAAGCACAAATCCAGGTCACCCTCCTGTCCAAAATCATGCAGTCTACATAATGTCCTTGGAAGAGCCTCCAAATTCTGCAAGGGTGAAGAGAGTGTTCCAGTTTGTCTGCTTCTGTGTCCTCAAATGTCCTCACCAGGCCCCCTTTTCTTCCCAAATCCATTACCCAGCAGCACAGGGTTGTTTGGGGTTCCCAGATTATACCAGGGTGGTTTCTCCTGTCCTGACTCATACACCAACACCACCCCCCACTCCCACCCCACCCCCGTTGTACCAGCCCTATCCTCTGCATCTAGAAACGCCTACTCAGATGTCTCTCTGGGGCTAGGTGCCCCTCCTCCTTGCTTTCATGGGCTGTGCTTTTCCTCAACAACTACAACACACCAGACCTTGACCTATAGTTGCTTAGTTACCAACTTTGTCTCCTGTCCTGCCACTTTGAGGGTAATCTCCATGTTTTTCCCCCCAGCCTAGTCTGTGGTAGCCCAAGGTAGGATGCTGCCAAATAGCTCAGTGGATTAAAGCGCCGCAAGCAGGCTCAGGGCTGGAGGTTTCATCCCCAGGTCTGCCATGCCGGCCCCATCCCTGGGCCTCACTGAGACTGCAGCTGAGAGTGGGCAACTGAGACTGGGTATGGTGGCATCTGCCTGTAATCCCAGCTCTTGGGAGGCTGTAAACAGGAGGCTCACTATGAGTCTGATCTAGTAGTGAAACTCTGAACACCCTGTAGACCCTTCCCTAAAAAATAAATAAAAAATTAAAAAATTTTTAAAAAGATATCTATCTTAGTAAAAATGTGTTCTGTACATGAAGTAATTGATAAACTAATGATAGCTCATGCCTGGTTCACAAATCAAAAAAGTGTATGAAATGTGCCAAACATGGTGCCACACACCTGTAAACCCAGTGCTCAGGAAGATGAGGAAGGATAGCAAATTCGAGCCCAGTCTGGGTAATTCAGGGACTAAAAGAAAAAAAAATTTTTTTTTCAAAGATCTGGGGATGTAGTTTATGGCAAAAGCCTTGGGTTCAAACCCTAGTACCAAATAACCCCCAAAAAACAAAAAAACCCAAATGTGAAATGAATAAACAAGAAACTGGAAGTTCAGATCCAGGGAGAGATACGGAGGAGATTAGGGAGTTTGGAGATAAGTAAAGGAGTGACGTTCCCGCTTGAAAGGATTAACACGGAAAGCAAATTCCTTCTAGCAGAAAGCTTGAAGCATTAGGAGGAAGTCCTGCCTGCAGGGCCGACCCCCCTGGGCGGGTCCAAAATTAGTCCCGCCTTCTAGCCAATAGGAGGGCTTCTCGACTTCCATGGCTCCGCCCAGCCGTTTCAGGGCGTGAGACTACACTTCCCGGCGCGCCTTGCGGCCGGGGCAAACGAGCAGCCGGAAGTGGGGTGCGCGGGGTCTAAGGGCACGAGGGTGGCGGCGGGCGGGACCGAGGGGGGGTTGCGGTTGAGCCGGTGGGCCGGGGGTCGTGATCATGGCAGAGGCCAGAAAGCGGCGGGAGCTGCTTCCCCTGATCTACCAGCATCTGCTGCACGCAGGCTACGTGCGCGCGGCGCGGGAAGTAAAGGAGCAGAGCGGCCAGGTGAGCGTCTGCGGGCCGCGTGCGGGATCTGGAGAGCGGGGCTCGCTCCCCCGCCCCGGAATACCTGAAGGGCCCCGGGTTCCGCGGGCCTCCGGGGGGGGGGAGCCCAGTGATGTGGGAGGGATCTGTAGCCTTTGCCTGCTCTCTGCTGCTTCCAGCGCCCACCTCGGCCTCAGTTTCCCCGTCCGTGTAGTGGGCGGGTCGGGACATGTGATCCGACGCTTAAGGTTTTGAAATTCCCGAGCCGCTTACTTCTCCCACCTTCCTGGTAGTGGCAGTGTTAAGTTTTCTAAGTCTCCAGCCACGTGGCCCGGCACGGCCCCCTGGGACCACAGAGGTGGCCGTGGGTGTCAGGGTGAGTAGCAGCCGGTTCTCCCAGGAGCCTCAAAAAGAGGGATGCTGTAGTTGTCGATCTGTATCTCAAGCTCTTGACCATGCTTGGCCTGGATAGGATAGCTTTGGGGAATAGAAAGTTCTTTTGGTTTTGGTTTCCTCATTCTTCCTTCATTCAGCAACTGTTAGTCATGTGCTCCAGGTGCTGGTGACTGCCACCCTCAGCCTTCCTGGGTCTTAAGTGTGGTAGAGGCTACACATGAAAGAAGCCCTAAAGCGACTGTGCACTGAGCACCACATTAAGTATTAATGGCAAGAGTGCCCTGTCAGAACTGCTTTCCTGAGGAAGTGACAATTGATTTGAATCTGAAGGAAGGGGAGGTGTTGCAGACAGTGTTACAGATCCTTTGGAGTTAGCCGAGGGCAATGTGTGTACACCGTGGCCTGCAGGAGAACCGGCTGTGCTGAAGTGTGAAGTACAAAGCCTATAGCCTGCCAGGGAGGTGGAGGCAGAGGCTGGCCTGAGCTCTCCCTGGGCAGTTTGGTCTTTGCCTGAGCAGCAGTGGTGAACTGTTGCAGAGCTTTAAGCTGGTGAGGTGGGACTGACCTGACTAGTGAGTATCAAGTTGGCTACAGTAAGGCTGTCTCCTAACTCTTGCTCCAAGACCTCCTGGAGGAACCAAGGGTGATGAACCCTGAGGTGTCATCAGTGGGTTTCCCTAACCTTCTGGAATTCAGTTCCCTGCTTACTCCAGTTATGTCACATAACAGATAAGGGGAGCAAGAGATAGTACCCATCTTCATTACAGCATGTGCTGAGGCAAAAGTATCTCGCCCGGTTAGGGCGTGGTAGTACATGCCTGTCATCCCAGCACTTGGGAGGCTGACGCAGAAGGATCATTGGGAGTTCAAGACCAGCCTGGACCACAGAGTGAACTCAAGGCCAGTCAGCTGCATAGTGAGACCCTATCTCAAGAAGATAAATAAATAAAGTATCTTGTTCTGTGCCTTCATGGAGCAAATCGCCTAGCAGTGGACAGTGACAGATACAAATGTAAACTCGTAATATAGTGTATCCAGTGGATGGTAGGTGCTAGCTGTCACAGGAAGGCAGGCAAGGGGGAGAAGGAATGGCAGAGTCCAGGTGTAAGTGGGGAGTAGGGTAGACAGGGAAGCCTCACAGGAGGTGACATTGAGGTAGAGACCTAAGGAAAGGGGGGAGTAAGCTGTGCGATTAGCAAAAGAAATCATTCCAGATAGCAAGAATGCCCAGGCCCTGTTGGGGCACTGGGGCCTAGCACATTTTAGGACAGTGAGAAGGTCCCAGGGCTTAGAGTCCTAGCTCACTGTGCTGTACACTGTTATAGACTGTCTCCTTCAGCCTGACAGCAACCTGGGAATGTTGGTGTTGCTGTTTGCAAGAGAGATCTTGCCTGAAGTCCAAGGAGGCAAAGAGTTTAGTGCAGCCGACTAACAGCCACTCTGCCTGACTGCATAGGTGCCTCTTGGCCACTCCGCTCAGGTTGTTGCTGCCCTCTGTTCCTGCCACGGTGTTCATAAGCCTCCAGGGAGCACTTGACACATGGAGAGCAGTCCTCTGGCCTCAGCTCTGAGGGTCAGGATTCTCTACCAGGTTGCTTCTGCTTCTGCCGAGAAGGTGATGCTCTGTAGGCTTAATGTCTTCGATACAGACCAGCAGGCCATGCTCTTGCCATCTGGCTGCCTCGAGTGTCTGGGATCTGGGTGGAACTCTGGGGAGATTGACTGACCAGGCCCTTGAAGGCCTTCTGAAAGGTTGGACTGGTGTGGGAGAAGCTTTGTCTTGTGCCAGGCAGGCCGAACGAATAAATGCCAGCTTGGAACATTCCAACCCCAGCCTCCAAAGAAGGTTCCTCTTACAACACGGTGTATCACAAGGTTTTTACCTGGAATTGCTTGCCTTTCATGTTTGTGGAAGATTCTGAATGTCACTGGCAGGACCATGCAGATGTACTTCTCTGAGTAGGAAGATCCTGCACTGGACTTTGTGTGTACAAGCTTGAGGTCAGGGAGTGGTGACCCCAAAGAGGTCTCTACTGTGCCTGGGGCTGATAGCAACTCTCTTTACTTCTTGCAGAAGAGTTTCCTGGCTCAGCCTTTCACCCTTCTGGACATCTATACACACTGGCAACAGTAAGTTTGGTGAAGCTGAAGGGTGGGATTGGGGCACCCCAAACAGTCAGCTTGGCATAAGGTAAGATTGCATTCTGGGCTAAGGTCTCTCCCCATGGCCCACATGGACATGCTTGTTGTGCCGCAGGAAGGCAGATCACGTCAAATGTGTGGGTATCTAGTGGTGGGAGGGGACATTGAGAGCTATGAGCTCTTAAGAACAAAAGTATCTTGCCAGACCTGGTGGCACACGCCTGTAATCCCAGCACTTGAGAGGCTGAGGCAGGAGGATTACCACAAGTTCAAGGCCAGCATGAACTATGTAGCAAAACTGTCTCAAACAAAGCTTCTCACCAGCTTGTTATTCACTTGGTTAACAGCCATTTATAAGCATCTGTGGAATGTCAAGTCACGTTCTGAGCATGGAGACAGTGTCATAAGTTAGATAGGCCTGACTGCTTCTTCTCTGGAGCTAACATTGCAAGCAAGGACGTAGTCATGTGTGAGATTGAAACAAATGAATATAAAATGATCATGGTAGTAGGATTACCAAAGAGAAGACCTTGCCACAGCCTCACCTCCTTGTACACTTTAGAGAGGCTTCCCTGGGATGCCCTTCACCTTGAAAGCTGTGGGAAACAGGACTGAACCAGGCCATGGGTACAGAGAAGCGGGGAGAGTATATCCTGGGCCGAGGGGACAGTACAGGTAAGGCCAGCAGCCGGCAGGGCCTGGCCATGCAAGGTGAGAAGGTGTTTACCTAAGAGCAGTGGGAGCCACTGGAGGGCAGGGCAGGACATGGAATGAGGTCTGCCCTATGGGAGTTGGCCCTAAGGACATCCTCATGGAGGAGGAGGACAGCAGCAGCTGGGTGCATGGGACTCAGAGGGAGCCAACTATGGAGGGGGAAAATGCCAAGGAGGCATTAAATATGAATGCCTGTGAAATGTATTTGGTTGGTTTTTATACTACTGGAAGGTTAAACCCGGAGCCTTCACACTGAGCTGTATCCCTAACCCCTTTAATTTTTAATTTTTATTTTTTAAACAATTACCTTAACACTGGAAAATAACACTAATTCTTTATTTGTGTGTGTGTGTGTGTGTGTGGCCCGCTCAGCCCACCAGGGGGCGGGGCTGGCTGGCATGTGGTGCTGGGGGATTGAACCACGGTCCCTGTGCTTTGCTAAGCTTGTTCTTCTAAGTAGGTGCTTTAGACCACTGAGCCATCTCACCAGCCCCTTTAATTTTTATTTTGAAAGAGTTTCTCCAAGTTGCTAAATTGCCCAGTCTGGGCTAGAACTGTGATATTCCTCCCTCAACTTCCCAGAGTGCTGGAATTGAACCATGCCCAACTGAAACTTATAAAACCTAAGTTTTTCCAAGGAAGGGGCGTTAAACCAAGGCTGCACCAGCGAAAAATGAAAAATGGCAAAAGGGTTACGTGTTATCCCCATGTACCCGCCTGACCACAGCCTGCTGGGGGAAAGAAGTACCATAGACATGTCCCATGGAACATGGAAGCAGAGCCAGGCATGGTAGCACACGTTGGTAATCCTAGCACTTGGGAGGCTGAGGCAGGAGGATCACAAACTGAGGCCCACCCTAGACTGCTTTGTATGTTAAATTTTTTAAAAATTAAATTTTAAAAAAGAATGAAGCCAGGTGTGGTGGCACATACCTATGAGTCAAGCACTCTGAGGCTGAGCCAGGAGGATCACTGAGTTCAAGGCCAGCCTGGCTACATAGTGAAATCCTGTCTCACAAAGACAAAAAAAAGAGAGAGAGAAAAAGGATGTTGTGTTCCCATCTGCTGGCTTGCCCAGATCCAGTTAGCGAGGTGAGGGGCCTGTCCTGGGAAGAATGGTAGTAAGTATTAGTTAGTGTGGAGGCTCCACTGTCTGCACATCTTTGAAGACGAAAGTAGTGGTGGGGTAGACTCCATGTCTCTGCCTGCTTTAGAAAGACAAGTTGTTGCTTCTCTATACAAACATTTGATCATCTGAGTGACCCAAAAATGAAGCAGGCATCTGGGAATGGTGACTTCCCTGTTACCAGTAGGGAGCCAAGACAGGGAGGATGAGGAAGGGATCCTGGCTTCTGACAGCGAGGGGACTGCTGTGTGTGCTTACTGTGCTTCCTTCCATAGAAAACCACATCAGTGCGCTGTGCCCCAGGGCCCTCACGTGGGTGAGGGATACAGAATGGGACAAGCATCATACACAGAGGCAGCCAGCTGAGTGGTTGCCACAAATCAGACTCAGGCATGAGTGGTGGGGACCTGAAGCAAGTTTCTTGGCCAAGAGCTGTACTTCCTTATCTTTCTTCTGTAAACATGAAAAAATATAATTATCTCAAAAAAAATAATAATTATCTCATTGCATTGTAAAGATTGTGCATAGTAGTCTCCACAGTAAAGCACTAGACCCAGCCACTGGGAGCCGCCGCCACCACTCTCCCACCCCCCGTCATGTTTGTTGTGCACCTAGTACAAGCCTGTCATTGTTCTTGATAGGACAAGGAACAAACCAGAGGAAAAAAATTCCCAACTCTTCTGTCTGTATTCTGTTGGGAGGAAAGAGGCCCAGTTAATTGATACATGAAATCACAAGTGGCCTTCCTCGGAGGAAGGCACCTGAGCAGCACATGCCAAGCTGTGGCAGAGCGCTGTCCATCCCAGCTGGAGATGATGGGCACAGTCCATGACTCACTGGGCAGGAGGGTGGACTCCAAGGAGGTGATACGTCAGAGTCCCCAGGGCTTGACCCTCTGGGTACTTAGCCTGCGAGTGGCCCATACATACTCCTCACACCTAAGGGTTCCCTTCTCAGTAAAGCAGCCAGGTACCCAAAAATCACAGCTCCAGGGTCCTGGACTGCAGAGTGGGAAGGGAGGCTCTGTCCCATCTCTCCCAAGGCAGAGCTGAGCATGGGCAGGTTTTGCTCATGCGGCCCAGCTTGAAATGGGTTTACTAATGCTGGGTATTTTGCACAATTTTATAGACCTCCTTTGTATGTAGCCTTTTTAAAACAGAATTAAGCCATTGGGGGCCGGGGAGATGGCTTAGTAGAATAAGTACTTCCCTGGCAAGCGCAAAGGCCTGAGTTCAATCCCCGGTTCCACCAAAAAGGAAAAAAAAAAAAAAAAAAAAGCCATATTGCTGTCTGTGTAGTACCAAGTGAAGGGTTATCAGAAGGCTTTTGGATTTAGTAAGTTTTTATTTTTTTATTTTTTGTCTGTTTGAGGCAGGGTCTCACTATGCAGTTCAGGCTGGTCTTAAGTTCACTTTGTATTCACATGTGTCCCTGTGTGAATTTTAGGCCGTGTGTTATATTCACACGTGTCCCCTTCTGCCACCCCTGTTGGGTTAAGGAGCAGCCTGAGCTGAGGGGACAGGGGATGTATGTGTTGGTTGTGATACCCTTGGCCTCCCACTGGGGCTCAGTCCCTCATCCTCCTACCTTCCCTTCTTCCATGGACTTCAGATAAGCAGTAGCTGAAGCCTCTGCCACCCCGTACCCCTGCCGCCCTGCCCTCAAGTTAAGCTTCCACCTGGGACCTGCCCAGGAGGACTGAAGCTGGGAGCCATGGTAGGTGGGCTGGTGGCGTGGGGGAGTGGCTGTCATCCTATAAGCCACACCCCCGCCTCAGCTCTGAGTGTGGGACCCAGTGCCAGGGTATGAAGGACAGTGTTTCCATCAAAAGGGAAGAAAGCAGCAGGAGGGCAAGAGGTGAGTGAGGGGAGCCTGAATCTGGGCAAGGAGCTAGATGCTTTTAGAGAATTGTCCCTTAGACCCTCTGCTTGGAACTTCAGGTGGGCTGAGGCCCTTGGAGAGTAACCTGAGAAGTCGCTGGGTCCTGCCTGTTCTTGTTCCAAAACCCAGAGGGCCACAGAGGGTCTCTGGGGGCAGGGAAGAGGCTGACTTGAGGAGGCTCCCTCCTGCCTTTTATTAAACTAGGGTTCTCTGTTCCTGCTTGTAATAAAGCTTTTGTTGTTAAGAATTACGTTTGTGAAGTGCTATGGTCAACTGCCAGCCTCCTCCCTCTGCTAGGCCTTTGTGGGTAGTGGGGAAACAGGCTTTAAATAAACAACAGGAGATACAGAAAAGTGCTCAGGAGGAAACGAAACTGGACGGCAGGACAGATAGGATGAGGGGAGCATCAGCGAGGGCTGCTCTGAGGAGGCCAAGCTAAGAAGTGAAGACGGAGGACCCAGCCCAGGCAGCAAGCCCTTGGGGCAGGGCCCTGGGTGGTCTGCGCAGTGCCTGCTTAGTCTCTAAGTGACTGCTGGCTGCAGCTATTCCACAGCGCTGTTGGTTGTTCATGATTATCTTTAAGACTTTGAAGATAACTTTGTAATTCAAGAATTACAAAGTAATTAAAAGCATTTTAAAGAATACAGTGAAGTAGGGCGGGGGAGATGGTTCAGTAGAATAAGCACTTCCCTGGCAAGCACATGGGCCTGAACTTCCCTGGTAAGTTCAGTCCCTGGTTCCACCAAAAAAAGAACTAAGTAAAGATGCAGAACACAGAACTGTATCTGTATTGTTGTTATCACTGTTTGAACTCTGCACATGTTTCCTTTTGGGGCTGGGAGGATAGGAAAGGGCTGTCTGCTCAAGTGTTGTGGAGGTGTCTTGTCACCCAGTTGGTATAGCCAGTCACCTTTGACCTGCAGAACCTCAGAAGTTGGCCAGAAGCGGAAGGCAGAAGATGATGCAGCGCTGCAAGCCAAGAAGACCCGAGTGTCAGACCCAATCAGCAGCTCGGAGAGCTCCGAAGAGGAGGAGGAGGAGAAGCAAGAGACAAAAGCCAAAACTGCTAAAGCTGGTAAGCCTGCTGGGTGTTGCCAGGGCTTGGGCTTCCCTGCCAAGCACCCACTGCTGCAGCTTTGGGTTAGGATTAGGTTGTATCCTCAAGCTCTGGGAACCCTAGGGAGAACCAGAAATGCTGGGTGGTCCCTACGGTACACATGCATGCACGCGCGCACACATGCACACACACACACACACACACACACACACACACACACACACACCGGAGCCAGGACTGTGCCTGGGTGATTGGGATGGACGTAGAAAGACCATGTTTGCCAGAGGCAGCTGGTGCCTATCTCCTTGCTGCCTGAGCACTGCTTTTAGAGATGCTGGTTGTCTCCTTATCTCGGCCATATACGCAGGAGTTCTGGGCGCCGAGCTGAGCACCGCGGTCTTAGAGTCCTGGCAGGATGATCCCAGGTCTCTGCAGCCCCTCGTCTCAGACCCAGCCTCCCCGCTTCCCCAGCAGCAGTGCAGCTCTCCAGTGCAGTTGCTGTCTCTTAAGCACTGTGTTATCAGGGTTTTTTGCTTATTTGGAAAACACTTTCTTGATTTTAAACATAGTTTCTGATTATAAAGGGAATGTAGGATTCATTATAAAGTATTTATTATAGAATATTTGAAAATTGCTTTTTAAAAAAGTCAGAGAAGAAATCACATATTATATTCTTGCCATCTACAATTCAGTATATCCATTTTTCCTGAGCCTGCTTTGAAAGACATTTGAGATATTACTGGGTAAATATTTTATATCTTGTTTAATCTTAAATTATAAGTGCAACACAAGTTTGATTGAAACTCTACAGATGCATGTAGAAAGTGAAAGGGCTTCTGTTCTCTTCCCCAGTCTTTCACTTTCTACTCAGGGTCTTGGGGAGCAGCTGGCACCCACAGTCTGACAGATATCTATCTGTACATACATGTATGCATCTTGTATTCTACTTAAAACAAATGGTCATATCTCATACTATTTGATATGTTATTTTTAAAATTGATTAGCAGATGTTAATAGTACACAGTGGTTATGTGTATCGTGGAGAGGTGGCATAGAACGGTGCATGATGGGGAAGGGTGGATGAAACAAGACTAGCCACAGGTCCATAGTGGTCAGAGTCAGTATTCTTCCTCTCTACTTATACATGTGCTTAAACTTCATAGTTATAGAAAGATAAGAGAGACTTCAGTGCTGGGAAATGGGTACAATCACTCTTTTTATCTCAGCAACATTCTCTTTAACAATAACTTAGAAATCTTTTCCTATCTGTGAGATCCCAAGGAGATTATATCTTTATTTTTCTTACTCTTTTTTTCTATATATATGTTTATTTCAAGCATCAAAAATCTATTCATCTTAGTGTCTAATGACCCAAGATTCAAGGTTTAGCTGTCTCTCTACTAGAAGTCATTGGGATTCTCCCCAGCTTTCTGCCTGAACTGTGGCCAGCACCTGACCCCTGCCACTTCTTGCTGAGTAGCCTGCAGAGCCAAGTGCAGTGACCTGGTAGGAGCATAAGCTAATGCTTTGCTGGGAGAGACCCTCAGCACCTCTTGCCGTAGGGTTATTGGGAGGCCCTGGGGGTTACAGACAGCTTTGTTGTCATAGAGCTTCTTAGTGAATATGGCTGATGGATTACAGAGCTATTTGCCACAAGTTTGGGCTCAGCCTCAGCCCCCCATGCCAGCACCAGGCAGCCAATACCAGTTGCACTGTTAGACAAGATGAAACCTGCCTGCTATGCTTGGATAAGAAGAGCCCATTTCCCTCATCCAGAGGGATTTGTGTCTTACAGCCACAGCCACAAGACCAGCATCTACCAACTCCTCAGCCATGGGGGTGGATTTGCCATCAAGCCTGAAAGAAAAGGCCAAGGTAAGTGGGACTATTTTCCAATCTCTTGCACTTAAGAACTCAAGTGCCCCTTAGGGAGACAGTCTTCTGTATCAGCAAAAGTATATCCATCCTGACTCAGTCCTAACCCATGTCACCAACTGTGTGATCTCAGTGAATCCCTCAGGTTCCTTTTCTGTAAGATGCAGGTGATGCTGCTGTAGTAGACCACTGGGTAGCAGTGCACCTGTACAGGGCAGCTTTGTATTCCTCCCTTTTGCTGCTCTTAGCTGTACCCCAAGGAGCTCTTTGCTAGTCTCAGTAGGTCCCATGCACTGCCCCAGCCAGTTGAGGCACCATGGTGAACAGCACGCCTGTATTTCTTGAACTCTGGTGGCATTGCATAAATCAGAAAGTACCTAGAAAATAAAGGTATTTTGTGGTAACCCATAAAACACTGTTACAGACCTATAAAACATTATGTACCTGAAACTAGAACATTGGCAATCATGTGTAAAAGTAATCATGAATGAATGATAGTACCCACAACTAACTACTGTGTCCCACTTAACAGATACAGTGCAGTTCTCATAGTACCTCCAGGAGAGCAGTTTGCCCAAACTTGCCTGGGTAGGAAGCAGCAGTGGGGGTTCCAGTAGGAGTGGGCTGTGCATCTTGCTCAATCAGGAGTACCTGCTACTCTTTATATTGTGCAGGCAAAGACCAGGAATGCCAGCAAGACAGTGAACTCTGTACCACACCTTGCCTCGGGAAAGTCACCCAAAAAGTCAGCAGGGCCCTCAGGAAGTATCATCTTGGTCTCAGAAACTGAAGAAGAGGGCAGCATCCGGGCTGTTGGAACCACAGCCAAGCCTGGTAAGAAGCTCCCACCTTAGGAGCTAAGCCAAAGTTATACTTTGTTAAGCTCGGGAACATTCTGGAACTCAAAAGTATGCCTCCATGACAGCAAAGCTCTGTACCTCCCCCAGGTGAGGGAGGGCCAGCTGCAGGGACACCACGGCGGTTTTTCAGAGGGTGTCTGAGAAGCTTGGTGGTTGTTGGAATATGTGAGGACCACTGTTATGGCTTAGAAACAAAACAAAAAGATCTGGATCTCACTATGCAGTTCAAGCTGGCGTTCAACTCACTTTGTAGTTCAGGCTGACCTTGAACTCCCAGCAGGACTCCTGCCTCAGCTTCATGAGTGCTAGGATGACAAATATGTGCCACTCTGCCTGGCCTATGAGTTCATTTCTTGTGTAGAATATGTGTTTGCCCAACTGCTTCTGTGGACCAGTTGGTGAATAGAGAGTTTGTAAAGTGTCATGTGGGGCCGGGGAGATGGCTCAGTAGAATAAGCACTCCCCTGGCAAGCACAAGGGCCTGAGTTCAATCCCCGGTTCTGCCAGAAAAGTGTCAGGTTTAAAAAAAAAAAAGCGTCAGGTGCTGGTGTGTTTCCGGAGTATTATCCATGGGAAGCAGTTACTTAACACTTGATATAACGGGTAGCTGGCCCTGGAGAGGGGCTAGGGAAGGTGTACCTCAGTCCCTTGTGTCTACCTTCAGGGACCATGTCAGCAGGCCAGGCCGACCACTCCAGCAAGGATACCTCCAGCTCCAGCGATGAAACAGATGTGGAGGTAATGATCACCTATCCTCAAGAGTGACTTTCTCCAAGCCTGTCACTCTGAAACCCTGGTGGGATTCGGATACCAGTGGGCCCAGATTCACGCAGCAGCTTTGCCAAGAGCTGGAAAGGGTGTGATCACTCAAGGGGGGAGGGGAGGGGAGAGAGGAGACGTCCTATGCTCCTCAGAAGGGCCAGGGTTGTGGAGGGACACAGGACAAGGCTTCCTGGGAGAGGTGGCATAGAGAACAGTAGAGGATGAGAGGATAGCCCAAAGGAGTTCTAGGAGCAAAGGCCTGGACAGAGGTGTAGCTATCATGTGTGGCCAGGATGAGACTGCTGAGTAGATTCTGGGCCCACGGGTGCATGGCAGTCTAGGTAGCAGGCCAAGACTGGCCAGGCCTCTCAGTGTGTGGCCTTGTCTTTGAATTTCGACCTGGGAGAAGCCCCACAAGTCATACCTTATGTATCTACTAAGAGCCAGACCTTGGGAAAATATTGCCGTCCTCTGTGGGGAAAAGAGGGATCTCTTAGATACTTTAAACTAGAACAGTGGGGAGCCATACGGGATAGCAGTAAGACCCCCAACTCTTGATACAGAAACATTGTGTGTGTGTGTGTGTGTGTACAATACATATTTTGTATAATTACATATATAATTATATATATAATTTTTATATACTTAGTACAGGGCCTACAGGGTCTTACTACACAGATTGGACTCATAGTGATCCTCCTGTTTTCAGCCTCCCAAGTGCAGGGATTACTGGCGTGCACCACCTCTCCCAGTCTCAGTCACCTGGGCACGTCCCTGTGTTGCAGCTGGCATGAGATGCCGGGGATCAAACCCAGTCTCTGCATCTGCCTAAGCAAGTGCTTTAATCCGCTGAGCTATCTGGCCCACCCAGTTTATATTTTCAAGGAACCAAAGATCTGCAGTTGTGTGGGTGAGAGGGGAAATGATACAAGATGGGGTCACAAGTGCACAGGCTAAGTGTCCTAGAGGACTGCCATACAAGTTTGAGTTTTGTTCTACAGGCGGTGTGGAGCCACGCAGGGTGTTAGGCACATGTTTTGCAGAGATGATTGACAGTGGCCTGGATTGAAGGGCAGTGCAGACAGAATAAACAGACCAGTTGAGGGAGAGATGTGCATTGAGGTACTAGTGGCAGAAAGTGCAGACAAGGGGCTGGTGAGATGGCTCAGTGGTCTAAAGCACCTACTTAGAACAAGCTTGGCAAAGCATCAGGGACCACGGTTCAATCCCCAGCACCACATGCCAGCCAGCACCGCCCCCTGGTGGGCTGAGCTGGCTACACACACACACACACACACACACAAACACACAAAAAAAAAAAAAAAAAAAAAAAAAAAAAGAAAGAAAGTGCAGACAAGAGGTGGGCACAGTGTCCTGTGCAAAAACTCTCAGAGCCCACCCAGTAACCTGGTAAAAGTTGAGACCACCCACATCTATCCCAGGCCTCACCATGGGCTGCTCCCCACCTTCTATCCTTACCTTTGGACCTAAAATATTGCCAGCGATGGGGCACCTGGCACCCATCTCCACAGGCCTTGCCAAAGAGAAGGGGACCACTTGCACCACTTGGAAACCAGTGTTAGAAACAGCTTAGGTAGCAAAGAGGAGGGCTAGGTGAGGGCAGTACCCTGGGTCTGCTGGGTCCGACGGACCACAGAGAAGAGGCAGGGCACAGACTGACCGCTTTGGGAATGTGGATTTAGAAGTCAAAGGGAAGGCTTTGCATGGTAGCACATGCCTGTAATCCCAGCACTCAGGAGGCAGAGGCAAAACTGCGGGGAGTTCAAAGCCATCCTGAACTGCATAGTGAAACCACATCTCAAAAAGACAAAAAATAAGGTCAGAGGGAGAGCTTACAGAAGAAAGGAGTCTTCCTGTGGTGCCTCAGGAAGCCAGTTGTGGACTAGACTGCTAACCTTGAGATGGCCACCATGGTCAGCCTCTTCAGTTGCAGGGGCAAAAACAAGTGCTGTGGACTGAGGCTGAATGTCTCAGACCAGCCTGTGTGCCCTGTGGGAGCTGAGCATGGTATCTGAGAGTTCTGCCTCCCAAGCCAGAGACCAGGAGCTCAAGCCAGGGCTTCTCTGTTGACCTGAGAGATTTGTTCCTCTTTAGAAAATAAATAATATAAATAGTATCTCAGAGTGTTTGAAAATTAAATGTTGTCAGGGAAGGGCTGTAAACTGAAGCGCCTTCTACACCTGAGGGAATTGGCTATTATTCATTTTCTGATTTCCTCCCCTTGTTCCATGTGAAGGCAGCCCAGATCAGACCCTCACCTGCCTCCACCAAGGAGTCTCCAGCAAGGAAGGCAGCCCCAAGCCCTGGGAAAGTTGGGGGGGTGACACCCCAGGCCCTCACCCCAGCTGGGAGTACCATGAAACCAAAAGAGGAGTCAGAGAGCAGCAGGGAGTCCGAGAGTGAGGAGGAGCCTCCCACAGGGACCTCCAGCCAGGTGAGCCACCTTTCCAAGGCCTGGATGCCACTGTGTAATGAGCACCTCTACTAGAGAGGCCACCCTGGAGCTTGATGAGAGATAGGAGACCGATGTGTACGTTGAGAGGAAGGACCCTGAGCTGCTGGCTGCAGCGCCTGTGGGCCTTGTCCTTTAGGCTCTTGCAGCAGCCTAGAACGGCGAGTTCCCAGGTGGTGGGTTCTACATCCCAATCTGTCGTGACCATTTCAGTTGCCTTAGTGTCTCTATCTAGTAAAAGGGCTGCTGTCCTTGTCCCAGCTGGCCCGTGGGAGGACTTTAGTTTTAATTGTCTGGTCCTCTGGCTTCTCAGACTACCAGACTCTGAGCAGGCAAACACCGTGGCAGCTAAAGGAGTCACCACTGGATATGGTGGTGGATACCTGTGATCCCCATTGAAGGAATCTTTGTCTTCCTCTGTGTGCTGATCCCTTCCCCTGGGGGAGCAGCCAGACCTGTGGCCCCCAAGGCCCTGGGTACTTCCTAGGGCAAAGCATAAGGCCTCAAAAGCTGTTGGCATGGGGACAGGGAAGAGTACGAGTGAGGAAGAATGGGCACAGGATGGGCAGAGGAGGCCCAGAAGGTGACCTCGCAGAGAAGAAGGGAGCTCTGGGGCCTCCTCGGGAATGTCACCCAGCAGAGGGCACAGCAGGCTCCCTGAGGAAGGAGCAAGGTGAGAACTGTGACATTCCAAGAGTCTAGCCCCGGCCACCAGCTGCCCAGTCCAGAGTGCTTGCTGTGTGTTGAATATTGTGAGGCATCCACTTTCCAGGAGCTCAGTTGTGAACTTAGACTGAAAATCTTCATTCTCCTTATTGGTTCAAAAATTTGAGAGTTGGCAATGTAGCTAAGTGATAGAGCTCTTGCTTTGCATGCATAAGGCCCTGGGTTCAATTCTCAGCACTACCAAAAAAAAAAAGAAAATAAACATTGAAAAGGAGTAGGCCATGCAAAGTCTGTGTGGAGTCCTGGCCCCTGAACACAGGAAGGTTCTTGGAAGATCTTAGAGCTGCCCAATTTCCTGGGAATGCCGGTTCAGGGATGAGTAACCAGAGCTTTTCTGAGAATACGGGGCCTCTAGCACCTCTGCCAAAGCCTCAAGGCCTACAGAGCCTGAGAGCACAGGGAAGAAGAGCCTTAGAGGGCATTGGCTAGGTGCTTCAGCAGGAGGGGTTTTCAGGAGTAAATCCCTCTGGTGAGGGATTTATGAGGGAGGAAAGTAGACTCCCCTTTCTTTCTTTAGGTGAAGGCATCTGAGAAAATCCTCCAGGGGAGAGCTGCCTTAGCCTGTGCCAAGGGGACCCCTGGGAAAGAGGTCATACCAGTACCCCCCAGGAAAGGAACTGCATGTGCACTCCCTGTGAAGGCAGGGCCCATAACCGAGCAAGCCAAGCTGAGGAGGCCCGAGCAGGACTCAGAGAACAGCAGCGAAGAGGAATCTGACAGTGAGGTGGAAACACCCGTGGCTGTGCCAGTGCTTCAGGTGAGTCTTGGAGCAAGATCTTAGCCACATGAGCCCTGCAGCCTTCTCACTGTGGGATGTTGTTGGCCCAATTGGGTCTGCATCTTCACACCCATCTTCTGCTCCCCTCTGTCCCTCTTTCACTCTAGGCAAATCCCAAAGGAAAGACCCCTCAGGTCAGAACTGCCCCAGCCCTCGCCAAGCAGTCCTCCAGGAAGGGCACCCCTCCAGCACTCCCTGGGAAGACAGGGCCTGCAGCCACCCAGGCCCAGGTAGGGAAGCAGGAGGAGGACTCAGACAGCAGCAGCAGCAGCGAGGAGTCAGACAGTGATGGGGAGACACCAGCACCCCGGACACCAAACACAAACCCCACCCAGGTGAGGCTGCACACCACCGCTCCCTATCTGGAAAGGCCTCCTGTAGCCTGTCCCTCCCCCCACATACCACCCCCTATCTTGCCTTTGTCACTGCCAGCTGAAGCCCTTGGAAAAGACTCCTCAGGTCAGAGCTGCCTCAGCCCCTGCCAAGGAGTCCCCCAGGAAAGGCACCTCTCCAGCACCCCCTGGGAAGACGGGGCCTGTAGCCACCCAGGCCCACATGGAGAAGCAGGAGGAGGACTCAGACAGCAGTGAGGAGTTGGACAGTGACGGGGAGACACCAGCACCCCGGGTCCCAACCACAAACCCCACAAAGGTGAGGCCAGAGACCACTGTTCCTGTCTAGAAAGGCCTCCTGTGGACCTGTTCCTCCCCCCACTCCCAACTTGCCCTTTGTCACTACCAGGAAAAGCCCTTGGGGAAAAGCCCATAGGTCAGACCTGCCTCCACTGTGGTGCTATCCAGGAAGGGAACCAGCCCTGTCTTACCCAGGAAGGCAGGGCCAACAGAAGCACTCAGAGAGCAGCAAGGAGGCACGCTTAGCAGTGACCTGGCTCATGTGAGCCTCTCCCAGCAAGGGTCTTCCCTTACCACAGGAGCTTCACATGGTCTGCTGGCCCCTGCACTGCCCACTGCTCTCTGTTTGCCATGTTGGTCTTTGTCTCTGTACACATGTCCCTTAGAGCTCCCTTTCCTAATCCTGTGTATCTCATTTCAGGCAAAGCCCTTGGGGAAGAACCTCCAGGTCAGACCTGCCTCAGGTCCCACCCAGGGGCCACTGGGGAAAAAAGCTGCCCCTAAACCACCTCACAAGGCAGCACCTGTGGCCATTCAGGTCAGTGCTGAAAGGTCCCAGGAAGACTCAGACAGCAGCGAGGAATCATCTGACAGTGGGGAGGAGACACCAGCAGCTGTGACTACAGCTCAGGTGAGACCTGGAGAGGAGTCCTGTGGCCGCTGACGTGGAGTTGGTCTCCTCGGTCAGGTGCGGGTTCTGCCTGGTGGGAATCACAGCATCTGGGCTCCTCCTTGAACAGATGAGCACTCTGGATCCAGAAGCCTTTCCCAGCCTCGGTCTTCATTGTCCTCACAGGCAAAACCAGGTCTGAAAATGCCTCAGACCAAGGCTTCCCTCAGAAAAGGCACCCTCCTCACCCCCACATCTGCCAAGGGCCCCCCAGCGCGAGTGGGCACCCCAGCCCCCTGGAAAGTAGGTACAGTGATTTCTACAAGAGACTCAGCTGTGCCTCAGGGCACCCAAAGGCCAGAGAGTGATTCTTCAAGCAGTGAGAAGGAATCAGAGGGTGAAGAGACCATGCCTGTAGCAGCAGTGGCACAGGTAAGGCTGTGTCTGCCTGCCCATCCTCAGGGTTGGCCCCATAGACTCTGGGCTCCTGTGAAACGCTTCTCTCTCACTGATCATCGCAGACAAAGTCTCTGGGGAAAGGCCTACAACAGCAAGCTGCCTCAGCACCCACCAAGGGGCCCTCAGGGCAAGGGGCCACCCCAGTTCCTCCTGGGAAGACAAGGCCCACTGTTGCACATGTTGGAGCTGAGGCTCCTGAAAGGTCTGAGAGCAGTGAGGAGGACTCTGACGACAGTGAGGCAGCAGCAGTCCTGACCCCATCACAGGTGAGACCTAGGAGGCACCAGCCCAGGCAACCCCCCTGGGGCTAAGTCAGGAGCCTCCTGTGAGCCTCCTTCCCCATTTTTCCGGTGCATCTCCTCTGCCCAGCAGCGCTCCGGGGTCTCCTTCATGATCCTGGACACTCCCATAGATTCTGGTGCTTTCCATAGACCCTACTGTATAGCTGCTCTCCTGGGGCTGCCTGGCTAGGGGCCACAGGTCCTGACCTTTGCATGGGTCCCCATAAAGGGCTGTGGACATGTGCACAATTTTTTGCAGCAGGGATGGGCAGTAGAGCATGTGCCAGGAAGGCAAGATGGAGTCACAACTTAGGGGTGTTCAGGAGAATGGCATCAAAGCCAAGGACTGAGCGACACATGGTGAAGTGGAAAGTAAAGTGCAAAGGCTGGGAGGAGGACACTTGGTTTGTTTGACATGTCTGGTGGGGTCACACCTCATTGGGAAGGGAAAGTGACAGCAGTCTTGAGCCGGACTATCCCAGCTCCACATCCTAGCGGGCGATGCATTCTAGGTACTCTGGTGTGTTGGAAATCAGTGCTCTCTCAGGATCTCACCTGTCACCTCCAGCAAGGCCTGCACCTGGGGAACTTTCTTGTCACCTAAGGGTGTGCCAAGCTCATAGAGCAGAAGCGGGAGTCAAGCCTCCCAGCCCAGAAGAACAGCGAGAAGTGAAGATAGCGTACTGCCTACACTCATCCGCCCCCTGTTGATTATTTTTAATTGTTGCTCTTGTTTTTTTTTTTTTTTTTCAATAACCACTCAGAAATTAGTTGTTTATTTTTTTTCCTGTACCAGAGTGCACATTTCTGGAGATTTTGTGGGTTTTGGGGTTGTTTTTTTTTTGTGTGTGTGTGTGTGTTTTAGGGAAGGGTCTACAGGGTGTTCAGGGTCTCACTACTAGATTGGACTTGTAGTGATGGGCCTGTTTACTGCCTCCCAAGAGCTGAGTTTCCAAGCGTGCGTGCCACTACCCCCAGTCTCATTTGCCTCTCAGCGTGCCCTGGGGGTGGGGCCGGTGCTGCAGGCCCAGGGATTGAACCCCTGGCCCCTGTGCCTGCTTGCAGGCTCTTTAACCCACTGAACTATTTGGCTGGCCCTCTGGAGGGCTTTTTGTCCACTTCTTGTTGACTTCTGACTCCTAAGGTTGCAGATTCCTATAGCGAGGTTCTAGACTGCCTGTCCTCCCCACTCAGCCCAGCAGGCTCCTCTCCTGTGTCTGGCTGCAGCCACACATCCCACACCCAGGGCCTCCCAGCTCTCACTGTGCAGATCACTTAACTCTATCTTCCCACCCGAGCCTCCCACCTGTACCATGCAGTAGGCGTTTTATTTTTGTTCTTTGAACCATAGGTTATTTAAAAGTGGGTTGTTTAATTTCCAAATATCTGGGATTACCCAGGTTTCTTCTGTTGTGGATTGCTCATTTAGTTTTCTGTGGTTGGAGATCTCATCTTTTGTATGACTTCAGTCCTTTTCTGTCTTAAGAATCATTAGGATAGGGTGGTCTTCATGGCTTATGTTTGGTCTTCTCACCTCTGTGCTATGCTGACAAGCCCGCTGCAGTAATAGCCTGCACTCGACTTTTTGCTTAGTCTTGTTCAAGGTGGAAGGAATACTGGAAGTGAAGGTGTCTTCCAACACTGCCCAGATGACATCTCTGAGCAAGGCGAGGCCTTGAGTTGCTGCCAGATTGCCCACTCTGTTTCACGTGAGCAGGCCTTGTTCTCACCCCTGTCAAGGATCTCCTTCTGGAAATCCCTGTTTGTCACTCTCATGGCTCTAGATCTGCATTTGCCAGAGACCCCGACAGGCATTGTAGGACTCAGGATAATTGTTTTAAGATTCAGTTAAGCTGAAGAAGACTTGTAACAACAGTGCTTTCTTCTGTTTGGATCTGTTATGTTTGGTTCCTGGCTCCCACTTCTTGGACTAAGGTGGCAGCTCAATCTCTCTAGCTCAGCATTCCACCCAGCAGGGAGGAAAAAAAGGGCATATTTCATATTCCTTTTGTGGCGCTCAATTTATATTTCATTAGCCAGAATTTAATAACATGGTGACCTAGCCGAAAGGACACCTAGAAAAGTTTTTTTCTGAGATTCCTTATATTTAGCTAACACAAAAAAAGTACTTACTGTAGAGAGTTTGAATGTTTAACATGTGTCAGGCACTATGTTAAGCACTGAGTCTCCTGTTTAATCCTCATCATAGCTCTATAGATGGGTCTTGTCATTATCCCCATTTTCTAGAGGAGAAAACTTGAGTCATAGTAAGATGCAGTGATTTATTCCAATCACATGGCTGTTACATGGAGGAGCCAAATCCAAGCAGGCCTCTTGTTCTGGAACAGCAGTCTTGGCTCATTGCATTCCTGCATGTCCCCTTCTTTCCATAATTCCTTTCTCTCCTTCCAGGTGAAAGCCTCAGGCAAAACCCCTCAGGCCAAAGCCAGCCTAGCTTTCACCAAAGCATCTACAGTCAAAGGGGCAGCGTCAACTCCTGGGAAACTGGTCACTCCAGTTGCTAAAGGCAAACCAGGGCCCATGGCCAAGGCAAGTGGGGTCAGAAGCCGCAGAGTGTTGGAGATTAGGGGAGAAAGGAGCAACCAGCAGGCACCACAGCCTGGACCAGTGACTGGGGCGGCAGCCTCACTGTCACCGTGGTGGGGGCTTAGCCTAGAAGGAGCTGTGCTGTCTGCTTCCTCTCCCAATACCATCATCTCCCAATCCAGGGGAAGCCGCCAGTGAGAGCCCTCCAGAACAGTGCCATCTCAGCAAAGGGCCAGGCATCTGTGCCAGCTGTGGAGAAAGCAGTGACTGCAGCAGCCCATGCTGAGAAGGACTCAGAGAGCAGTGATGAGTCCTCCGAGAGTAAGGAGGAGGTGCCAACCCAGGTAGGCCCTGAACATGGCCAGGAGCAGCCCTGTGCTGTACCCTCTGCTGGGGTCTGCTTGTGTACTGAGGTCTCAGTCCTAACAGAGGCACAGCTCTGTTCACCCTGCTTCTCCATGCCTTCCCTCAGGCTTTCTCCTCACTCTCCCTCAAGGCAAAGCCCACAGGGAAGACCTCTCAGGTCAGAACTGCCCCAGCCCTCACCAAGCAGTCCCCCAGGAAGGGCACCCCTCCAGCACTCCCTGGGAAGACAGGGCCTGCAGCCACCCAGGCCCAGGTAGGGAAGCAGGAGGAGGACTCAGACAGCAGCAGCAGCAGCGAGGAGTCAGACAGTGATGGGGAGACACCAGCACCCCGGACACCAAACACAAACCCCACCCAGGTGAGGCTGCACACCACCGCTCCCTATCTGGAAAGGCCTCCTGTAGCCTGTCCCACCCCCCACATACCACCCCCTATCTTGCCTTTGTCACTGCCAGCTGAAGCCCTTGGAAAAGACTCCTCAGGTCAGAGCTGCCTCAGCCCCTGCCAAGGAGTCCCCCAGGAAAGGCACCTCTCCAGCACCCCCTCGGAAGACGGGGCCTGTAGCCACCCAGGCCCACATGGAGAAGCAGGAGGAAGACTCAGATAGCAGCAGCAGCGAGGAGTCAGACAGTGACGAGGAGATGCTGACAGCAGGGACTGCAACCCAGGTGAGACCTGCCAACCCTGCTAGCCACTGGCACACATTTAGTTGAAACTTGAATTGAAGTACAATGAGGAAGAAAGCAGATTTGGAACCTGGCTCAAGGATCCTTAGGTGAAGCCTGCTACAAACACCCCACCCCTAGGTGCTCCTTTAGGCAGATGCACCAATCCCATGGAACACACTGAGCCAGCCCATCCACATGGCTCTTGAAGCCAATCCTCATGCAAGAGTCATGAAGAGACTTGTTGAGGGGCTTATAATTTTTTTGCTTGAATCCCAGGAGCCATGAGGCCTGGGGAGGTCACATCCCTCATCTGGGCCTGGGACTTTACATAGGAAGGTACAGCCTGAGTGGGGGCCTGTCTAACTTTACTGCAGAGCCTGAGCTGGGGGCATGGGAGAGAAGGAATGAGAAACTGTCTGCAACAGTTTATTCTCTCAGAATGCACAGAATGCACAGGGACCAGGGCTGGCTATGTCCTGCAAAGAAATTTCAGGGTTTCAGACTTGAGTTAGTGCTCAGGCAAATGGTGGAAATGACTGACCCGGGGCTAGTGAGGAAACAACAACTAGCATTGAGCTTGGGTGTCAGAAGAGACAGCAGGAAGGTAGCAACTAGAGCAAATGAGGGGCGTCCCTGACAGTTGTCCACAAGGATGACCTTGTGGAAGTACATCCTTATAGCCAAATCTGTTTTGTAAAGGAACCAGGATGTCTCCCCAGCAGGCCACACTAGACCCCTTAGATTTCTGTTTTCCTGATGTGTAAAACAAGCACCAAGAACTAATTTAAATTCTCCTATCTTTAACCTCTGCCTTTGGTGCAAACTGTAGGACATGAAGGACACCTAGCCAGGTGACAAGAAGGCGTAGCAGCCTACAGAAGCCTTCTCCATGGCACCTACATTTAGCTAGGAGTGTTAGAGCCAGATCTAACTGGGGACCACTGACCACTTGTCACAGGCTGCTGTCTCCTCCCCTTCAGACCCCGGCCATCGGCACCAAGACCTAGCCTTTGGCTGGGTCTGAAATTATATCGTTCAGGTTCAGAGTCCATTCCAGAAAGCAGATGACAGGGGGGAGGCTTGTGTTTCTGGGGCTGTGAGATGTGCCAGGCCAGCGATGCCCACTCAGCTGTGGGTGCTCATTCAGGCCTTTTTCCTGCAGAAGAATATTACCTCAAAAATTGCTAAGAGCAACGCCCTAACCCCAGTTCCCCCAGAGAAGAACCCCAAAGGATCCTCGGAGAGCAGTGATGAAGAGCTGCCCTCCAGCCAGGTAGGCTACATCGTATTCCTGCAGACGCACAAGTGGGGAACTGGGCTGGGAAGAGAGCAGATCTTCCTGTAGGGAAAATCTCACCACCTTCAGACAGCACTGGACAGCTTCCCTCCTGTGGATACAGCTGGCTGAACAGGAAGCCCAGGAGGCAGCTGCAGAGTTAGTCCGAGAAGCTTTAGAGCCAGGTGGTGAGAAGTCACAGCCAGCTCCCTGCCAGTTCTGTGACCCCGGGCAAAGGCCTTTGACCCCTCTGAGGTTCTGTCACAGATGTGAGACAAGGCAGAGACGGTGCCCTGGGCACACACCCCTGCCTGAGCAGGAGGGCAGTCGTTCTGTTCCATTTAACAGGTTAGGAGTGAGACCTCTAGGGGCTGGGGAGATGGCTTAGTAAGGGCCTGAGTTCAATCCCCGGTTCCACAAAAGAAGTGAGACCTCTAGTGCTCATAAAGGAGCTGAGGAAAGGCACAAACACACCTGGCTGGCTCCCTGTGTCTCCTTGTTTCCTGTCTGGGACCAGGAGGCTTCCTGTGAGACTATAAGTTGTACAGGCCTGGCCCACATGTCTGTCTGTCCTGAGTACCTGTGACAGCTTTGCCTACTCTGCTGCACCCATCCCTTCCCAGAGCAACCTGGCAGGTGAAACAGTCCACCTCCTCTCTGACAGAGGCTCGAGGAACCAGCTGGGGTGCTTCTTGGGAGCAGACAGAACTGCCCAGTTCTCCCGAGCCCCACTACCAATTGCCCCAGCGTCTCCCTTCTATGTCATGGGCCATGTTCTTGACCATCCATCACATCTGGGTGAGGCTCTTCACACACCTCCAGTATTGGGGTACTTACTGCCTCTCTTTCCCCCCCCCCCCCCCGGAATCAGGGATTGAACTCAGGCTCTTGCGCTTGTCAGGCAAGCGCTTAATCTCCTGAGCCATCTCCCTGGCCCCTAACTGCCTCTCTTTTAAAGCAGGGATTACAACAATAAGGACGAGCAACTGCAGCTGATATTGATCCCTTCTGTGAGCCAGGCACTGTTAAGACTGGCATTTCCTTACTGTATTCAGTCCCCCCAAGTACACAGGAAGGAACCTTAGAGAAGTTGAAGGTCCTGCCCTGCCTCTAATCGCACACCATCCACCTCACCCGCTCCCTGGCAACTGCTCTCCTCGGCTTAGCCTTTGCCCTCTGGCTCACTGGAGACACACCCTTGAGGGCTCTGTCTTTCCAAGAGGGAAAGGCTGCTGGGCCTTGCTCTGTGGAGGTGGGCTGACATAATTAAAATTAACATTCTCCTTAAATCAAACCATTAAGTCGGTATGTTAGCCCCTGAAGATTCTGGCATTCCTGTTTAAAAAGCAGAAAGGAAAAATGTGGTGGTTAGTATATTACCCCAGGGGGACTTAGGGAACATGGGTGCAACACAGGAAGCTGTGGCCTCCGACCACCCGGGGGGCTTCAGCTCCTCGGTTCCCTGCTCTCTGGTTAGGGTCTCTGACATTGCTGGGTACTCCATCAAGCACATCTGTGTTGAAAGTGTTCCTTTTTTTTTCTTAGTAGCCCACCAGTAGGGCTAGGTGCTGGATGGCAAGTGGGGGACCAAGCCTCAGGCTTTGAGACGGGGAAATAGACTGGCTCCGTTTCCAGGCCCTCACTGTACCTCAGCCCTGTTGTATAAAGCATGGCCTGGGTGGCACCAAGTTAAGCAGAAAAGGAGTGCATGCAGATGGCTCGATTGGTTTGTTCGTGGTGTATGCGTATCACATGTTGTAAACCATAAACGTATGTAGTTTGTGCCTACCAATGAAAATTTTAGTTAAAAGTTGAAGTAGCCCTGTCCTTAAAGTTTCAGGTGAGTCAGAAAGAAAAAGAAACCCTGTACAAAACACAAGTTAGTACTGCAGTTCTAGAAGGAGCTCTTGCCTGGTCCCTGGAACTGGTTTGTTGGCCATGCTGAGGCCAGTTGCCCCCTCTGGATCCGGTCTTCTCATCCCCTGGGAAGAGCCTCTCCTGCTGTACAGCCCAGTGCCACATTCCCGAAGAGTAGAATCTCTGCATTTCCTGAGGTGGACTCTTACAGGGTCTGAAAACCCATCCCCATAAGGCATTTTTAGGTTTTCTCATAGTAGGATTGAACCTGGGGCTTCTTGTGTGAAAGGCAAGCATCTGGCATTGAGCTGCATCCCCACCCCTTTGACTTGCTTTAAATATGATAGACAGGGTCTCACTAAATTGCCCCAATAGCTTCCTACTCATGAGGCCCCACCCCCAGCCTCTGGAGTGGCTGGGACTACAGGTGTGTGCCATCGCACCCTGCTGTGCTCAGCTCCCTGGGACTCAGATGTCAACTAGAAAGAGCCCTGGGGCTCCCTCTGGGCCCCAGGTGCCTAGATGCTATTTGGAGGTATGGCCAAAGGCTCAGGCAGGGAAAGTTCCACTGCTTTGCTTCCATTCCACTTCTCCAACCAGCCCCCAAGTGGACCCTGCATGTGCTGTGCTTTGCCATTTTCCTTGAGTGAGCCCAGTGGGGGTTGTTGGTAGCCTTTCAACTAGTGGGAAATTGAGGCTTAGGAAACCTAGGAATGTGGCCACCTAGGGCAGTCCTGGGAACAAACAAGTCCCCCACGCCCTGTGGCAGCATAGCCTCCTTTTTTGAATGTTGCAGACCTGATTGTTGTGTTCCTGCCGTGTACAGCAGCACTGGGCTGTGGGGCCCCTGGGCCCCACCCCACCCTCTTCATCCGGGCCCTGCACCACCACCCTCCCACGGCCCAAGGCTGGGATAGGGTGGCGTGGGCAGGAGGAGCTAGGAGGAGGCTTTTGCTGCTGAGCTGCTTTTAACATCCCAAGACGCTATTGTTTGCCTCAGTGGGTTCGTTGCCTCTCTTGGTCCCCGACAATCTGTTCCTGTCTTCTCACATATATATAGATCCCCTCCCTCCGCAGCAAGCCTTCTCCCACTTTCCATCCTTCTCTTTTTCATCATGTGGGAAGGGAGGCTCTGGAAGTGGCAGATCAGAGCAGTGGCGGGGGAGGCTATTTGGCAGGGTAGGAAGGGCCTGAGCCCAGCAGACTTCCAGGGGGGCGGGGGCTTTTTGTTTCACTTTGACTTTACCTCTCACCATGACACCCCAGGAGATGCACAGGGTGTTGTGCCAGGCAGAGATTCTTCCCCAGACCTTCCTGCCACTGTCCCCTCCCTCTCCCTTCCACAGCATCAAGCAGCTCCTTCTGTCCCGAATCTCCCTTCTAGCCAGAGCAGGAATAGACCTTGAACTGGCTCTGACATTTCAGAACTGGGAAGCAGACATCACCAGCTCCCCTGCTTGTGGCTCATGCCTTCACTAGCCAAGGACTTTTGGAAGGAAATGGATGGAAGCAGAGTGCCCTGGTATGCTTTCAGGGAGCCGTAGTGTTAGGCCAGGCTGGCCAGTTCCAGGGTGCTGCTGCTGCTGCTGCTTCCTTGCATTTCCTCCAACTGTTCCTGGGAAGTGAGAAGCAGCCCTAGAGGAGGTAAATGGCCTCCCACCCTTCCCAGCCTCGGCGGCCCTGAGCAAGTGCACAGTGTGCGTACCCTCCATTCTCTTCCTAGCATCCCTGGTTTGAAGCTGCAGTGAGACCTGTTGTTTCATCAACCAGATTTCAGTGTGTAGTTTTAAATAATAAGGCTTTTCTTTTTTCCTTTTTCTTTTAAGCAGGACCATGATACAGTATCACATCTTAGAAACTGACCTACCAAGTAGTGTCCCTACTTCCCCATTTTTTCATGAATGGTACTTTTCATAGAGTCCAAATACAGACCCCACGAACTGCATTGAGTTGTTTGTTCTTTAATTCTTTTTTTTTTTTTTTTTCTGGAACTGGAGATTGAACTCAGGCCCTTGTGCTTGGCAGGGACGCGCTTATTCTACTGAGCTATCTTTCTGGCCGTAGCCCTTAATTCTTAAAGCTATTCCATCTTCCTTCCCTCTCCTCATTTTTTTCATGTAGTTCATGTGTTGATGAAACTAGGTCATTGGAGCTGGGGTCTGCGTCAGAGGCTCTGGGATGGGCAGCTAGATTTCACACACTTCCTGGCAATGGTGTGTCATGGCCCAGCCACTGGGATGCTTTTTAGAGCACCATCTCTGAAGTCAGCCTGAGGAAAGGAGGCTAAGGAGGACGTGCTGGTTCTGGCATGGCTTTCTGTAGTCTGTAGGGTGGACTCCCCTCTGTGCCCCTGTGGTCGCTATGCGAGGGAGGCAACACTGCCAACTTCAGGTTCACTGTGAGTGTCGCATGGGCCCCTGTGGCCCATGAGGTGCTGTACTGGGACATGGAGATGCGTGGGTAGCAGCAGCTAGGAGAGCTCCAACTCCCTCGCTGCCCCTGAGCTTCTTGGATCCTAATTTTGTACAGCCCTCCCCCACCCCCATCTTCCCTTCCCCTGGCCAAACCTTTAATCACTTGAGGGGATGTGTTTTGTTTTTGTTTTTCAAGGTGATTAAACCCCCTCTGATTTTTGTCGACCCTAATCGTAGTCCAGCTGGCCCGGCTGTGACCCCCGCACAAGTGCAGGCTGCAGGTACCCCAAGGAAGGCCCGGGCCTCCAGCAGCAGTGCTGGGAGCTCCTGCTCTGAGAGCGAGGATGAGGACGTGATCCCTGCCACACAGTCCTGCACACCTGGTGAGCACCGCTCTGTTGCATCTGACTACACAGCTACCGGCTGAGGACAGGGCTCTGGCCCCAGTTCTGTTAGCAAGTCATTGGTCAGGAGGGCTTGGGCCAGGTCTGTGGCCCTGTGCCATCACCCAATGAGGGGCTGGCTCAGACTTGTGATTCTGGGGGATGTTTCTAAGGCTTCTCTGTGCTGGCTGGCGGGGTGGGCAGAACAGATAGTAGCTAGGAACTGCAGACCAGGATGACTGGAGCGAATGGGCTGGGTCAGGGGGAGCTTCCCCTCCCTGCTGGCAGGTAAGCAGGGCCATTGCAGTGAAGGACTTTTCTGTCAGCAGAAGGCAGGCCAGATCTGGGGTGCCCTTGCTGTCTAAGAATGTGATTCCACCAATACCATCGGAAAATGGTTAATATTTCTATTATTGTACCCTTCAATAAGCAAATATTATCTGATACTGATGAGAAAGGTAGGTTAGCACAAAAGGAAAAATATGACCTGTAGCCCTGCTGCCTAAGTTGTTACTGCTAGCAGTCACACCTGCTAACTTGACCAGAGACTGCACCGAACAAGGTGCTCGGTCATCCTCAGGGTTTGCTGCAACGCTGGTGCAGTTTTGTCATCACTTCGCTACGCTGTGATTCCTGCTACCTACAAAGTAGCATGCTGTTCCTTCAGCCAGTTCTGCACCAGAGAAGGGGAAGAATCGTGTTTGGGGCTGTGAGAAGCAGCTGTGCAGCAAGCACTGATGGGAGGCCGGAGCCTGTGCAAATGCCCCACCTGCTTGTCCCAAGAGACCATTTAGGCTACAAGGAGTCTTTGACACAATGTTCTGTTGCGTTGCTCAGGAGTAGCATCTTGACCAGCTTAAGGAGAGTGAGTGGGGAGAAAGCCTGGGACCACAGCCACTTTGGGGCACTGAGCCTTGTCAAGTGACACAGTGACAATCTCTGGCTGGCAGGCTCAGGGAAGGAGCTGAACAAGCTCCTTACTCCGTGCGCCATAGGGTCTGTGGTAGGTCCCCAGGAAAGCGGGGCCACTGTCTTCTGTGCCCACATCCGCCCACATCTTTCATTTCAGCTGTTAAAACAGATGTGACTGTGCCCGCTGCCCCCACAAGGACAGCCGCCAGAGCCAGCACCAGTAAGGAGTCCACCCGGGCATCAGAAGGCAAGAAACAGGAAGCAGCAGTCTCTCAGGTACCTAGGACCAGGGAGGGCCATGCGGCCGGTGGGCAAAGGCCCCTGTGCTCATACTGCATCATGTGCCATAGGGTAGACATGGTGGCTTCCCAGCCTCCCAATCTCAGCATCATCAGGAAGTGTCCAGGCAGAACCAGCTTTGCTTCCAGAGTCCCCTGTCAACCTTTTCCAGCATAGTGGGCTTTTGTCATTTTTTTCCTCCGGTGGAGTGCCATAAACAAAAGTTGTCCTTTTTAATGGCTCAGAATGACTTTTAACATTCTTCTCAGCTTTCATCCTTTTCGGTGCATTGTTATTTGGCTCTTTCCTGAACTAAAAATTCAATGGGTAAGGTTCATGGTCGTAGTTGAGATGATAAAACTGGGCACCACTGAGTGCTGTGGTTGGCCAGGATCAGGCAAGACCAGAACCCAGGTTTCCTGGCTATCACACCCCCTCCTTCTGAGAGGACAAGAGAGAGCTGTGGTGCACTGGGGAGTTGGGCGTCACCAGCTAGGGCCAAAAGCTGCGAGGGGGAGGGGGACAGGTTGTGGGCACTGTACCCGAAGTCCTGCATCCATCAGCCGCTCAGCCAGCAGATGATGCTGAGCATCTGTCCGGCCCAGGTCCTGGGCTGTAGCAGGACCAAGGCAGGGAGGTCCTTGTCATTTCCATCATAGCAGGGAAATAGCTATTACACAAAAGAGCCAAATGGAAATGAAGTCCTTGCAAGTGTCAGGATCTCTGAAGGAAACAATATAATCCAGAGAATAATAGTGACCTGCTTTAGGAAGGATAGGCAGGGAAGATCTCCCCAAGGAGGGCAGGGGAGCCCCAACTTTGAGGACTCTCTGGAAAAGCATGTGGGTTAAGGAAAATCAGGAAAAGCTGGAGTTCTGGATCAGTAAGCAGTTGCAGGATCTTAGCAGGGCCACAGGAGCCTAGGTGCTCTCACGGAGGTTTATGATCAGGGCCCTCCTGGGTTCTCCGTCCGTAACCGCTAGTGGGCACAGGAAATAGTAGTGTACCCAGGGAGCCCCAAGAAAGTGCAATTGAATGGTGAGCTGCCTGAGTTCTTGGGCTGCTTCTCTCTGCCTTTGGCTGGAGCTGCTTCTGTGCTCTTTGTGAACAAGGCAATTTGTTCACAACCTGAAGCCTGGCACCCATCTCTATCCATATGGTAACGTCCCTTTGCCCCTCAGTCCCCAGCTGCAGCCCATGACGTGCCTTGTCAGGTTCTCTCTTATAATCCAGCCAGATGAGATCTAGCCAGGCATGACATAGATGGCACCTGAAAATGCAAGGGTCTCAGGGCTGCCTCTCACTGCTCACAGGTGACAAGGAAGAACCCAGCTTCCCTTCCACTGACTCAGGCTACCCTGAAGGTCCTGGCTCAGAAAGCTGGTGAGGCTCAGCTTTCAAGTGAGGTGAGCATGGGGAACTGGGGACCAGACCGGCCTGGCCTCAGTGACCTGGCGTGTGAGAAGGACAGCACATAAGAGCTGTGGGAAGGACCCGACGTGGCCCAGCGCGTGTGAAGTGCCCAGCCCTGCAGCTGTGCTCAGCAGGCAGCAGCCCTCCCCACCTGACCTTGCCCTCTTTCTTCTTTCACCACATCAGGCTGGCAGTGCTACAGGAACGCTACCTGTGACACGTCCCCAGAACACCCCTGTCCAGACCAGAGTGGCCAACACACTCAAACAAGGCAAGCCCCCTGAAGACCAGCAGAATACAGCCACTTCTTCGGGCCACCTTAAAGCCAAAGCCCCTAGAAGCTCAGATGACAGTGAGGACAGCAGTGACAACTCTTCAGGGAGTGAGGAGGATGCTAAGGGACCTCAGATGGCCAAGTCAGCCTCCAAGCTGGGTGAGGTTGCCAAGGGGACCAGCCCAGGGACGGGAGCAGAAAGAGGCAGAGGAGTGGGCTGTAGAGCCCTAGACCCTGGCCTCGGGATGCAGCTTGAGCTGAGGCCTTGACCACATCCTTCTTCACTGGGTTTCAGTTTGCCTACCTGTATGATTCTATGAGGAAGTGTGTCCAAATGATTTCAGAGATCTAACTCAGCTTTTGGACCATTGGCAGCTTTCTGGTGTCAGGCTTCCTGTGGTGACCCCCAAGTCCCAGGACTGTGATTTTTTTCCCCATAGGGAAAGCAAATAAGAAAAATAAATAAATGTGAATAAGTGTAAGTAGGGCCTCAGGGTTTGGAAGTGAGAGCAGTGGCGATCACCTATCTCACCTAGGGATGGTGCTGATGTGAGGAGCAATAAACAGCTTTGGGTGGGAAGTGGGGCACATATAGAAAGACCAAGGCATCTCAGCCCCTCCTGGGGGCTCTGCCCTGCCTGGCTGATGGGCTACTGGAGACACCCAACAGGATACTTCTTCTACAGCAGGTCCGCCCCTCTCCAAGAGGGAGACCTTGGTGGAGGAGACCACAGCAGAGTCCAGCGAGGATGAGGTGGTGGCACCCTCTCAGGTAACTTCGAGGGTAGGGTTTGGGGTATAGTGTTTGGCCCAGCCTTCCCTGAAGTAGAGGGACAGAGCCCCTCCTCTTCCTGGAGCCCTGGGAAAAGTCCTGCCTCCGGGCAGCAGGTGTGGCCTGGCCAGCAGAATAGAGCCCAGCCTGCCCGCCCCCCCCCCCCCCCCAGACCAGGTGTGGTACTAAGATCTCAGGAATTTGAAGCCAGCCTGGATTACATGGCAAGTTTAAAGGCAGCCTGACCTGCCTTGCAAGACCCTGTCTCAAAAAACAAAACGAAAGGAATAGAGCCCACTCTGTCTCCTGCCCTAAGTCCCCTCTCTGTATAGAACCACAGGTAGCCCTTGGGGCCTGCAGAGAAGTTTAACCTGAATTTTAGGTGGTACCCAGACAAAAACATCCTTAAGCCAGGCATGGTGCCACAAGCCTATAATCCTAGCATTTAGGGAATCTGAGGCAGGCATGTCACAAGTTCAAGTCCTACCTGGGCAACTTAGCAAGACCCTGTATCAAAGTAGAAATCAAAGGTAGTGGTGCAGATATAGCTCAGTGGTAGAGCCCACTGGGCTCAAGCCCACAGCATTGCAGAGTTAATCTCTACAGGGCAAAGCTAGTGATTTTCTATTTACATTATAATAAGAAGTTTCCTCTTTAAATGTGCCTATCTAAAATTTACATTATGGGGCTGGAGAGATGGCTCAGTGGTCTAAAGCACCTACTTGAAACAAGCTTGGCAAAGCACAGGGACCGCGGTTCGATCCCCAGCACCACATGCCAGCCAGACCCGACCCCTGGTGGGCTGAGCTGGCCACACACACAATAAATAAATGTAATAAATAAAAATAAATAAATATTTTTAAAAAATCACTTCAATTTAAAAAATAAATAAATAAAATAAAATAAAATAAAATTTACATTAATTAAAGTAATTCAAGAGGCATGTACCGGAGCAGGACACCCTTGTCCTCAGTGCCCAGCCTGTGTGTCCAGGACGGGTGTGCTTCCAGCATGCTTCTTGGCTGGGGGTGGGCTTACAGCCTCTTTCACTCTGGGCTTCTTCAGTCTCTCCTCTCAGGTTATGTGACCCCTGGGCTGGCCTCGGCCAATAACCAGGCTTCAAAAACTACTGCCAGGCAAGAATCAAATTCTGGAGTTTCCTCTGTTCCACCCACCAAAGACGGCCCAGCCAGCAAGCAAGCAGCAGACTCGAAGCACACAGGAGGCACCGCGTCCCTTAAACCAGGTCAGTCGTGGGCCCTTCTTCTGTTCCCGCCAGCATGGTCCGCGGTGCCCGCGCCCAAGGGCTGTGCTCCTCTTGAGTACAGATGAGAGCTCGTGCAGCTGCAGGGTGATGCCTGCCCAGAAAGTAGCCATGAGCTTTGTCTCTGTTGTCTTTTTCCCTGCAAATGGGTTTGTGGTGTGGAATGTACTCAAAGCACAATTCCGACTGACTCCAGATCAGAACCCTGTTTTGGGGAGTCGGCACCCTGGGGCTGCCTGGCTTCACTCTAAACCCAGACAAGTGCCTGGTTACCCTGTGCCTCTGCGTCCTACCCAAGTAAGGCAGCAGTGATGCCTTCTCTCATCCCAAGATGTCACACACAGTATAGTCACATGTCATTGGACAGAGGGCCTGGGGACACAGTCGGTCAGCATGTGGTATGGAGTGCTCTCCTGGGCTCCTCTTAAGGGTGGACACCTTTAGGAACAAATCGCTGAATCCCCCTGAGAGCCAACATCAGAGCCATGCACCCCGTGCTGGCCAGAACAGGACAAAGACCTGGCCTGGTCACCTGGGAAAGTAGAGTGTGAAGGGGCCCACCCTCGGGCTTTTAGCTGCAGCTTCCCTGTGCTGGGTTAGAAGTCATTGCTCACTTTCTTCCCCAGTATTCTCTTTGTGAGAGGCGGGTGCAACCAGGAGACATTTTAGTGGGGGCTGTGGAAGGTTTTTTTTTACACGTGTAGTCAGCACACAATTATCAAAGGCAAGCAGAGGCGTGGAAAATTCTAAACAAAGGCTTCACCAGAAGTCACTGGCAGGCAGTAAACTGCTTAGTCAGCCGCCATGTGCATTCCCAGCACACACAGTGCTCCTGCATGCTGCCTGGAGCCTGGGTTCATAGCGCATGAGCCAAGTATCTACAGGGACTTCACTGGTATCAGAACCCCACAGGTGATAATCCCCCAGCTAACTCATTCTACAAACAGGGAAAGTGGGTCTCACCGCAGTGACAGCTAGTTGGTGATAAAGTCAGATGCAGAATCCAGATCTCCCAACTCCAGAGTTCTGACCAGGCCATACCATCTCCCTCTTGTCTCACTTTGATCTTGTTGCTAGATTTCAGGTCCTTTCCCTAACATACTGTGGAGTTACTGTCCATCCCGAGCCCTAACCTGAGCAGAGGTTTTTGTGTGAGGAGACACAGAGCTCTAGGTTAGAAGTGAGATCCTGGTGTGAGGACAGTGGGAGCTCAGGAGAGCAGATGAGACAGTGACCACTGGGCCTGACCCTTCCCATCTGCACTGTTGTCAGAGGAGGTGGCCCCTCTCTCTCCACAGGTGGGAAAGAGCCTGCCTCAGGCCCCACACCTCAGAAGCCCCGGAAGCCCAAGAAGAAGGCCGTGAGCATTGAAGCCTCCCTGCAGGCGCTGCAGAGCAGCATCACTGAGCGCCTCCTGGGCCAATCCCAGCCCCTGAATGAGGCACAGGTCCAGGCCTCAGTGCTAAAGGTCCTAACTGAGCTGCTGGGGCAGGAAAGGCAGAAAGCCACAGATACCACCAGGGAGAGCAGCAAGAAGGGCCGGAAGCGGAAGCTGTCGGGAGACCAAGTGGCCTCCAGGGCTCCCAAGGGCAAGAAGAAGAAGCAGCTGGCCTCGAGGGAAGGCAAGGAGGGTGCTGCTTCCTCTGAAAAGGCCTCAAGGACTTCTAAGGGGAAATCAAAGAGAGACAAAGCAAGTGGTGACATCAAGGAGAAGGGTTCTCCTGGCTCCGGAGGGGCCAAGGTCAAGCCTGAAGGGGCACTTCTGAAGGTAGAAAGTGGAGATCAGAATGACCCAAAGAGCAAGAAAGAGAAGAAGAAATCCAGTAAGAGTAAGTGTCCTCACTTCCCCAGGCCCACAGTGAGAATGTTGGGCCACATGGGTGGCAGGGATCCTCAGCCTCCTAGGCTTATTCCTCCTTACTGTGGAGCATGGGAGAAGTAGATTCCAGAATGCTCGAACCACACCATGGCCTCTCCCAGAAGCCAGAGTACTGTCTCACTGGGTCCAGCAGCACATGCATTTCCACTTGAGGGCTCTGGAAGTTGAGCTGAGGTTCCAGCCTGACGTGGACAGGAAAGGTGTCCTCTGCCATGTGGCCCAAGTCAGCAGATCTTTGAACAACCCTCTTGTGCCAAGTCCTGGGCTGCAGAATGGGCCAGAAACCAGAGCCTTGGAGTCCTCCCAGGCCTCGTCTTCTGTGCTCAGTTGCCTCTTAGCAGCCCTTCCTGAACTCTGTGCTACTATCAACACAGTCCTTCTGTCTTCAGGCCAGCCCCATTCTCTAGGGGCCCCTTATCCCCATTTTCCTAGTGGAAAACAGGCTTAGAGAAAGAAAGGCTGGTCAGGATGACCAGGTTTTACTGGGTGGAGCCAGTCCTCGGAAGCACTGCCCACTTGTTGCCCAGGTGAATAAAGCCATGCATGCCTAATGACCTTACTGCCCTAGAACCAGAGAAGGGCTACCCTCATGGCAGGTCCTGTGCCATCCAGTCATGTCCAGACCTTTCCTGAGTTCCCACTTTGGTTTTTAAATAGATGTATGGAGTTTTTAAAGAGTTAATTTAGAGTCAGGGATATAGCCCATTGACCAGCATGCTGAGGCCCTGAGTTTGATACTCTGTACCATTAGAAAAAAAAAAATAGCCATGATGCATGTGGTCCATGGACATGAGGCCAGCCCCCAAAGGCCTGTTTTGTTTGCTTGGTGGAACCGGGGATTGAACTCAGGTCCTTGTGCTTGCCAGGAAAGCCCTTATTCTACTGAGCTATCTCCCTGTCCCCTGAAGGCCTGTTTTGATGACTCCCTATGAGGTAGAGAGTTGAGAATTGGCCCCAGGAGCTGAGCGGCTGTGCCCAGTGGGCCTCCAGGCACAACCCCGGCAAAGGGCTGATAGGAAGCATACTTTCTTCCCTCAGAAAAAAAAGACAAGGAAAAAAAGGAAAAGAAAGAAAAAAAGGCCTCAGCCAAAGACTGTGTTTCACCATTCCAGAAGAAAAAGAAAAAGGTAAGAGTGCATTCTTTTTTTTTTTTTTCTTGGCGGAACTGGGGATTGAACTCAGGCCCTTGCACTTGCCAGGGAAGCGCTTGTTCCACTGAGCCATCTCCCCGGCCCCCAAGAGTGCGTTCTTAAAGGATCTCAGGCCAGAAAAAGAAGCCAGGACAAGCCCTGGGGTGAATGATAGCCCTTACCACGCCTAGATTTTGTCTCTGTACCCTTTCCCATCTTCAGCTGCAAAAGGGGATCTCCTGAGTAAGAGCGTCCCGGGTGTGCCCCTCCCCCAGCCTCAGGAAGCCATAGTTGTAGCCCTGCCCTGTCAAAGGTAGAAGTGGGGCAGCTGGGGGAGGTAGGTGCAGGAAAGACTCTGAGGGGTGGGAAGACCCTGTAGGCTGGTGTAGACTCCAGATGAGAGGAAGCATTATCGAGACCGTTCACCCTGGCCAGCAGGGTGTCCCCACAGAAAGCTCCCACACCTGTCTAGAGAAAGCTGAGCAAGGCCCTTGGGCTCCTTCCAGGAGAGAACATAGGCACCACCCCATCCCCTGAGGTCCCAGTGCATCCCCCACATGTTCTGGGGGCTGCTGTGGCTCAGCAGTTAGGCAGCAGTAGTGGAGAGATGCAGGGACTTGACTTGTTTCTTTCCTCGTAGAAGAAGAAGGCAGAGCCGACGACAGTGTGAGGAGCCGGGGAACCAGGTGCAGGTAAGGCTTCCTGACCTGCTTGCTGTCCTTTCCTCCAGTGGCCCAGGGGGCTGGAAGGAAGGAGGGTGGGGAGAGAAGCAGCCTTCCCCAGGGTTGGGCTCTGTGGGGCCACGTCAGGAGCTGCAGCTTCAGAAGATCCAGAACAGCAGTGGCAGTCCCCAAGTCTAGTGTTGAGTGATCAGTCAGTGCCCTCCTCTCCCTGCCTCAGAGGGGCCAGGCTTTATTCTCCTTGGTAAAGAAAACGGTTCAAACTCACTGGCTGTTTCTTTCCTCCAGGATCTTATTAGTGGAATGGTGACCATCCCAGGCCTCAGCCCTCTCTCTGCCTTCCGTGGGTCAGGACTGAATTCTGAATTTGCCCTCCCTTCACAGAAGACAGCAGCGAGCCTGAGGATCCTGATGTGGCCAGGCAGTGGGCTCGTAGGGGCCAGTCACAGGGGCGTGGCTCTGCCCTGGGCCCTCAGCCCACCTTCCTTCGCCATGGGCACTTCATAGAGATGTGTGCAGTATATCTATTTTTTTAAGTGACCTGCCTCCCTCCTTCACCTCCAGCACACCCCAGGGCCTCAGACCTCCCACTCCTGTGCTCTGCAGGCACAGCTGTTGCGTGCCACATGGACTTCAGTTGATCCTGAGACTTTGTCCTCTCCTGAGAACTCAAAAATAAAGGAGTTAAAGGAAAGGCACCAGCTCCAGTGCATCTGGGCCGGGTGCTGTGCAGTGGCTACTTGGAAGGGGTAGTGAGCTGGTGCCTGGCAGCAAATGGGCAGTGCCTCAGCTTTCTCTCCTGGGACAAGCTTGGTACCCAGTGAGGAAGGTGTTGGGTTGCTGGGGCTGACTGGGCCGGACAGCTTCCTGGAGGAGGTGACAGCGAGCTCCTAGGAGCCAAGGGTTGCTCTTGGTGGTTTCTGGAGGCTGGAGTCGTTTATAAATCCCAGAGGAGAGAAATGGCAGGGACCCTAGAAGCCATGTTCAAGAGGCAGAGCTCTAGTGAGAGCAAGCTCTTGAGGGTGGTAGTGGAGAACAGGAGACACGCGGGGCACAGGAAAAACAATTGGGAGCGATGGTAAGGGCAGGATGGGTCAGAGGCTCATGGGGTACTACGTGATAGCTGCTTCCTCCTGGAGTCCACAGAGGCCAAGCAGAAGAACTGGGGCTGAGGTTATAGAGCCCCAGGTTGGCCCTTGGGGCCTGAGGCCACTCCCTCCCCTCCCACAAGTATGCTGGTCCAGAGGTGGCAGAGAAGGGGCCTCATTGTGCTGACCCACAAAAGTTTTTAAACTTCTAAAGTGGAGCAGTTTTACCAACATTCTTGATTTCTGGGTCCTCCAGCTTAAGTCAGCAAATCTGGTGGGCGTGAGGGGTGTAACCTCCTGACAGCAGCGGGCTGGAGCTGAGGATGGGCCGGAGGCCGGGCATGAGCTCAGGAAGCCCTCTGCAGCCCCCACTTCCTGTCCATTCTTGACACCAAGGCCCTGTGTCTGCTGCCATCTGTCATCACACTTGTGCTGTTCTTAGTATAGAAATGGAATTGGGGACATGGGAAAATGGAAGCTGGACCAAGATGAGACTGCTTAAAAAATTACAAAAGTCTATTTCTTAGAAGTAAAGAGTATTTGAGTGTGTGAAACATGGAACTAAATGTGTCTGTATCCAAAGACTGCAGCCCCGGCCCCACGGGCCTGTTTCTAGGCCCTTGGGCTGCATTCCTGCGCCCCAGCCAGATTTAGGGACTTCGTTGACCTCCTTGGAATAAATGAAGCATAGCCCAGCAGAAGATCCAGAAGCCAGCCAGTGTGTTCTACTTAACTCCTTTTATTCTTGCATAAAGCCATGGCCCCAAGAGCTGATGACAAGCATGGCTACACAGGGAACTGGGCTTGGTGGGAAGCAAGGAGGGGTTGTGGAATGAGGGGGCGGCTGGGTTTTTCCTTGGAGAGTGATGGAGAGGGCAGCCGATGTGTCCACCATAGGGTTTAGGAATGAGGTGTCCCTTTCCCTGTCTGTGAGTCTGGATCTCAGAGCCCAATAGTAGAGACTGCTGTGATATCAAATAGGGGATGCCTGGTTTGAGGCCCCCTTGGCCTTTGTGTTCGTGTGAGCAGATGGTGGGGTGGACAGCAGGGCCGTCCCACGTCCTTGTGTGCTGTTCTGATTGGATCTGTTGTCCAAGGATGACATGGGAAGCCAGGCCTCAGTGCCTTGTGGGATGAGAGACATTGGAAAGGTGAGCTTGGGGGATCCGAGGTCTGGGGAAAAGGAGAGGGGGAGAGGGTTGGCAGCGCAGGGAAGTGAGAAAGCTGCAGCCGCAGGGCTTGCAGAGCTGGCAAGGTGCTGGAGATGGTGCCTGCTGTCCTCATATGGTGACTGGAAAGAGAAGCAGCAGGTTGAGGTTGGAGTTGCATCATTGTGTTCCCCACCCCCTCCCAGCATCTTGGGGCCACAGAGCAGTCAGGGACTCTCCACCTGCCGCTGCCCCCTCCTCCCCGCCCTAGCCCCTTTCCTCATCTGTGAAAGGTCAGCCTAGGGGTGTTGGAGAATGACACAAGATGAGCTGCAGTAACCAGACACTGCTCAGGGAGCCCATACCTGGGCCTAGCTCCTGCTTGGTCACACCCAGCCCGGAAGACAGGTCCTCGGCCTCCAGAGGCTCTGTAAAGGAGCAGCAGATCTGTATTACCACGAACCGCACCCACTGGCCAAGTGCCTGGGGAAGGCATGCTCCCTGGCTGGCAAGATGGGACCTGCAGAGGCAGTGGCCAGAGCAGTGGTGCAGTGGGCCTCAGGGAGCTGGGATCTGCAGGACTCCAGGTGCATGAGGATAGTGTGCAGGTAGATGCATGGAGGTGAGGAGATGAATGCCCAGGTGGTGGGTAGGCAATGGGGCAGGTGCCTGGCTGACAGCAGCTGCCAAACTCAGCATCTCGGCCTCATGTGGCCAAGAGGGACCTATTACCCTCTGCCTTCCTAGTTTTGCCTGGTCTTTCCATATGGGGGCGTGCTCGCCCCTGCTTACCACTGCAGTTATGGTGCCCGTGGCTCCTGGTGTGAGGCACCTCAGTACCGTTGGGGAAGACGCACCAGCAGTAGCCGGTGCTCCCGTGGCACTGGAGCGGCATATAGTTGCCATTCTCATCACACTGGGGACGGAACGTGCCCGGATGGACAGCAGGGATGTGGCTGACCTCTTCCTGGCACTTGGACAGTACTAAAGGGACAGGCATGGTAGACAGTGAGTGAGTGGCCTAGTGCCACATGGCTTTACTCTTCCCAATGCAGAAAGAAAAACAGGCCTGCAGCCTGCACCAACAAGGAAGTACATGACTAGCTGATTCTCCCCAGGATAGGATTCTTCTGACACTCAAAGCCTGTTAAAGTTTGGAACTGCACGGATGGTTCTAATTTCCAAAGGAAAGCTGTAGGCCCCTGGGGCAGTCAGCTTCCTGTTGCTGGGACAGGAAGCACCCAGACAGAAACAGTTACCATTTGTTTGGGGGTGCTGTGGGGCCATTTTACACAGCCAGGAGTTGGTTAAGATAGCATCGTAGTCGCTTGGGTGGTTCAGTGGAGAAGCAAGCCAAGGGCAGGATGGGTCACTGACCCTACACGTTGGGACACTTGATTCCCAGAAGGAAGAGAATTGCCCAGCACTGCAATTTAGAGGCAGCACTGAACGAGAATGCAGACTCAGGCTTCAGCTCTGAAACCTGGTATACAGTGTCACAAGGTGGGAGATAGATGCCTGAGGCCCTCTGAGCTGGCACCGTCAAGGGCAGAGCCAGGAAGTCAGGACAGGGTCCCTTCTGGTTTGTTCTCTGGTGTTTCGCCCCAGGCTCTCTTCCAGTGTCCTCCAGGGAGAGCCAGCCTGTGATGGAGCCTCTGTCCCCCTCTCACTGCCACCCAGGCATTCACAATGGGAAGAACAGACCTGCAGCCAAAATAGAATGGGGACAGTGGAACCCAAAAGGAGCAGGCAGGAGTGGTAGGGTTGAGAGGAGCAGGGAATACTGGGGGCCCTGGCCTCAGCAGCTCCGTGACAGCCCTGCCTGCCGAGCACCCACTCAACTACCTTTGGGTGGCGCCTCAGTGGGTTTCTCCTCCAGAGAGTTCCTGCTCATTTCGAAAAGGAGCCAGTGGTGCATCCAGCTCTCAAAGACCTGGGGACAAAGGTGGGGCTCAGGCTCAGTACGCATCATCAAGCCACCCCCACCCCACCTCCCGCTTTGTGCCTGGAGAGAGAAATGTGGGGAGCCAGACTACCCTGCTGAGACCTGAAGTCCAGCTGCAGCCTGGTCCCCCTTAAGGCCCCCCAGGTGCTTTCCTAAGCTAAGCGTTCTTCAGTGTTCTGCCAGCAGGCTCACCAGTTTCCTGAGAATGGCACCCCTAGCCCTCACCTCCCACCCCTTTCCAGCCTGGCCCAGGATAGACATCACAGAACAGTCCAGTGCAGAGAAACCTGCTGACCTTCCAGTCCAGGCTTTCCATGGTGTTCTTGAGGTGTTTCAGATTCTCGAGGAAGCTTCCCTTCAACTGAGGGTACACTTTCAGAGGGTCAGACTTCTGCAGAGTGGCAGGGCAAGAAGGAAGTGTTAAGAAGAGCTCCTGAGCAGGCAAGGTGAATTGTGAAGCTGATGCCCAGTGGTCTTCCATTCTGAGGACTGAGCTGCACAAAACCTGGACATGGAGCTTGGGCCACGCAGCCTTAGCCACGGCCCCTGGGCTGGGTGAGGCTCATGGTGCAGAGCAGTTGTTCCTGCACCCCAGTCTTCCTACATACACTCATGTTCAGGTCCCTCCACCTCCAGGAAGACCTCTTTACCCACCCCAGGAGGCACCTGCATGTCCCTTGTCCCCTGATCTCCCACAGCAGCCTGGGGATCCCATGAGCTCAGTTACTGCACACTGTGGGAGAGCAGCCTTGCACAGTGCCCAGCATGGGACACACTTGCAGTAAAGATTTGGAAAGAAAAATGTATCTTAAGTCTCTAAGATTTCACCCTCGGTTTCTCCATCTCAAAAACATGGAGTCGGGGAGGCTGGACTCCACATAACACTGGAAGCCACTCTCAGGTTCCTTTTGGGGAGCATGTGACGAGTCACAAAGAGCCGGGCACGTGTGATCTGGGTCCACCTCCGTTCACCACACTCACCAGGAGTGTGTGCATCACGTGGTCCTGGGTTGTGTTGCCGTACTTGGTGGCATTCTGCATGGGCTGTGGGAAGAGGGAACAGAGAGATACCCATGGTGGCCTCAGAGGAGCAGCCCAAAGTGGGAGCAGCAGTTGGGCCCTGGGTAGGAGCCTAGTCCCCCATCTAAAGCAGGGCAGCCTCACCACCTCGAATGTGTCCCTGCACCCTCCTGCCCCAAGACCCTCACTGGTCACTGGGCATCAGCTTTTTTGCACAGGGCTTCACCAATAGCAGTTTTGTGAGTAGAAATAACTAAGATTCAATTATCAAGGAGGGGACTGCAAAGTGTGGGAACAATGAGAGGCACTGTGAACTGTCAGATTGGGTCGTCTTGCCCCACCGCCATGCAGCATCTCTTCTGGGTTTGGGTGCTGCTCCTCCCAGCTGTTATGACTCCCTTGCCAGCTGGCCCTTCTGGGTCAGCTGTCCCCTATGCAGGATAAACACCTCTCCCTCCCATGTACTGGGGCTGTCCTTACCCCCTGGAGCAGGCCTTCCATGGGCAGCGCCCGCATCAGCAGGGGTGTGGCCATCCGCATCTGGCTCACTGGCTTGGAAGCTGTGGGCAGGAGGTGCAGTGTGAGTGTGGTCCCAGGCACCTGGAGGAGGGCACTCAGGGAGACAGCAGCGGGGTAGGAATGGGGTCTCCGGGATGTGGGGGGAGACACGTACTCTTGGGCATCTTCATGCGCAAGTTCTCCAGCTGCAGGTTCTGTGAGGTGACTGTCAGCTTGTCCAGCCGGCCCTGTTGCTGGTACAGGAAGTAGGCAGTGGTGGCCTGGCCAGCCAGGAGCAGAGCGACCAGGACAGAAAACCCTGTGTACAGGGCTCCACGGCTGCATTTGCTGCAGGAAGAAGTGGGGAGTAGATCAGGGGAGAACTCAGAAAGCTGCCCAGTGTCTGCCTGGGGTCTCCACCTGCCCCCTAAGTGACCCCTCACAGACACATGCAAGTGAAGCCCATATAATAAGCTATAGTTTCTTTTTTTGGGGGGGTGTTTTTGTTTTTTGGTGCAGCCAGGCATTGAACTCAGGCCCCTGTGCTTGCCAGGCAAGCACTTATTCTACTGAGCCATCTCCCTGGCTCCTAAGCCATGGAAATATAGCTTGAAGCAACCCCACTCCTTCCAAGCACTGATGCCCCTAAACTGCCTAGTAGAAATCTTGGAGCAGCCCCTGGACAGAGTAAATGGGAAAGAGCCAGGGCACGGTTCCTTGTCTTCTCTGGAATTTGGGGTCCTACCTGTGTATTGACAGATCAAGGGGAAGGGTCTCCCCAATCCCCTTTGCCTTGGAGTCTTCCCAGGAGCAGGGTTGCCCTCAGGAGGAAACCACTAGGGTTTTTTGGTTTTTTTGGTTTTTTTTTAATGTTAACTTTTGATATTTATTTATTTATTTATTCATTTGTGTGTGTGTGTGTGTGTGTGTGTGTGTGGCCAGCTCAGCCCACCAGGGGGCAGGGCTGGCTGGCATGTGGTGCTGGGGGATTGAACCGCGGTCCCCGTGCTTTTTTGCTAAGCTTGTTCTAAGTAGGTGCTTTAGACCACTGAGCCATCTCACCAGCCCGGGTTTTTTGTTTTGTTTACTTTTTTTTTTTTTTTTTTTTTTTTGGCAGAACCAGGGATTGAACTCAGGCCCTTATGCTTGCCAGGGAAGCTCTTATTCCACTGAGCCATCTCCCCGGCTGCTATCTTCTTATTTTTAATGTATTTAGACAGGGTCTCACGACACAGATCAGACTTGTAGTGATCCTCCTGTTTTCAGCCTCCCAAGCGCTGGGATTATAGGCACATGCCCCTACACCCAGTCTCAGTTGCAGTGTCAGTGTGCCCAGGGGGCAGGGCCAGCACAGCATGCTAGGATAGAACCCCAGTCCCTGCACCTGCCTAAGCAGGCACTTTAGTCTGCAGAGCTATCTGGTCTTCCCTGGGTTTTTTTGTTTTGTTTGTTTTTTATTTCTTTATGTGGCATTGGGGATTGAACCTGGGGCCTTCACACTGAGCTATGTCCCCAGCTTTTCATTTTTATTTTCAGACAGGGTCTCACTAAATCATGAAATTGTCCAGGCTGGGTCCAAAATTGCAATCCCCCTGCCTCAGCCTCCTGGAGTGATGGGGATTACAGATGTGCCACCCAGCTTTATTTTGGGTTTTTGGTTTTTTTTTTTTAGATATGGTCTCAAGGCTGGCCTTGAGCTTGTATTTATCCTCCTATACTCAGCGTCCTGCGTGTTCATGCATGCACCACCACGCCTGACCTTATTTTTTCATTTATTTTTTGTATTTTAGGGAAGGGTCTACAGGGTGTTCAGGGTCTCACTAGTAGATTGGACTCCATAGTATCATCCTGTTTACAGCCTCCCAAGAACTGGGATTACAGGCATGCACTACCACGCCCAGTCTCAGCACACCCCCCAGGGGTGGGGCTGGCACGTTGGGCCCGGGGATCAAACCCCCGGCCCCTGTACTGCTTGCAGCTTATTTTGTTTTTTTTGTTTTTGGGTTTTTTTGGCGGAACCGGGGATTGAACTCAGGCCCTTACGCTTGCCAGGGAAGCGCTTATTCCACTGAGCCATCTCCCCGGCCCCATTATTTTGTTTTTTAATTGACAAAGTATGATGCATAAAGCTGGAAGTGCAAGTCTGTAATCCTATGACATGGGAAGCAGAGGCAGGAGGATTGCCAGTTTGAGATCAGCCTAGACTACCTATCGAGGTCCATCTCAAAAAACAGGACCTGCCTGGAAAGTACAAGGTCCTGAGCTTGACTATCTGTACAAAAAAAGGGAAAATATATTTACATTTACCCTGTAACCAAGAGGGGTTTTTTAATCCCCTTAGAAATTCCCCACCCCACAGGAAATTAGATTTAAGGAGAAAGGGGAAATAAATGGTACCAGGACAGGACAGCAGAGATTTGGACCCAGGTGAAAAGGAGAAGTGAGGTGTGGACGCTTTAAGAGTGGGGGTGGGGGGAGATGGTTCAGTGGAATAAGCACTTCACTGGCAAGCACAAGGGCCTGAGTTCAATCCCTGGTTCTGCAAAAAAATAAAAAGAGTGGGTGCGCGGGCTGATAAGATAGCTCAGGTGTCTGAAATGCCTGCTTAGGCAAAGTTTAGCAGGCATAGGGGACTGCCCTTGATCCCTGACACCACATACCATGCCAGACCCCCCTCAGGGTGGGCTGAGTCAGCCAAAAAAAAAAAAGAGTGGGTGGGGGCAGGGGCTGGGGGTTGATCCCTGGGCCTGCCATGTCGGCCCTGTCCCAGGGGCGTGCTGGCACACACCTGTAATCCCAGCACTGGCTGGGAAGGCTGAAAACAGGTAGATCACTATGAGTCTGAGCTGTGTAGAGAGACCCTGTAACAAATATCTATATATATAATATAGATACAGATATAGATATAGATAAATAAAAGTTCAGGTGTTGGCAATGTGATGATGCTGGGAGGTACAGAAATGAGGGGCCCTCATAAGAGTGCTTGTTCACTCCTACATGAGGACGTGTCAAGAAAGCCATCACCAGAACTACAGGGAATAAATCTCTGCTCATAAATTACCCAGTGTGTGGTATTCTGTTGTACCAGCACTAACAAAGACAGACCTGTTTGGGAACTGTCAGGGTGAGCCTGCACCCTGCTGTCCTTTGGTCAGCAAGGGAACCTCTAGGAGGCCCCTCTGCCTAGTACCTCCTGACATCACAATCATCACTTATTTTCATTGGCTGTCTGCTTGCCAGTCCTCTGTGCACTCGGGTAAGATCTAGCCCAAAGGAGTTATTTTAGAAGAAAAAACTAAAACTATAGGGAACGGGAGGCCAGATCCTGGAGAAAACAAATTTCACTTCTTGACCTTCCCAAGGAAGGACTGATGAGAGTTGTCCTGGTTCAAGCTCTCCGACTTCACTGTCTCTTATTTGAGAATCACACCCCTACCTACCCTTCTGCAATCCACACTCAGTTCTGGCGGGGCTCTGCCTCCCACCACAGGAGCACAGGGAGCCAGTGCCTTTCCTGCTGAATCTCAGATTCTGAGAAGCCCTTTGGATTGAGAGATTCATACTGAAGATGAGCCCGTGTAGCCTGGGCTGGAATCCTCACTCTGTCACTAGCTTAGCTCTGGGACCACAGGGAAGCCACTTAACCCCTGTGCAGAAGTAAAATTGGGCAAAAAGTCAACTCAAATGTCATTATATTAAATAAGAAAAGGGGGGAGGAGGAAAAAAAAAGGTGGGCTGGGGATATAGCTTAGATCACAGAGCTTGTCTAGCAAGTATAAGTTCCTGAGTTCGATTCCTGGTACCACCCTCACACCCTACCCCTGAAAAAAGAAGAAAGGGTAAAGCTTTTGGTTCCCTACCTAGCACATCCGCTAGCACTCTGTAAATAAATAACTACTGTTCTCTAGGGAGATAACAGTTAACTTTAGCATCTGACTTCCTTCTTCAGAACTCTTAAATGTTTGTCCCCTGGTTCTGGTAGAATGCCAGTTTTTACCACGCCCTTTTATTTCCTCTTTTGCCCTACCACCTCACCTCGTGGAATTAAAAAAAAAAAGTTGGTCAAAGTCAAGAGCCAACCAGAACTATTAGAAAGTATGACACTGATGTTACTAGGCAGAAGTGTTCACAAGGTGCTCTGAATGAGTCTGGTCTGGAATGGCCCAAGCACATAGGACCAGGCCACTTTTAGAAACAGTAACTAGAGTGAAAAACAGACAAGGCTTTGACAAGGGAGCCCCTTCTCTCATCCAGCTGCCCCCTAAGACCTGCAAGTTTGGGTGGCTTGAACTCAGGAGGGTCCCACCCCCCCTCCCCACAAATCATGCTTCTAAAAGGGGGCCAGACTACAGAATGAGCTCAGATTAAAATCAGACTAGTTCTCGTTCAAATTCTATCTCCAACACTCATTACGTAGGACATCTTGGGTAAGTTACTTACCAGGATGAGCCCCAATTTCCTTTTGTGTAAAAATGGACCTAATAAATGCACTAAGTGTATAGGATGACCGTGACAATGAAGATGGGGTTTAGCCTTTAGTCCGATGTGTAGCAAATGGTAATAATAACGACTGAGGGCTGGTGGCAAGTGCACTCAGGATGGAACTATGGCCGTGGCTACAGGGACCCAGAGAGGAGCACTGATTGTATGTCCACACATGACAGTAGCGGAACTTGGGCCAGAATCCAGTCCTTGTGAGAAACTTAGTTCCCATTGCCAGGGGACGCTGGGCTTTCACAGGCCGCTGCTCTCATAGTTAGTCTCCCCTTGGTACCTCAACCTCTGGGACACATGTCACTTTCTCATTACATTTCTCAGTGACTCTCCCAAGCCCCTGTCTGCCTGGCAACAGCTGATGTCACACCTACCTGCAGATTTCCACAGACAGCAAAGGACTTTTTAGAGGATAGGGGAAGTGAAGGCTAAGAGCAGCCAGACTCTAACCCCTTCGGGGCCTTGGTGGGAGGAAACGTGTGGGTGAGGCTGTCTGGGGGCTGAGACAGGGCTGAGGTTCTTTGGATGGCTGTGTAGGCCTCTTGCTGCAAGGGAACAGGACACAGACAAGCCGAACCCACATCACCCTGTGCCCTCCTCCCTGCTCTGTGAGCTGCTGCTGCAATGGCCTGGGCGCACCTGCCAGTCTGACTCCCTTGAGTGGACACCTATGCCCACCCACAGCAACAGGGAAACTTCTCTGTGGAAAACTCCTACCATCCTCTTTTAGTCCTGTCATCCCCTTTTTGTTTTAGACAGCATCTCACTATGTAGTTCACGCTGGCCTCACTCTGTAGCCCAGGCTGGCCTGGAACTCAGGGCAGTCCTCCTGCCTCAACCTCCCCCACCACGCCTGGCCATCCCCTCTTTCTGAAATCTGTTTCTCCACTGAAATCCAGAATGTTTCCAAAACTAGTCCAAGTTTTCTAACCTAAGATTCATGTCCCAGCCTCAGTAGTGCTATAGAACCCCTGATACTGTATGAAAGTAGGAAGAGAGATGAGGGCTGTCTTCTGATTTGCACAAAGGGGCTGTAAACCCCTACTCTAAAGGGACCCTTCATTTTACAGGAGGAACCAAAACCAAGCACAGGCCAGAGACGCTTGGCATGCAGAAAGGCAGTGTCAGAGTCAGCCTCTATTAGCCTCCCTGGACTCTGGGACAGTGCTCCTTGGGGCCATACATACCCATCCTGGGGTCCGGGTCTCTGGCCCAGCATGGGCAGCTGCTCATGGTTGGAGATGAGGTCGCGCTGGTCTTCCATGGCTCTGGCCTCTGGTCTTCCCACAGTTCTGATGCTGTTGCTGCTGCTGCTGCCACCTCCCTTGTGTTTGGGACCCTGAGCCCTGGCTCGCCTCTTGAAGTTGGTGCTGGGGAGGAATCTGATTCGTCCACAGAGGCCACTCCGCCCACTTGGCAGATGTGGAAGTGAAAGCCACAAAGCTGGAAATACCCCACTCAGGCAAAGCTGCCTTTCACGGGCCAGATGAGGAAGGGGAGCTCCCGGGCAGGTAGAAAGGCCAGCGCAATCCATTGGTTGACTAGGGCCCGCATCACTTGTTTCTGGGCAGACCTTTGGATTCATAAGGCTCTAAACGTCTGTGGAAACTGGCTAATGTGGACTCCCTAGACAGGAAATCACTTTGAAGCAGAAATTGCCTTTGTCTCCCCTTCTCATCATATTAAAAGTGAATGAAAAAGGAGCTGTGTGTCCCCTGTGAGCTTAGTCAAGTCCTTTTCTCTGGTCGGTTATGTCCTCTTCAGATGGAGGAGGAAGGGTGGGCTTAGTGTCCCTTCTGCCCTCTGCTCCCTTCTGGGAGTCCACAGTGCTGAGGCTGTGGTACTAACATCTACCACCACTCGCCAAACCCATGAAATTCTTAATTTTGCAAATGGAACAGTGTCCTGTTTTCCTTCTTTTCCAGGCAGGGACACTATGGCTTAGAGAGACTGTGGTGCTTGAGGAGTCTGTGTGCTTGATCACTTGGCTGCTCTGCCTCTGAAAGCTTGAATTCTGTGGCTCAAACGCAGAACAGGCTGTGGTGGGAAGAGAGGCAAGAGGGGCTGGGAAAGGGTCCTGGGCACTCGAGTCAACTGTGTCAGCAAGGTTTCATTGTTTCACCTTATACACCGAAACATAATAAGAAAATATATAAGGGCCAGGGATGGTAGCACATGCCCGTAATTTAACACTCTCAGAGGCCAAAGCAGGAGAAGCACAAGTTTAAGTCTAGCCTGGGCAATTTAGGGACTTGATGAGACCCCACCCAAATATGAACAATAAAAAAGAGCTAAGGATGTGGCTCGGTGTGAAGGCCCTGGGTTTATCCCCCCAGTACCAAGGATATTAGGGAACCGAAAGGATAAGGAAAGGTTCCCTGAGTGAGCCAGCCCTGGAGAACAGACAGAGGGAAGGGCGCAAGCCTGTCCCAGGGGCCAGCCTAGAGAAGCCTTCCCAGTGAAGTATGAGCACTGGAGGAAATGCCTGAAGAGTCCACCATGGGGCTCCCCAGTGAAATGCGATCCATCGATCTGGCAACCCCACAGGAAGCTCTCCTTGAGTTCAAGCTTGCTCCTGTCTCACTACTCCCACCGAAAGTGCTAGAAGATAAAGGCTCATGAGACATCCAAAGCCTTCAACATATAAGAGAGGGAACAAAATTAAATGGAAAAACAAAAACAAACAAACAAAAAACCATGAGGAAATAATTGTCCTTAATATAAAGCCTGAGAGGGATAAATAAACAATATTGCACCCATGAATCAGGAACAAGATGCTCTAGGTGGGATGGTACATTCCTATAATACCTACCCTCTAGGAGGCTGAGGCAGGAGGGACCCTACCTGGGCCCCTTAATAACTTATCAAGACCCTGTCTCAAAATAAAAGAGGGCAGGAAATGTGGTTCAGTGGGAAGGTCCTGGGTTCAATCCCCAGTAGTGGGGAGGGGAGATACTATCAAGATGTAAGTACCATAGAGGAACAAAAGAGAAGCTCTTGAAGACTACAAATGTAAAAGTAGATACTAAGCAACCAGTAGGTGGAAGGTTTTTTGTTTGTTTTTGTTTTTCTTTTGTTTTGTGGAACCAGGGGTTGATCTCAGGCCCTTGCCAGGCAAGCGCTTATTCTACTGAGCTGTCTCCCCGACCCCAGAAGTTTTTTTTAATCTCCCAGAAGATTAGACCACAGAGGTAAAAAGGAGAGAGATAAATGAGAGAAAAAAAATAAGAGAATTAAGGACTACAATAGGAGAACTAATGAGCAAGTATCAGAGTTCCAGGAATAGAGAACAGAGAAAATAGAGGCAGGAAAAATCACAACGAGGTACTTTAATCCAGTTTCTAGATGCCAAGGGCAAATATCTTCAAACTGAAAGGAACCAGTGAAAGCAAAGACATTAAGATAATTTCAGCTAGGCATGGTGACACGTCTGTATCCACATGTTCAGGAGGCTAAGGCAGGAGGAGTGCTGTGAATTTAAGGCCAGCAGGGCTATAAAGTGAGTTGAAGCCAACCTGGAAATACATGGTGAGACACTGTCTCAAAAAAACAGAAAACAAAACTAAAATCATTTCATAGCAAGGCACATCAGTGTGAAGCTTCAGAAAAATAAAGACTAAGCGAAGATTCTGGGGCCAGGGAGACAGCTTGGTGGTCTAAGCTGCGCCTATACAGCACAAGGACCTGGGTTCAAAACTGGGAGTAGTGGTGCCTGCCTACAATCCCAGTGCTGGAGAGACTGAGACAGGAGGATCACTAGGAGTTTGAGCTGCATAACAAGACCTTGTATCAAATAAATAAATAAATAAATAAATAAATAAATAAATAAATAAATAAATAAATAAATGATAAAAAGAAGATTCTATAAATTTTTGGAAAGAAAAAACAAGACAGATGCAAAGAGTCAGGAACAGAAATGACTGTAGACATTTTTTTCTTTTTTTGTCATACTGGAGTTCAAACCTGGGACCTTGCACCCCTGGCCCTGACTTCAGATATCTTAATAACACCACAGCAATCCTTTTTTTTTTTTT
>NW_004524616.1:5704972-5713172 GCF_000260255.1 Octodon degus
TAAAATTTACAGGAGGCTTTTTTTTTTTTTTTTTTTTTTTTTTTTTTTTTTTTTTTTTTGGGAAATGGATGCACCTTGAGAGCATACTTTTAAGTGAAATAAATCAGATAAATCAGACACACATTGTGGCCAGGTGTGTTAGCACACACCCATGATCCCAGCATTAGGAAGCCTGAGGCATGAGAATTATGATGAGTTCAAGGCCATTGTGGACAATGTAGTGAGTTCAAAACCAGCCACGAGCCAGCAAGATAGCTCAGTTGTCTAAAGCTCCTGCTTAGGCAAGCTCAGGCAAGTGCAAAGGGACTGCGGTTCAATTCCCCAGCATCACATGCTGTAGTAGCCCTGCCCTCAGGGTGGGCTGAGCTGGCCACAAGAAAAAAAAAAAGACCAGCCCGGACTATATAGCAACCCCCTGTCTCAACAAAACAGCAAACAAAAAATAAATATCACATTGTTTTTCTTGTGTGAGAAACCAAAAGCACAAATAAGGACCAAAAAGGATGATAAATAAGAGAAAAAATAATTAAGATGTGTCATGGGGTCAATGAGATATTTCAGCGGACTAAAGCGCCTGCTCAGGCAAGGGCAGGGACCACGGTTCAGGCCCCAGCACCAGTGCCAGCCCCACCTCTAGGGTGGTCTGAACTGGCCAGAATCCAGCTGTAGTGGGGCATGCCTGTAATCCCACGGCTGGGGAGGCTGAAAGCAGGAGGATCACCACAAGTCCAAGCTGCATGGTGAGACCCTGCAACAACCAAACACATTTAAAAAAAAAAAAAGGTGTATGATGCACCACGTACCAACTCCCCATGAGGCATATAATCATTATGTACTGCACACAAGTACTAGTAACAGCTTTTTTAACAAAATTTTTGTTTTAATGTATTTAGTGCCGGGTCTACAGGGTCTCACAACACAGATCAGACTCGTGGCGATCCTCCTGTTTTCAGCCTCACTAGCGCTGGGATTATAAGCGCATGCCACCACACCCAGTCTCAATTGCCATCTCAGTGCGCCCTGGGGGCAGGGCCAGCACGGCAGCTGGGGAGAGCAACTCCTTCTGTACCCCTCCTGTCTCTCATGTGCTATTTATATTCCCCATTCTTTTTCCCCAGTAAATTTTCCTACTCTTAAAAAAGAAAAGCTGAGCCTGAGGGTGCACACCTATAATCCCAGCACTTAAGAAGCTGAGGCAGGAGGATCGCTGTGAATATAAACCCAGCCTGGGCTACATAGGAGCCCCTGTCTGGGGGTGGGGGGAAGAAGAAGTAACAATACCAGAAAGTGAATCAAAGATATGATGAAGGGGCTGGTGAGATGGCTCAGTGATCTAAAGCACCTACTTAGAACAAGCTTAGCAAAGCACAGGGACCGCGGTTCAATCCCCCAGCACCACATGCAAGCCAGCCCCGCCCCCTGGTGGGCTGAGCTGGCCACACACACACACACACACACACACACACACACACACACACACACAAATAAATAAAAAAGATATGATGAGATCAGTAGCTGCAAGAACTGTCTGAAAAAGTCTGAAAGCGGTATGAAAAGGAGAATAGCGACCTGCTATTTTTCCCAGCAAACGTCATAGAAGTGTTTGATTCTTTAAACTACACTATATGAATTTATAACTTTGATCCAAAGTAAAACTAAATTTAAAGTAAAGAAAAATACATCAAAGCCTGTTGGTTCAAGGCTGATCGTGACAGAAGCACAGGCCAGAGCCTTTTCCTTGTGAGGCAACACTAGGGATAGGCTGCCCTCAGGGTCACTTTATTCCTACCCATAGAAGCTGGGGAGCACTCCAGCATGAGTGGACCAGGCCAGGCTGGACCATGGCTCCCTCCCGCTCCTAACAGGGTAGGAGGTTCCAGATTCCCAGCTGCCACATAGGCGTAGTGCCCAGGGGCGGTGCTAGCCATAGCTTGCCTGTGTGGGGAAGAGACAAAGTGACGAAAAGCAGGCCACTTGGATGCCACTTTCTAATGGGAAGGCGAGGTAAGGGGAAACCGGCTTCCCTAGTGTTCATAGGAAAAAGTCAGAGTCAAAGAGGAAAAGGGGACTGCCCCACAATCACCCAGCAAGGTCCAACCAGCCGGAACTGTCCCTTGCCATATGACGTGAGTGCTACCAACACAGAGCTGGAGGCGGGCCACCCAGGGTCAAATTCCAGCTCCAGAATGCCTGCTTTCAGGGCTGGGAAAGGGAAAACACAGGCGATATGAGATGCCCTTCCTCTTTGGAGTCTGGAGACATTCAGACTCCTGGGGTTTGTCAGTAGGAACTGGACCAACTTAAGGGGACACTGCCAGCCAAGAATGGGATAGTGCCTCGGTTAGTGTGACTTACCTGGCATTGTAGAAGGAACTGTAGTCCCATTGCCACTGCTGAGGAAAAATGTCACATGAGAATGAAAGTTTCTTCTCACAGAGGAGATGATGGAATTAAAGAACTCATGGTTGGTAACACTGAGTGTAATAACTGGTTGGGAGAGGGTCATCGGTGGATGATGAAACACGACAGGACAGTTCATGGCATGTTAAAGCACTGCTTGAGGAATCCTTGTTGCACTGACACTGGTGGGGAGGAGTCTCTCATCGCATAGGTGAACAACTGCGTGGTGATCCTTATCAAAAGGCCTCAGTGTCTAGGGGTAAAATCCCAGCTCCACCACCTAGCAGTGTGATCAGAGCAAGTTGGGTGAGACCTGTTGGTGTCATCTGAGCAGTGCCAGGATTGAACAAATGCCTGACAGAGAAAGAGTAGTGTTTGATGGTTCTGTAACATAGTTTCAGATTTTTTTTTTTTTTCCTGAAAACTTTTTTAATCTGAATCTGGGAGCCTGAAGGCTCGGAGATTTGGAGCTTCTCAACTAGGACAGAGGGGCCTCATGTGTCCTGTCTGGGCCTTTCTAGGAGTCTGGTCCCAGGTGTCACCCTGGAGCTAGCTGAGGTCATAGGCTGAGCCTTCTGCCCACCCTTGGCCTGGATAATGCAGACTTGGGTGGGCCAGGTGGGTGGAGTCCCGAGACCTCTCTCCCACTGCTCCTCTCTGATCCCTAATTCTCTGATGAGGCACTAGAAGTGGCAGTCCGTGGGCAGCCCGGGCCCTATCCTACACCATGGTGGCTTCTGTCTAGGGCCTCCGTGGACCCCAGCACACTTTGGCTATAAATAAGTAGCTTCAAACAGGGCTGAGTGGTGAGGGAGCGGGACTGTGTCTGCTATACTTGCCTGTGAAGGTTTACATCCCTTCCCTGGGTGGGCAGGGAGGGCCAGCAGCCACGGTTTGCAGGGTGCTGGGCTGGAGCTCTGAGCACAGGCTGAGGCAAGGGGTCTCACAGGGCTGCATCTGTGGACCAGGATGCGGGGCTGTGTGGCCAAGGACAAGGAGGCCAGCATGGCGCTGGACACCCTCCACACCGGGGATTGAACTCAGGACCCTGTGCTTGCCAGGCAGGCACTTATTCCACCAAGTATCTCCCCGGCCCTACACATTGAGTCTTACTCTGGGTGAAAAAGGAAGTCAGGGAGGTTTAGAGCAGAGAACACCATTATCTGACGAGGGTTTGCTTTTTTTTTTTTTTTTGTACTGGGAATTGAACCAGGGTCCTTGGCATTGAGCAGCATCCTTAGTCCTTTTTTTCTTTCCTTTTTATGTTTGGGACAGAGTCTTTCTTCAGGGCTCAAATGTGGAATTCTCCTGCCTCCTCAGTCTCCCAAAGCGCTGGGATTACACGTGTACGTACACCCAAGGCTAGCTCTGACGTGTGTGTGTGTGTGTGTGTGTGTGTGTGTGTGTTGGTTTTTGTGGGGCAGGGTCTCGTTGTATAGTCCAGGCTGGCCTCAAGCTCATGGTGCTCCCTCTGTCTCAGCCTCCTGAGTGCTGGGCCTGCAGGGGTGAAACACCACACCAGCTGACTTGCATCTGAAAAGGACAGCCCTGCCCCCTACATGCAGTGGGGCAGATATTCCCACTGCCTTGTGGGACTGCTGCAAATGTCCAAGAGGAGACTGGTTGGACAGACACTTTGTACCAAAAGGCCCTCTGTGTAGCTACAGTGCTCAGGAGGAAGAGGCCGAGTGCTCAGTTCATTCCTATCCTACCGAGGGGGCAGGTAGTTGAGCCCAGGTGAGGACTGTCCTCTGCCCAGAGCCCTATGCTCTAGGGTTGACTTGGGCTCTGGGACTCAGCTCTAGGCGAGGCGCCATTTGACAGGCGGGTAGAGGATACAGCCTTCCAAGGGTGAGTGGGCCAGCAGCTGCGGCATAAGCATTTGGAGACCGCAGCATCAAGGAGCAGCTCCATCCCTGGTGTTGGGATCAGTGCTGGGTCCCTGCAGGAGTCAGATACTAGCAAAGATCAGGCTAGGGAGGGGTGGATCTGGGTGTCACATCATCTGTGGCTGGGTCAAGTTACAGATGAGGCTGGAGGGGAGGCCAGGGAGTTGGGCTGCTCAGTAACAAGGAAGGAGGAAGGGCAGGCACATCTTGGGTCTGACGCATGGAGAGGACCAGAGCAGGGGGGGCCCCTGTGCCTTCACACATGGGGACAGACAACATGAGGTCCTTTATAGAAACAGGAAGCCCTTGGTACAGTTGAGGAACAGAAAGCAGCACTCTGCGTCTTAGTGCTCAGTAGGCAAGGAGGAAAGCTGGGAAAGGCTTCCAGCGTCACTGATGACACAGGCTGGGGCTGGGTAGCGCAGGCCTGGGGCCTCAGGGGTGTTTCTCTAGCGAGGCAGTCATTGAGAATAGCGGGCAGCCCTTTATGTTGGGATCTAGGACTCAGATGCCCCACTTCAGTCAGTCCAAGGGAGGAATGGACCTTCTGTGTCACTCAAGCCCACTCCTGATTGGCTCAACTCTGCATGAGTGGGGTGTCGGTCCTTGCCAGGTAGTTTCTCCTGCATTGCCACAGCGGGTCTGCATCTGAGAGGGGCTAAGTGAACTGCACGAGCACCAGCCAGGGGGAGTAAATAGCAAACCAAGCCTCGGAGCCAGGTCTGCCTGCAGAGCCCAGTTTCTTAGCCATGTGGTCTGCCAACGCCCAGGGCCCTTATCCTCGACGGGGCTAGGTCATTAGGCAGACGGGACCCTTTCAGTCACGTCCCACCCCAGCACTCGGCCTCCCTGCAGTGATGCTGCTTCAGCCTTTCCTCAGATCCTCTGCCATCTGTGACTGTGACCAGCAGCGCACTACCTCCAGGTGAGGCCATTCTAGGCAGAGGGCAGCCGGCTGTTCGGAGCCGGGGCTCCAAGTGGAGTTACTTTCAGTGAATCTTTTATTTTCAGGGGCTGGGACTGAGCCCAGGGCCTTACTCATGCTAGGCAGGAGCCCTACCAGGAGCTCTCAGCCCCACTTTTTTGAATCTTAACTCTGCTTCTTACTAACATTCTGGTTTTTCCTCCGTAAATAGCAGCAGCACCTACTTCCTGTGTGGCTACACTAAGAAATTCGCTGCATTCGGGTTGCTGGGCAGGTGCTTAGTGTCAGCGGCTACGTCATCACAGCTTTCAGTGGCACTTTTCTGGGGTACGGATGTTGCTTTAGGTCTAGCTCTGCCCTGTTCAATACTATCTTCACCTATACCTGCCCGCAGGTTACCCCTGCTGTCCTGCCTTTCTTGATTTTCCTTTCCTCTGGGTGCCAGATTTTCTTTTCCCAAGCTCAGCTATTCACGCAAAGCCTGAGGTCCTGAGCCCTTACAGAGGCTCCAGCTGGTCAGGTGGGCGAGCTTCGGGCTCTGAGTGCACAGCTAGAGGTGGGGGTGGGGCTGGCAGCTTCAAAGACCCTCCTGCCCTTGCAAGCTGGCTTGTTTGCTCCCTGTTTCTCCAGTCCCTGGAATTGCATTTAGGTCCCTCCTGTTGTCTGCCCTGACTCTCTCATCTAGCTGGTAGTGAGGTCTTGGCTGAGTCACTTCATTTCCCTAAGCTTCAGTTTCCTCATCTGAAAAATAACAGTAGCCTGCAACTAATAGTAATCCTGCCTACCTCCCAGGGTATTGTGAGGATTGAGATACTGCACGTAACACACCCGGCAGACTGCCTATCACAGTAGGCATTTGGCATTAGTATTCAGGGCTCCTGTCTCACAGGGTACCTGCTAACCACATAGGATAGTTGAGTCCTGAAAATGTGGCTAGTCCAGTTTGAGTTACCATGTGTCAAGGGCACCGTGGAATTCAGTTTAGTGCAGAAAAGGTGAACCACCTTTGTGACAGTTTCTTTATGATGCTCATATGTTGCCCAGGGGCACACTCGGGGATCCCAGCCTGGGCAACTTAGTTGCTTAGTAAGACCCTGTCTCAAAAAAAAAAATTAAAAAGGTTGGAGATTGGGCTGGTGAGATGGCTCAGTGGTCTAAAGCACCTACTTAGAACAAGCATAGCAAAGCACTGGGACCGCGGTTCAATCCCCCAGCACCACATGCCAGCCAGCCCCGCCCCCTGGTGGGCTGAGCTGGCCACACACACACACACACACACACACACATAAATAAATAAATATAATAAAAATAAAGATGATGAGAAGGTTTAAAAAAAAAAGGTTGGAGATGTAACAATGTGAATCCTCAGTACTGTAAAATTAATTAATCATATGCTGATATAAAATATTTTAATATATTGGATTAAATATAATATAGACATATAAATATATCATTTTATTAATATGGCTACTATAATTTTTTTCTCTCTTTTTTTTGAGACAGGTTCTGACCATGCAGTCCAACTAGTGGCAATCCTCCTGCCTCAGCTTCCCAAGGGCTGGGATTACAGGTGTGTGTCATTATTGCCCAGCTCAGCTTATTTTTATTAGTCCATGTTTGCAGTACACAATTATCACATTCATTGTGGGGAGCTGCTGCACACACAGAACACATCTTAGTCCCTTTACCTCTCCTTTCCCTCCTCCCCCTGCCTTTCCTTTCTCTTGGAAAAGTTGCAGAATTAGACCTCAGGCATCAGCCCAGCAGGCAGCTTCCTGTTATACCTGTGCTGCCCCCTGGTGGCCATGGATGTGACATGCAAATCCCACTGCACCTGGGCTTGCTTCTGAGGCAGGACTTGGCTTCTTCCTCCTCTTCTTCTACCTCTTCTCCTTCTGTTCTCTTTTTGTTTTTTTGACACAAGGTGTCATTATGTTGTTCAGGCTGTGGTGTCATTATGTTGTTCAGGCTGTCCTTGAACTCACCATGTAGCCAAGGCTGGCCTCAAACTTCCAGCAATCCTCCTGCCTCAGCCTCCTGAGTACTGTGATTACAGGTGTGCTCCACCCCACCTGGCTACCGTCTTCTACTTAACCCTCTGCTGATGTGAGGAAGGGAGTCCTCACTTCCTCCTCTTCTGACTTTTTTTTTTTTTTTTTTTTTTGGTGGAACCGGGGATTGAACTCAGGCCCGTTTGCTTGCCAGGGAAGCGTTTATTCTACTGAGCCATCTCTGTGCCCCCTGACTTCTTCTTCTTCTTCTTTTTTTTTTTTTTCTGGTGGGGATTGAACTCAGGACCCTGTGCTTGCCAGGCAAGCGCTTATTCTACTGAGCTCCTAAATTTTACTTTGCAACAGAGCCTCTCTAAATTGTTAAATTGCCCAGGCTGGGCTTGAACTTGTGATTCTCCTGCCTCAGCCTCTCAGAGTGCTGCAGCTATAGGTGTCAACCACCATGAATGATTTAGAAAACTCTTCTTTATTTGTTGCTCAAATCTGTCTCTGTACAACTTCTACTCACTGCCCAACAAATGCCACACCACGTTAGAACACATAGCATGACTCCTGCATTTTCTCCAAGACAGAACGTGACTTACTGTGCCACTCACCATCTTCTCAGGCCACTGAAGATCATTACTGCTCCCTTGCTGCCACCTCAGGAAAGGCTTCCTTGATCCTGCACCCACAGACTGAGAATCATTGGTTCATTTAAAATATACCTGATTAGGGGTGCTGGGGAGATGGCTCAGTAGAATAAGCCCTCCCTGGCAAGTGCAAGAGCCTGAATTTAATCCCCGGATTATTTGTTTTTTTTTTTTTTTTTTTTTTTTTTTTGGTGGAACCGGGGATTGAACTGGCCCCAATCCCCGGTTCTGGAAACACACACACACACAATATTAGGGCCGGCCAAATAGCTCAGCAGATTAAAGCACCTGCAAGCAGGTGTGGGGGGCCAGGGGTTTGATCCCCAGGTCTGCCATGCTGGC
>NW_004524616.1:5713947-5727229 GCF_000260255.1 Octodon degus
ATCTGATTACCTACAGCTGTTGCCCTTTTGTTGTTGTTGTTCCATGTCTTAAGTGTTTGGGAATATCTTTTTTATCTTTCTGTTGTCTCTTGCTTTGATGCCTCATTTTCACATGTGTTGAATGTGTTGATTTGTGTTTCCAGTACAGGGAATTCAATTCAGGGTCTTTGCACAGAACTACACCCCAGGTCTTTATCTTGAGGTAGGTCTTCCTAAATCACTAAACTGCCCTATGGGCTTGAATTTATGATGTTTCTACTTCAGCCTCCCAGAATACTGGGATTACAGGTGTGTCACACCAATTCTTTTTCTTTCTTCTTTTTTTTCTAATGTAGTTAGTACAAGGTCTACAGAGTCTCACTACATAGAAGGGACTCATAGTGATTCTCGTTTTCAGCCTTCCACGCGCTGGGATTATAGGTGCGTGCCACCACACCCAGTTTCAGGTGCAGTCTGAGCATGCCGTGGACAGGGCCTGCACAGCACATGGGGGATTGAACCCTGGCCACTGTGCTTTCCACCTTTTTTTTAGGGGGGAGGGGGGACAGGGTCTCACTATGCAGTTTGGGCTGGCCTTGTGTTCACTTTTGTGCCCCCCAGGCTGGTGTCAAACTCTCACATCCTCCTGGGTCAACCTTCCAAGTGCTGGGATTACAGGTGTGTGCCACCGCGCCCAGTTCTGGGGCCACAAGCTGGGACCTGCATCCAGGGCTGAGACCACATGGCCTGTGGGGCTGGGGATCGAACTTGGGTCCTTGTGCTCACCAGGTAGGTGCTAATGCCTCTGAGCTATCTTTCCAGCACCTGTCACACAAGAACCGCTTTGATTTCTTTATTGTGGGCTCTTATTTTATCTCATCTGGGAAACCAAAGGTCCTCAATTGTAGATGGCTTTCACAGTGAAGATGTGCCTTTGCTTCTGCCAAGAGGTCAGGCAGAAAACCTGAGTATATCTGGCTTACTGTGAATGTCAAGTTTAACCCCCTTACCCAGATTTGGAGAAGGGTATAGGACAGCCTAGTTTTGACCTTCTGGCCACTGACCCTGGTGTTTGCTCAGGGATCCACTAGTATTTTTTATCTGCAGCTTTCTCTTTTCTAATCCATTTCATCTTTTATCTTTATTCATTTATTTTTGAGCCAGGGTCTCGCTGTGTGGTCCAGGCTGGCTTCATAGCAATCCTCCTGCCTCAGCCACTTGAGTGCTGAAATCAAGGCACGTGTCACCACATCCAGCCTACTCCATTTCATCTTCATGTTATTCCTTCCCATTTCTTCACAGCCAGGGACTTTACTTCTTGGAGCCCTGGACTGCAAGTTTTAATTTATTCAGGATCTAGAAGAGCCATTTACAATACCCACTTGGTTGAACTACAGAAGGTGGAAGCCATCAGCTCCATTAATCTATTTTTCCAGTGATTCACCCAACAATCTTTACTGGGTCCCTAGTTCATGCACACTAGGCTGGCTGGTGACTAGGGCTTATTCTGTCCTCTCAGAGCCCACAGGGGGCACAACAGGCTACTTTAGAGGGCACCCAGGGGTGCTGTGTGGGCACAGAGGTGCCATGGGAATTCAGCGGAGGGGCGCCCTGCAAGCAGCCTCGCAGCTAACTGTGAAGGTAACAAGATCTCATTGGACTTACACTGGGCCTCAGAGAGCCATGCTAGGTGAGCCACGCTAAGGGGAGCCTGGGTGAGGCTGCAGCACAGGGAAGGGCGACTGTGAAGCTGAGCAGAACCAGGTTTGTGCAGGGTGGTGAGGGGCAGTGCAGGTGGATGCAAGTCGGTGCAGAACAGGATAGGGTGGGTTAGAGATTAAGCACAGGGGAATAGCGGTCAGCAGTCTTGCTGTCCCCCATTCCCCCTTAGGCAGGTGTCTAAAACAGCTAAATCTCTGGCCAGCAACTCAGTTTAGATCCCAGTTGCAGTGTGATGGGGGGCAAGCAGGGTGGGAGGGGAGAATGGCTCCAATGAAGACTGTTGCTGCTCAGCTGAGAAGCCAGGCAAGAAGCAGAGCGGGGAATGAGCTGGGGTGTGGCAGGGTGACAGGGTGGGCACCTCTGCCCATGCTGGGCTCTCACAGCATGGCTCTCCTCGCAAACAGAACCCCAAAAGGACCTGGGTGCCCATAACCCTGCTTAGCAGGGAATAGCAGTACAAGTCACAATGCCTTCCACAGGAGCCAGAGCACACTCCACACTCCCTGCGCCTCCCCGCACCTGGCCTTCACACTGCCTGGCAGAAGACTTCAGTTTGGGAGCAGGTGCCACCAGGCGTGGTGATGCATGCCTGTGACCCCCACCACTCAGGAAGCTGAGGCAGGCCAGCCTGGGCCAGACAGTAAAACTTTATCTCCACATGCCCCAAATAAACTTAAAATCAGCAGCTTCTTCAGTGCAACCTGTAAGGCAGCCATCACTGCTGGCCTTTTCACTAAAAGCCTGGGGCCAAACATGTTGCCCGGCACCCCATCCACAGCTAAACTAGGATTCTGACCCAGGTGCACCCTCTTAATGGCTTGTGCATCCACCCCGCCAGGTGGGCAATGCTTACCCTCCTTCTCAGGAGGTTTTTTTTTTTTTTTTAGAAGGGTCTACAGGGTGTTCAGGGTCTCACTACTAGAACCAATTTGTAGGGATCTGCCTATTTATAGCCTCCCAAAAGCTGAGATTACAGGCTTGTGCCACCATACCCAGTCTCAACTGCCATCTCTGTGCACCCTGGGGGTAGGGCCAGCACAGCAGGCCCAGGGATTGAACCCCCAGCCCCTGTGCCTGCTCAAAGGCACTTTAATCTGCTGAGCTACTTGGTCAGCTGTAAGAATTCAATTTTGAAAGAACTCGCCGTCTTCTGTGACAGGGTCTCACTATGTAGTCCAGTCTGCCCTCAAACTTGTGACCCCTGGGGCTGGGGAGATAGCTCAGTGGCATAGGCACGTGCCTGGCAAATACATGGTCCTGAGTTCAATCTCCAGTACCAGGGGGAAAAAAAAAAAAAAGCAAGCAAACTTGTGACCCCTGCCAAGTGTGGTAATTTTAGGTGTGCATCACATCAGACTTCAAGTGATTTTACTTATTTTATTGAGAAACAAACAGCAATGAGACAGTTTCAACACTGATTACTAGGACAGTTTCAATAATTAATAGTGATTTTACTTTAAAAAAAAAATTATGCAGTATAGGGTTTCACTATGCAGCTGGACTCGAGTGACGGTTTTCAGCCTCTCCAGCACTGGGATTACAGGCATGTGCCACCACACCTGCCAGCTCAGCACACCCAATACCTTACCTGGGCAGCAAACCCGTCCCTGTGCTTGCCTAAACTGGAGTTCGGTCTGTGAGCTATCTCGCTGGCCCTATTTTTTTTTTAGTATTGAGAATTGAATTCAGGGCCTTACACTTGCCAGGCAGGTTCCATGTTGCTGAGCTATACCCAAGGCCCTGAATAATTAAAAGTTGGTGTTGGGCCAGTCTCCTGTCCACTACCACCTTACCTTACTGAGATGCACTTGTCAAAAGAAACCAACCATGACTGTTGTCTGCAACATCTTCTGCCTTAAACCTTCATCTTCATGATGGAGGATGTTTTTGTCTTCTTGACAATTCTCAGGAGTATTGTCTAGAATGTATGCTAATTAGACTATCCCACAAGCCAGACGGTTGCTCTTGATGTGGTTCTAACCTTACGTGGCTGGGTTGGTGCGGGCCAGATTGTTCCTCAAGGTTTACCATTTTCCCTTCCAGGCTCTATCCTTTCCAAAGTAGAGTCACCAGGTCCAGCCAGCCACTATGCTTGTGTGAGCTCTCCACTTACCACAGAGGAATGCTATGCTTCTACCTACGCTGCTTAGAAATTTAACCAAGACTTATAACCCCTTACTCAAATCCATTTTTTTCTGAGGTGGTGTATCTTCGTAGCACAGGCTGGCCTTGAATTAAGACTCCCGCCTCAGCCTCCCCAGAGTGCTGGGATGATGGGCATGCACTGCCACACCCAGCTTAAGAAAAAACTGTTCACTGCCCAGGGGGAGTGGTAGTGCAGACCAGTAATTCCACTATTTTTTAATTTTTAATTTTTTAAAAAAATTTTTGTGTGTGGCCAGCTCAGCCCATCAGGGGGCGGGGCTGGCTGGCATGTGGTGCTGGGGGATTGAACCGCGGTCCCAGTGCTTTGCTAAGCTTGTTCTAAGTAGGTGCTCTAGACCACTGAGCCATCTCACCAGCCCAGTAATTCCACTATTTGAGGAAGCTGAGACAGGACTACTATGAGTTGAGTTTAAGGCCAACCTGAACACCACAATGAGATTGGAAAAAAAAAAGAAAAAAAAAAAGCACATATAAATGCCTCAGAACAGACAAATCTAGATGAAAGGTTTCCCTTTAAACAGGTTAGGAGCCCTGGGAGATAGCTCAGCAGAATAAACGCCTGCCTGCAAATGCAGGGTCCAGAGTTCAAAAAAAAGAAAAAGACGAACAAGTTAGGAATGACCACAAAATTGCTTGCTTTCCAGTGCTGGTGAGGAAACTATCAAACTACACAGCTTGTAATAAAGCTGCAATTTAAAAGTGTAGTCCATTGAACCCAAGTTATATTCTCTCACCTGAGTACATTTCTTTGTTAAATAAAAAAGTGCAGCCCTCCACACTGGTTTTCTTAGCTGCTAAAGGGGAGGGGGGGGGACACCTTTCCCATCAGGTTTAACATTGAATGGGTGATGGGTGTGGTGGTGCACACCTGTTACCCCAGCACTTGGAAGGCTGAGGCAGGGGGATCACTCCCACATTTGGGACCAGCCTGGGCCACATAGTGAACTCAGGGCCAGCCTAAATTACACAGCAACACACACACACACAAAACCCTCAAGGGTGATACATTGCCCGGGCTGCTCCGATGTAGTAACTCACTCCTTCTGCAGTGTTTCCACCTGCTTATTCACTGCATGGAACACACTGCTCAAAATAAGCCATTACAGGTTTACCCTAGCAGCATGCCAAAGCACCATCCCCAGCCAGGAGGGATGGCATGTACACACCTGTCATGTCAGCACTTACGGCTGGGTTGGCGTGGGCCAGGTTGTTCCTCAGGGTTACCATTTTCCCTCCCAGGCTCTATCCTTTCCAAAGCTGGGTCACCAGGTCCAGCCAGCCACTATGCCGGCTGTCCTCCCAAAATAAAGAGCTAAGAATGTAGCTTATTCAGTACAAAGGCTCTGGGCTCCACTCCTAATACAAAATTAAACTCCAAACTAAACCTGCGGAGGACCACCTTGTCATCTCCTTGAAAGGAACCGTCTCCATTTTGGCTAAGCCCTACCCTATTTCCACGTGTTGCCATGTACAGAGCTAGCTAGGACTTTTCCTTTTCCCTTCAGCTTTAAGCAATGCACACTGGTCTAGCCAAGGTGCTGGTGGTTGTCTCTCCAGGACAGCAGGAACCAGTTTCCCTGGATCCTCCACCTGCTGCTCCCTTGTTGAGTGGGCAGGGTGGGATGTTGAGCCAACACTTCAGGCTGTCCTGTCCTCTGGGATCAGGCCTTGAGATAACAGGTTTTGACTTCCTGAGGCCTGAAGGATTACCCATCAGAGCTGAAGCCCCAACCCCAAAACATGAGATTCTATCTCAGTAGTGTAACTGTGTAATACAGGTTACTCTTTCTGCACACTCTTCTCTAGAGCTGATTTTAGGTCTCCCAACTAACTAGCCCAGCTCACCTACTTCCCACCACTCGTCACTCATCTCAAACCATTCCTTTCATGGATGAGTAAAATCCAGGTTCAGCACTGGGTCGAGGCTAGGACCCCATGGCTCCTCATAACTGCAAATAGGCCTTGAGTGTCTTTATTCTTTCCATGGGTTGCACTGGGAATAGTAGATTGGAATTTGACAGGCTTTCAATGACTTATCCATGGGATCACAGATACAAACTTCTCAGACTGAGATGCAGGTGCTGGGGGAGGGGTGGGGGGCTCTTGCTAATTTCTCTCCTCCAGCTCACTACCACCTTATATTCTCACCACCCTCCACTTTCTACCTCCTCAGCCCAGGGAGATCTCATCCTCCTGAGGTCCCCCCACAACAGCCTTGCCTCTCCTAGCCCCAGGGTACTGTAGCAACCCCCACCTGGTGCTCATTCTTGAAGCTGGATGCCTGCTTTTGGAAAGCAGTAACTTTCTCTTCTTCGTGGCTGATGAAAATAGGACTTGGTGTGGATCTGTGGGGTGACTGAATCTAAGGTACTTTATGTACCAATGTGGAACCACCTCAAGATCTGCCAAATGAAGACAAGCAAGCTGCAGGCGAGCGAGCTGCCCGTTCCTCACAGAAGGTGTGGGGGAGAGACGCCCACACACTGGTATATTTGGCTCAGGTCTGGAGCTCCTCTTCTGCTCAGGCTACACTTGATCAACAGTTCCCACTGAAGTTCTTTGAGAACCAGTCCACTTTTGGAACCAGCGTCCTCCGCTTTCAGACAAGATCTCTGAGGCCCTGCTCTGTTTTGGACCACGTAGGCGACCTGACACCCTAGTGGTGCTGCCACCTCATCTTACCTCAGCTGGTTGCAGAGCCCAGGTGAGTGGGTACCACCTTCTTGTGCAACAGGTCCCCCACACTTCTAACGCAGCATGCTCCTGTTGTCAGCTATGCCTCCTGTACATCTAAGATGGGGGGAGGAAACAAAACACCCCTCGAGGTCTCCACCCCACAAGAAAAGACTAGTGCTGAAGCAGTGTACATGAAGGTAATTTATTAACAGAAACCAATTTGAGCCTTGTTCACAGACGGCGACCACGGCGACCTCCCTTCCTGCGGGTGCTGTCGGAGGGGATGGGAGTGACATCCTCTGTGAAGAGGAAGAGAAAACATCATTGCCTGGAGTCAGCTCCTCAAAATATCCCAGTTGGTCTCCACTGGCTTCCCAGAATTGTAAACATGCTGAGTACAGGGACTTTAGAGGCAGGGGATGCACCTACTGACTGTTCCCTGACTCTTTGTTCTGGAAAAACCTTACCAACAGGTAAGAGGAGGGTGAAAGCAGGAAATACCTCATCAGGGCTGGTGAGATAGCTTGGTGGACTAAGCACCCGCTTAAGCAAACATAGGGACCAGGCACTACATGCCATGCTGGCTCTGCCCTTAGGTACGCTGAGCCACCCAGAGACCAGGCATGGGGGCGCACATCTGTAATCCCAGTGCTGGAAGGCTGAAAACAGGAGGATCACTCAAGTCCAAACTGCATAGTGACACCCTGTACCAAATACATTAAACAAAAAACAAAAAAACCCCTCATCTTCAGATTAGGACACGCTAAAGCTCTAGGCCAAGAACCTATTACGCCTTGCTACTAACAGCAGAGACAATGGGGAAGAGCAAGCTAAGGCCTCCTTAAGGAGCTGGAAGGGATCTAGTCACAGATATGGAGTCACAATGTCTCGGTGTGTGGTGGGCAGAGACCAACCTGTCAGTGGCCTACTGTGAAGATGATCCAGATACTACTAGCAATGCCCCCAAGTAGCACTGGGAGGGATGAAACATTCATGAGATTTAAGTCACGTAGTTCAAGAAACCTGTCAACAGTGACAGGACCAGGTCCTCTACCCAGGACACAGCACATGATTTTGGGGTCAATGCTTCAAAATCAATCAAGGTGTCAGCTGTGTGAGGGGTACACTTACCAATCCTCCCGATCTTCATGCCCGAGCGAGCAAGCGCTCTGAGGGCTGACTGTGCACCAGGTCCAGGGGTCTTAGTCCTAGGAAATGAAGGATTAAATTAGCCAAGCCAATGAGAATTCTTTCCAAGAGCTCACACTCACCTAATTTAAGAATCTGCAAACTTGCTATAAAGAATGAGACAATAAATATCTTAGGCTTATGAATCATGTCTTTTGTTGCTTATCCCCTGCAACGGCAAAGAATCCTTTCAAACACCTGAAAATTACTCCCAGCCCTGACTGTACAAAAAGCTGCTGCAGGTCACATCTGGTGTGGGTCAGGCTGCCCAGCTAAGCCTTTCCCTCCTTCGCACGGTGTGACCAGGCTTTCTTTCCAGCTGCTCCATCCAAGATGCCTCCACTTCCATCTGGTCTGCTTCCCACCCAGCGGTCAACTCTTCTCATTCCAGGGCCTGACCCAGTGCTCAGGTTCTGCCCAGTCCTAGACACAGTGAGGCTCCTTGGATTGCCTCATGGCACTCTTTTCCACATAGGTACTCACATTCATTTTCACTTCAAGACATGTTCTTTGCAATGGTCCCTGGCTGGAATACTCCTCGTGTGCTCCCTCAGGGGAAGACCCCTAGGTGATCTTGTGGGTCTTTGTTTTTCTGTAGCTCTGGTGACTGAGCCTAGAGTTTGGGCCTGCTAGCTGTCGCTGAGCCACAGCCCTAGCCCTCCTAAGGTTTAACTACTCTGTATCACCAAATCTATACAAATGGTACTTTTGCTTCCTAGCACTTACCACAAGTGGAAACCAGATACCACGCTGATTCACATTAAGTGTGTGCGACTCTGCTAGCCTAGGTGCCACACAAGGAAGGTGGAGGCCACAACTGCTTTTCCCCATCACTCTTCTACCAGCAGGGATGCACACAAAACCCAATTATTTCACTTTATATGCCTAAAATATCTTGCTCTGGGTTACGAGACAAAAATCAAGACTTAAATCCCAGCACTTGGGTCTGGGGAGATAGCTCAGTAGAATAAGCGCTTGCCTGGCAAGCACAGGGTCCCGAGTTCAATCCCCAGTACCGCAAAAACCAAAAACAAAACAAAACCCCCCCAGGACTCTGGCACCCAAGGCCAGCTGTCTTGCTACCACCTGGTCCCAGCCTTCCGCACCTGTTTCCTCCTGTGGCGCGGAGTTTGATATGCAGGGCGGTGATGCCCAACTCCTTGCACCTCTGGGCCACATCCTGGGCAGCCAACATGGCAGCATATGGGGAGGATTCATCTCGATCAGCCTTTACCTTCATCCCACCAGTCACACGACAAATGGTTTCCCTGGGGACAGAAGCACAGCATCTTTATTACCAAAAAGAGATTCACTGAGTACCATGGCACATGACAGTCAACTTAAACATATACCTGATCCTGGACAAGACAGCAGTAAGCACTGCTTTCAAGGGCTCAGTTTACTGTTAGCTTTACACTTCTTTTGGTATTTAGTACAGGGTCTACAGGGTATCACTGAACAGATTGGACTTGTAGTGATCCTCCTGTTTTCAGCCTCCCAAGAGCTGGAATTACAGGCACACATCACCATGCCCAGTCTCAGTGAGCCCTGGGGCCGGGGCCAGCAGGGCAGGCTGAGAATCAAAGTCCCAGCCCCTGTGTCTGCCTAAGCAGGCACTTTAATCCACTGTAGCTCTACACTTTCACACTTTCCTTGAATACAAAAGGCACACAGTTACTCTACAAGGTATATGCTATGATCCTCATTTTACAGAAGGGAAACCAAACTAAAAACTGCCGTGACTTCATACAAGTCATAAAACTTGATAGTGGCAGTCAGAACCTGTACCTGAGGTGACTTCCAGTCCAGCAATGCGGCCACAGAGTACTGACATCAAGGAGCCAGTAACGATCACACTCTAAGGCCACAGGGACACCACCTGGGAAGTTACTGTATTTGTGGACAAAATGAATAAGCACATTCCTCTCCTTGGACAAAACAGTAACTGCTGTTTACTGAGGATCCCTAACTGCTCTACTTGGCCCCCAGGTCACTTCTTCCTTCAGCCTTTGCCAGCCAGGTTTTGTCTGCCCACTCAGGTACTCACTTGCCAGAGAGATCAGTGACATGGACGAAAGTATCATTGAAGGATGCAAAGATGTGACAGACACCAAATACATTCTCTCCTTCAGCCACCTGAGACCCGAGGCTGATGACCTGTTCTTCCTTCTTTTCCTTCCCCTTGCGAGGTGCCATTTCTGAACAGAAGCCCAAGAATGTTAATCTTAACAGGAGACAGTTTCCAGAACCCTCCTTCTTTGGCTACTAAAGAGGCCCTGTTCAACCAGGTGTGGTAGCACATGCTTGAAATCCTACTGCTCTGGGAGGCTGAGGTGTGATAATGAGTTTGAGCCTTGCCCTAGCAACTCAGTCAAACTTTCTCAATATATAAGTAGGTGTCCCTACCTACATCCACACATACTCTTTATCTCTTCCCCACTAACACCAATTTTTCCTTTCACTTGGGGGATGTCAACTGCTGACTAAAAAGCAAACCACCAGAAGTAACAACAGGCTAGGGATATAGCTCAGTGGCTTGAGCACCTGCCCGGCAAGTGCCAAGGTCCTGAGTTCGATCCCTGGTACTACAAAAAAAAAAAAAAAGCAACAAAAAAAACATACTCATCACAGATCACAAACATCCCTAACTTTTACCCACTGGTCCTCCAAAGTGCAGGCAACCCACTCTTAGGTATCTACAGACCAAAAAAACAACTGGTAGTTTTGTAAAACTCAGCAAATCAATTCTTTCTCTTGTCAGGCATGGTAGCATACAACTGGAATCCCAGCACCCTGGGAGGCTGAGACAAGAGGATGGCCACAAGTTTAGGGCCAGGCTGGGCTACATAACAGGTTCAAGGCCAGTGTGAAGTTCATAGTGAGACCGTATCTTTAAAAAAAAAAAAAAAGGCTGGGAGGTGGGGGAGGAGATAACTCAGTAGAGTAAGCACATGCCTGGCAAGCACAAAGTCCCGAGTTCAATCCCCAGTATCACAAAACAAAACAGGGCTGGGGATACAGCTCAATGCCAAGGCCCTAGGTTCAATATCCAGTACCACAAATGAAAAATTTGTTCTTCTGACTTTTACTGTTTCCAATATACAAGCTAAGAAAATTTTGATTAATTCAGTGTAACACAGCAAGTTGCAGAGCAGAGAGCAAGGTTTTCAGTTCACATAAATTACTTCCAACAACACTAGAACTTCTGTGGCCCCAGATCTTTCTCTTTTTGAGACAGGGCTTCACAATGCAGTTCAGGCTGGCCTTGAACTCAACAGTGATCCTTCTGCCTCAGCCTCCTGAGTGCTAGAATTACAGGCGTGTGCCTCATTTACATCGTAGACTCAAAGAAACCTTAAAAACTATATTCCTTCCAGGATCAACACCTGTCCACGAATGTAGTCTGAAGATCCCTTGTTCATGGAGGGAAAAGCCCACTGCCTCACTTCTATACCTGTTCTTCAGCTTATGAGTTCAAGAGTCCCTGGACAACAAAGCCCTCCAGCCTCCTCCCTTCACCAGTTCCCTTCCAAAGCCAACCTAAACGCACTTTCCACTTTCCAGCAATTCATTGACACCTTCCCACTGTTTGGAACCAAACCCTTCAACTTTTACTAGCCCCAAATATGATATGCACTAAATCATTTCTTTCAGGAAGTCTGATGGACAAGACTTACGCCAGAAGACCCAACATCGTGCTACAACCTACAAATCAAGTACGTGACCTAGGAAAAAGGGGTCAATGAAAACACGAAGACTAGGAGGGCTGCCTCCAGTCTGGAGCCCCCCGTCCTTCTGACCATCCGGAGCCTCAACTATCAGAACAATTTTCTAATGTTCTTGGATGAATGATTCAAATGAAACATTTCAAGCTATTCCTACAAACGGGGCAGAGAACATCAGTAGGCGGTGCCCAGGATCCTATTACCAACACAAAACCTCACCCGCTGCACTCTGCGCTCTTACCAAGATACCTCTACCCCACCCCACCCCCACCCCCGGTCTGCACGTCTCCAGCGCTCTGGAGCTCCCTATGCCTTGCTTACATGCTGGTGTCTAGCCACAGTAAGCACTACCGGTGCAGGCCTGGGCGTCCTAACATCAAACTAAGGAACATGTCCCAGGGGGGAAGCACTGCAGTGAAGGCGCACAAGAGAGAAGACCCCCACCCCCACCCCGCCAAGTTCTCTGCCTGGAACAGCCTAAAGAGGTACTACTAGATCTCAATGAAAGCTCTGACAAGCTGCCTACTTGAGTTTGCCTAACGCCCTGATGTGAGGTGAGGAATGTTCACCTGGCTGGGCTCTGCACCCAGCGAACACTTATATACAGCCCCTACCACCAGTTTCAGGCCTAAGAAGCCAGCTTCTCGCGCGCAAAGCACGCAAAGCGCTCTAGTCAGCAACAACGATCACCTGACTCAGGAGCGCCGAGGGCCAGCACTCCCGCAATCTCTCCTGGAGTCCGCAACTAAGCTCACGAAACGGTATGGCTATTATTTCTCTCTTCTGGTAGGCCTGCGATCGACCAGGAAGAAGCCGGCGGGACTGAGGTGAGACCAAAGGCCGTAGGACCGAGTTAAGGCCTTAAGGCACTCACCCGCGCTTCATGCGCTTCCGTCCGAAACCAGACAGGCGCCTTCGGGAACCAGGCGCAAACCTGATCCTCAACCGATCGTGATCCGGGTCAGCCGGCCGCGCGACTCTCGCCCAGAATTTAGCTCAGCCAGAAAGACCCCAATTCTGCATCCTGAGCCCGTCCGGACCCCCCAGCTAAAGGATGCCGCAAGATTGTTGACTACCAGGCCTCTCACCTGCTGGTCGTCTCCAGACTCGCCTACCGGAAAGAGGGCGGGAGGGGCGGGGCGCTACGTCACTTCCTGTCCCGGAAGTGTACCTTTGAGGGCAAGGGGCGAGGCGTGTATTTGGAAGACGCCGCTTTTATTATTCCCAAGAGATTAAGACTCGCTCTCGGGAAACATAGCGTACTTTAAGGAGAACGAAAAGAGTGAAGAGACTGGGTGTCGCTGTGAGCGAATTTACCGACGCGACCGTATGACGCAAAAATACGGAATGAGGGAGACTTAGGAGTCGCGGTGGCCGTGGCTAGATGGACTTCCGCCAGCCTCACTTTGGGCCTGGCAGCCTGGAAGCGTCAGCGCTCCTTGTGGCGCGGAGGGGAAAAACAGCCGCAGAACAGCTAGAGGTCCATCTTTTTGCCTACTTCCCAGAACAAGGTGAGAATAAGTTATTCAGTACTTTTATGCCAGCCTCCGCTAAGCAAGTTACATATGTTGTTTTATTTCACAGCATTATCATACAAGTACTGTTTTGGTTTCCTTTGTACAGATAAGAAATGTTAACCGAATGTAGTTGGAGATATGGGGAAGGACTAGCAGATTTTGGCAAAAAGTAAATAAAAAAACGCATAGCTATGTACACAGGCATGCACACACACAAACGTACAAACATGCATAAAGTATATAGGCTGGATGTGATGGTACATGCCTGTGTAATCCCAGCACTCGGGAGGCTGAGACGGGAATATCATG
>NW_004524616.1:5728101-5762139 GCF_000260255.1 Octodon degus
CTCAACAGGGGCTAGGGAGATAGCTCAGTATGATAAGTACTTGGCACAAGGGCCTGAGTTTAATCCCTGGTTCCGCAAAAAGAAAAAAGAAAAGGCTCAACATCTTCACATGAAACACTGGGATTTGGGGGGGGGGGCAGGGATATGGCTCAGTGGAATAAGCGCTTCCCTGGCAAGTGCAAAGGCCTGAGTTCAATCCCCTGCCCCTTCACGCACACTCATGCCCTTCCATATGCCATGCGACCATAAATGTTGTGAATGTCCTTGGGAGCGCACCGGAGTTTCCATATACCAAATGATGCGATACCTGATATGCATTAGTCCTGAGAAGATACTTGAAGGGAATGACAGTTCTGATGCACTTTGGAATGGCACAATCACGTAAACACTCCCATACTTAAGACTTCTGAACTCACCCAAAGTTTCTAAACATGATCAGACTAAAAAAAAGTATCAAAACACTGCAGCAAGTTAAAAAATAAAAAAACTTGTAATCAAAGTATAAACAAATATATAGGAAATACATATTTGTCAGAACTTAAAGTAGGAAAAACATGTAAGAAAAAGTTTGACAAAACTTAAAAAAAAAAACAAAAAACTTAAAAAAAAAAATCTGTCCAATGCAGTGAAATACATGCATTGGCCCGAATAGGAGATAGGCATATGAAATTTGCAAGACTTGGAGCAACTTCACCAGAAAAAAATTGCCACATATAGTAAATCAGTGAAGTATGCGGTTTTTAAAAAAAAAAAAATTAGTTATTCACACATTAAAAAATTTGCAATTTGCTGAATATCTTATTCCTCAATATAATTTGTAAGAAAATCACAAACAAATGGATTTCAAGCACCAATTCAATCACTAGAACTTACTCTGTTTATATTTCTCCTATTGAGGAAACAAATAATGAAGGTGGCTAAAGTAAAATTAGTCAGGTAATCATTATAGCTTCATTGTAAAGGTGTGTGGTTTTCTTCCATTCATTTGAATGCTAAACATTAGAAAATGTTGCAGCCAGTAAAGGACTCCTCGCAGGAACCCAACACTTCTGAGTATCAGGGTTTAATCCATACTTTTATTTTTAAAGTAAGTAAATAATAAATTGTGATAAATAGCCCTTGTTTGCCTGGCAAGCACAGGGTCCTGAGTTCAATCCCCAGTACCACAAAAAAAAAAAAAAAAAAGCTCTTGTATCCTAGAATTTTTGTAGTTGTTGTTAAAATATTTTTATATATAGTTCAGGCTGGCCTTGAACTCAAGGCATTCCTGCTGCCTCAGCCCCCTGTGTGTTTGCATTACAGGTGTGCGCCACCAAACCTGGCTTGTGTCCTAGACTTATAAGCCTCTAACAGACATCAGCTTAATGAAATTTTTCTTTTAAAAATCAGCTGGGCCAGAGAGATGGCTCAGTAGAATAAGTGCTTGCCTGACAAGTGCAAGGGCCTGAGTTCAATCCCTGGTTCTGCAAAAAAAAAAAACAAAAACCCAAAATCAAAAACAAAAAAAAATGTATCAGCTGAGCATGGTGGTACACACCTGCAATCCCAGCACTTGGGAACAAGGATCACAAGTTCAAGCCCAGTCGGGATGTGTGAATGAGCTGTTGTTTCAAAAAGGGGCTGGGAAGGCAGCTCAGTGAAAAGCCCAAATTCTTTTTATTTTATTTTACTTTTGGGGTGTGTGTGTGTGTGTGTGTGTGTGTGTGTGTGTGTGTGTGTGTGTTTTAGGGAAGGGTCTACAGGTGTTCAGGATCTCACTACTAGATTGGACTCATAGTGATCTGCCTGTTTACAGCCTCCCAAGAGCTGGGATTACAGGTGCATGCCACCACACCCAGTCTCAATTGCAGCATCAGCAAGCCCCTGGGGTGGGGCCATCATGGCAGGCCCCGGGGATTGAACCCCTGGTCCCTGTGCTGCTTGCAGGCACTTTAATCTGCTGAACCATTTGGCTGTCCCTATTTTTGCTTTTTGAGACAGTGTCTCACTGTGTGATGGACTATCCTTGAACTCATTATGTAGTCCAACCTGGACTTGAACTGCCTCTGCCTCCTGAGTGCTGGGATTATAGGTATATACCACTATGCCTGGCCAGGGTCTTGCTAAATTGCCCGCGCCAGGCTTGAGTTTGCTGTTTATCTGCCTCAACTTCTCGCAGTTCTGGGAGTACAGATATGTGCCACCATGCCTGGCTAAATTATAACTTTAGTTTTTGTTTTATTTTGGTATCAGAATTTGATGTCCTTGTCAGGGAGGCACTGTGCTGCTGAACTATACCCCCAGCTAGTTTTGCATTTATTATTATTATTATTATTGTACTGGGGATCAAACTTGGTGGTTGCCAGGCAGGCGAACTGTGTCCCTGGCCCTATTACTTTAAATATAAAATCCATTCACAAGGGAAATGCAAATCAAGACTACACCGAGATCCCATCTCACCTCAATCAAAGTGGCTATCGTTGTTATGGCTTGTGTCTCCTAAAGCCTCATGCGGCCATAGGTGGCTTTTTTCAGAGGTGGTTGGACCTAGAGTGTGTGATGCTGTGATCAGGGTGTGTGATTCCTAAATTAGCCCACTGACTGTTTTGGCATAGTTCTGAATAGGATTAAGGCTGCCCTGCTCTGTGCGAGTGTTCCGTGCTCTAAGGGCAGGTGTCCTGGATGGGATATAAGGGACAGAAAGAGGGTCATCATTTGCTAGCTGCTGCTTCACTGTTTTGCTGCTTTGCTGCATTCTGCCTGCCATGAATAGTTTCTCACTCTGCACTGGAGCCAGCCAATTGTAAACTAAAATTCTATAAACTGTGGACTAAAATTCTCTCTCTCTCTCTCTCTCTGTCTCTGTGTCTCTGTCTCTCTGTCTCTCTCTCTCTCTCTCTCTCTCTCTCTGTGTTTGTCTCTCAATAGGATCTCACAGTGCAGTTCAGACTGGATTTGAGCTCACTTTGTAGCCCAGGATGGTCTTCAACTTGCAACAGTCCTCCTGCCTCAGCCTCTGGAGTGCTGAGATTACAGGCATGCCCCACCATGCCCAGTACCTTTCCTCCTCTAACTTTGGGTGTGTTGGGTATTTTGTCTCAGCAACAAGAAAAGTAACTAAGACAATCATCAAGAATACAAAAAGTGGGCTGGCCAGATAGCTCAGCAGACTAAAGCTCCAGCTTAGGCAGAGCGCAGGGACTGGGGTTTGATACCTGGTACCACAAGCTGTGCCAGCCCTGCCCCTGGGGTGCGCTGAGCAGTTGATTGAGACTGGGTGTGGTGGTGCACACCTGTAATCCCAGCTCTTGGGAGGCTGAAAACAGGCAGATCACTATGCGTCTGACCTACATAGTGAAACCCTGTAGACCCTGTACTAAATACCAAAAAATAAAAATAAAAAAAGTACAAAGAGCCCTCATGCATAGTTCCCAGCATCTGAGAAGCTGAGGCAGGAGTATTGCTGCAAGTTCAAAGCCAGCCTGGACTACATACAAGACCCTGACTCAAAAAAGAAAAATAAAAAATGCTGGGTATGGTAGCACACACCTGTCATCCAGCACTTGGGAGGTTGAGTAAGGAGGATTGTCATGAGTTTGAGAACTTCCTGAATTACAGAGTGAGATCCTATCTCAAAAAACAAAAGAAAAAAACAATAAATGTTAGAGAGAAAGTTGGGGGAAAGGAGCCCTTCCACAGTGCTTGTGGGAGTGTAAATTAGTACAGTCGCTATGAAAGTTCATCAAAAACTAAAAACAGAGCTACGATTTGGTCCAGCTATACCACTGATTGGATTCTACCTGAAGTCAGCATACTGCAGGGATGTAGGCATGTCATGTTTATTACAGCACAATTCACAGCAGCCAAGACTGGGATGCAGCCTAGATGCCCATCAGCAGGTGAACAGGTAAAGAAAATGTCACTCACACACACAACCACACACACCCTGTGCAATATTATTCAGCCAAAAAGAATGAAATTCCGTTATTTGCAAGAAAAGGGGTGGAGAGCCGGGGAGATGGCTCAGTGGAATAAGTGCTTCCCCGGCAAGCACAAGGGCCTGAGTTCAATCCCTGGTTCTGCAAAAAAAAAAAAAAAAAAAAAAAAAGGGGTAGATCTGGAGACCACCATATTGAGTGAAAGATACAGGGACCAGCGAGATAGCTCAGCAGACTAAGCAACTACTTAGGCAAGCTTAGGACCCGGGGTTTGCTCCCTGGCACCACATGCCGTGCCAGCCCTGCCCATGGGCTCACTGAGCTGGCCACAGAGACCAGGTGTGATGGTACATGCCTGTAATCCTGGTGCAAGGGAGGGAGGCTGAAGCAGGAGGATCACTATGAGTCAGAGCTGCATAGTGAGTCCCTGTACCAATTATATTAAAAAAAAAAAAAAGATTACAGTCAGGCTGGTAGGAGCAAAATACATGAACACATTGAACCCCCAAAAAGGTGAAATAGGAAACAGGGAAAGAAGGTGATGAGAGATGAAAATGATTGAAGTATATGTACGTATAAATCTGCTAAAATCAAACCCATTAATTTTGTTTTAAGTTGGTGAAAAAGATCCGATGAGTGTTCTGGTACGTACTTCTAATCCCAACACTGGGGAGGCTGAGGTAGGAGGTTCACCACCAGTTCTGTGCTAGCCTGGGTTACACAGAGAGTTGAAGTCCAGACTCAATTACATAGTGAGACTGTCTCAAAAAAAAAAAAAAAAAAAAGGATAGAAAGAAAAAAAGAAAAGAAGGATAGCTGGTTTAAGGCCAATCCGAGTAATGCAGCAACATCTTGCCTCAAAGTAGAAAAAAGAAGAAGAAGAAGAAGAAGAGCAGGACAGGTGCAGCTCAGTGGTAGGAGTGCTTCCCTAGCAAGCATGGACTGTCGATTCAATCCCCGGTACTGAGGTAGGTTAGGGTGTGGCAGAACTGGCTGGGGAAACAGGCCTGACTGGTTGATTACCAGATCCCTGACATGTGCGCAGAACAGTTCCCAAAGCCTTGCATGTGGGTTCTCTGAGAACTCGGGCGGGTTTTCAGTAGGACGGCCAAGACCTGAGATCAGCGCTACCTCTCAAGACCCACCTACCTCTCGGGATGTAGAACTTTTGGGGTGCTTCAAGAGCTGGGCAATATAGAAGAGAGGCAGCTGGGAGGAGCAGTGCCGCGTAGCTTCCCACAGAAGCCCCCATTTTCCCAGGTGCAGTGTGCGCTTCAATCTTTATGCTTCCCTTCTTACTTGCTCGCTTTACCCAGCCCAAGCTCCCTCAGCAGAGCCAGTTTCTCTCCCACATTTCACTTTTTAACTTCCTCAAATAAACTTTGCCACTGCTTTTTTTTCTTTGCCACTGTTTTTTGCTTGCTTCATTCAGTGCCTTATTTGAAACAAGAAGAACCTGGGATCCAACTCCAGAAGGAGGAGCAAGCAATCTTAAACCCAGTAACATTTAGCTGGTGAGCCACTTAATAGTACTATTTAAAAAAAATGACAGCTACTATTGGGTGTGGTGGCACATGCCTGTAAGCCAAGGAGTCCCACCTCAGATGAGTGTTCTGGCACACACTTCTGATCCCAGCACTGGGGAGGGTGAGGCAGGAGATTCACCGCTGGTTCTGTGCTAGCCTGGGCTACATAGTGAGTTGAAGTCCAGCCTCAACTACATAGTAAGACTCTGTCTCAGAAACAAAACAAGGGGAGCTGGGGAGATGGCTCAGTGGAATAAGCGCTTCCCTGGCAAGCACAAGGGCCTGAGTTCAATCCCTGGTTCTGCAAAAAAACAACAAAAACAAAAAACAAGGGCCGGGGAGATGGCTCACTGGAATAAGTCCTTCCCTGGCAAGTGCAAGGGCCTGAGTTCAATCCCCGGTTCTGAAAAAAAAAAACAAACCAACCAACCAACAAAGGAAATAAGGAAAGGAAAAAAGAAAAGAAGGATGGCAGGTTCAAGGCCAGCCTAAGCAATAAGCAATGCAGCAACATCTTGTCTCAAACAAAAAGAGCAGGACCCATGTAGCTAGGTAGGTAGGCTGAGGGAGGGATAAGTTTGAAGCCAACCTGGGCTACATAGTGAGTTCTGGCCGGCCAGCCTAAACTGCACTACACAGTGAGACCTTAAACAAAATACATTTGGAAAGAAAACTAGGACACAATTGGGACTGGAGGTGTGGCTCAGTAGTATTGCGCTTGTCTAGATATGGGAGACCTTGAGGTCCATCTCCAGTACTACAAAAAGAAAAAAAAATAGGGGCCGGGGAGATTGCTCAGTAGAATAAGCACTTCCCTGGCAAGCACAAGGGTCTGAGTTCAATCCCCAGTTCTACCAAAAGAAAAAAAATAATTTGTCATGTTTATAGTGGCACGTACCTGTGGTTCCAGCTACTCTGGAGGCTGAGGCAGGAGGATTGCTTAAGCCCTGGAGTTTGGAGCTAGCATCTTGTTTTGTCACAAGGTGAGGTTCAGACTGGCTTTGAGCTCAAGGTGATCCTCTTTCCTCAGCCTCCCATTTAGGATCATAGACCTGTATCATCATGTCTGGTCTTTATTAGGTTACAGCATGATCAGTATCTTGGGGACGGGAATAGGCAGGGTAGAGATTTGGAGATAAGAGGCAGGGCAGAGTTAAAGGACAGGTCAGGAGCTTAGATGTGGTGTGGGGAGGGGCAGAAGCTGAGGCAGCATCTGCAGGAGTCAGCACAGGCAGTTGCACAGTAGGTGCCAGTGTCCAAAGGCAGTGGGGGCCTAGCATTGCCCTTAGCAGCGGGGCAACAAGGGGGTGGGAGGATGAGCTGCCTGTGTGGGGCAGAGCTCATGGTCCCTTCTACTCTGAGGGAGCACTGTAGGCTTTGGCTGAGGGCTCAGAATCTGACTCCGATTCTCAGCTTCCCCATGGGGCTCAGTACAGGAGACTCAGCAGAGTGGAGGCGAGGGGCAGACGGGAAATAGTAATCACCGAGAGGAGGCTCTGGCAATAAACTTAGGGAGAAACCCAGGTGTGTTGGCACATGCCTGTCACCCCAGCACTGGGGAGGCTGAGGCAGGAGGATCCTTGTGAGTGCAAGGCCAGCCTAAACTACATACCATATAGTGAGATCTTTTAATAAAAACAAAACACAAAAAGGGATCAACTCAACCTTCCTGTAGTGTGGGGGGAGCGTATGGAAGAAGAGGATTGACAGAGGAGACTCCAGCTTTTAGCGCTGGAGCACATAAGAGGATACAGTTCCCAGCCACGGGACTATGGTGGCTGAAACGGAGCAGGCTTCTAGAGGAAGCAGGTGTTCAGCCTCAGGCCTACGTTGTGTGTTTATTATATGCTGTGATGCCTAAGGGCTAGGAGCCTCCTGGGAAGGTGGATGGATCATGGGGCACTATTCTTACCACTGGAGTAATCTGTCTAATGCACTGGTGGAAGCTGGGGCTCAAGTGGGGTGGTCACTGGGGCATGCCTTGGGGTTGTATCTCTTCTGTGAGCTCTTTTGTCAGGATCTGCTTCCCGGCCACCATGAACCAAGCTGCTTTGCTGCACCACACCCTTCCCCCTCATGTTTCTGCCTTGGATCCAGAAACCATGGACTGAGACCCCAGAAACCATGAGCCAAACAAGTCTCCCTTTATGTTGAGGTTGTTGGGCATTTTGCCCAGCAACAGGAAAGCTGACCAGTAGATCCTAGGGAACATGTCCAGGGGGCTCTTGGGAACAGATGAACCTGGAATGGGGGAGTGGATCTGTGCTGGGGTGTAAATTTGGGAGTCCTTGGCATACAGACTCCCAAGTAGTCATGAGACTATGACCACCCATGGCCTGGGGGTAAACAGAGTATCTCTAAGGACTGGTGGGCAGGGACAGGCCTTGGGGTAGCTCAGTGTTCAGGCACCTCCTCCCCATGTGCCAGGACCTGGGCCCAGCGCTGGGTGCAACTGGCTTTGAACTTGTAGCAATGCTCCTGGACTCTCTAGGGTGGTGGGATCATGCACCACACCTGGCTAAATGTGTAAAACATTTTTGAAGTTTCAACAGGAAAGTTGGTGGCAGTCAGCTGTAAGACCAAGAGTAGGGGAGAAGCTGAAGATTGGGGGTAAGACATGGCTTGGCACAGAGCTCCTTCCTGACTGAAAGAGAGTACCCTGTGGGGCGGAGTTGCGCTGCCTTCAGCCTCATGTGCACAGGCATAGATTGCAAGTTTGTGAAGAGAGACTGAAAGGAACTGAGTGAGTACAAGGGGAGGATGAATATGGTTGTGTGCGCCACTACTGCTGGACAGCATGAACAGCAAGAGTGCACAGGGGCTGAGGGACAGTGAATGGCCAAGATGGCAGGAGGGCAAGGTGGTTAGATGAGACTAAGTCAGGGGACTGGAGGCTGGAGTATTGGAAGCGTGATCTTTGTGAACACTGAAATGACCAGGAGTTAAAACCCTGACAGATTTCGGTGAGCAAGAGTCCAGGACAGGGGCTGGAGAGATGGCTCAGTGGTCTAAAGCACCTACTTAGAACAAGCTTAGCAAAGCACAGGGACCGTGGTTCAATCCCCCCAGCACCACATGCCAGCCAGCCCCGCCCCCTGGTGGGCTGAGCTGGCCACACCCCCCCCCCCACACACACATAAATAAAAATTTAAAAAAAAAAAAAGAGTCCAGGACAGAGCCTTCAGAGAGACTAGGGTGTAACACAGGGGTTGGGAAATATCACTCTATTTTTTTTTTCTTTCTTTTTGAGACAGGGTCTCCTTATGCAGTTCAGGCTGGCCTTGAGCTCACTTTGTAGCCCAGACTGGTCTTGAACTTCCAACAGTCCTTCTGCCTCAGCCTCCCAAGTGCTGGGATTATAGGAGTGTGTTACCCTATTCTTGTTTGGGGACGTGAAATTAAAGCGCAGCTACCGCAGGAGGAGGGGAGAGCACCTGAGGAGTAATGGGGGGCTTGTCGAGGCAGCATCTGCTTCCTCTGGCTTCTACCTTCTCTCACTTCATGGGTTGTGGAAGAAATGGGCAAATCCGCCAAGGAGCAGCACCCCAGCAGAGCCAGGCTCCCAGCACACGGTGGACTGTGCGGGGACTGACGGGGGATTCTGCAGCCCACATCCTAGAGTTCCTGGGAGCAGCGAGAGGAGTATGCCCTACCCAGGGCCCCACAGGCCCCACAGTGGCAGTGGGAGGGAGGCCCTGGGTGGGTGGCAGATCAGAGCGGGGCCAGATCAGCGCCTGAACGCAGGTTCCCAATGACACGGCGCCTAATATAATTAGAGGCCCAACACCAGGCCCTGTCCCCAGTGAGTAGCACCCTTGCTCAGCAAGGACAGGACGCAGGAAGCCAGCAAAGGGTGCAGCGGCGGAAGGGAGGGGGTGGGCGGGCCGGGGCCAAAGAGGCTGACTGTGGAGTCCCGGTACGCTTCACCACAGATCCGAGGAGAGCAGAGCTGTGGGGACCCCACGTCCGCGGAGCCCCCGCCCGTCCTCATCCTCACTATACTTGCCCGCAGGCTGTTTGCGCCCCATGGAAGGTCGTTTTTCAAAAGGAAGAGGGAAGGTTGCAGAAGGGAGGCGTGGGCCCGAGAGGGTTAGCCGGTTCACCGTGACCCAGCCAGGACACCAGCGGCGCCAGCTGTGAACTGTCCCGGAGCCAAGCGTGGGTCCGCGAGGCTGACCGCAGACCCCGCGCTGCGCAGGGGTAGAAGCAAAGCCTGGCGCGCAGCCTTCAGAGTCTGGGGGAGGCTCGCGAAGCAGCGCCCTGCGCTGGGAGGAGACGGCCGCGCGGGGGCGCCGAGGGTGGGGAGAAGCCGGCCGCGCAAGGGCAGGGAGGGGAGGCGACACCGAAGACAGTGCGGAGACCCGGATCGCGCTAGGCTGCGTCTGGGCCGGGCTCTTCCTGCGCCCCTTGGGCCAGCGGGCCCAGCTCTAGGTGGGCAGAAAGCCTGGGCGGGGTCCGCGGGGGCAGCCCCACGTGCGTGTGGAGCGCCGGAGCGCAGGATGCCGCTGGCATAGGACGGCCACTAGATGGCGCCGGCGCCCACGATGCCAAGGAAGGACCCACCCGGCTGGTCTTGCGTTGGGACTGGCGGGCGGCGAGGAGGGTGCTTTGTAGTTCTGCGGGAGCTGTACGTGTCTTCAGTCAGGACCTCCTCCTGGGCAGGGCCACACTGTGAGCAGGGCCTTGGTGTATGCTCCCTTTGTGCATAAGCACATCCCCCCAACTCAGATTACTTTATGGGTGTGTGTGTGTGTGTGTGTGTGTGTGTGTGTGTGTGTGGTTGAAATTCTTTTACTTGTTCTCGGTTTTCTGTGGTAGGGCCTTGCTGTGTATCCTAGACTGGCTGTGAATTGGAAATGATCGTCCTGCCACAGCCTCCTGAGTGCTGGGATTACAGGCGTATCCCACTCCCGCTTGGCTTCTTGCTCATCTGCTCCAAATAAAAGCCAGACTGAACTTTTAAAGATGATACCGGGCTGGTGAGATGGCTTAGTGGTCTAAAGCACCTACTTGGAGCAAGCTTAGCAAAGCACAGGGACCGCGGTTCGATCCCCCAGCACCACATGCCAGCCAGCCCCGCCCCCTGGTGGGCTGAGCTGCCCCCCCCACAAATAAATAAAATTAATAAAAAAAAGAATAACTAAGACTTTAAAAAAAAAAAAAATTATAAAAAAAAAAAAAAAAGATGATACCAATGAGGGAAGAACACCTTGTGATCTCAGCACCCAGGAGGCTGAGGCAAGATGGGTGCTAGACTTTGAGGCCAGGCTAGGCTAGAGTGAGTTCACTGACAGCCAGAACTACAGAGTGAGACCCAGTCTCAGTCCCCCACCCCAAATGAAAGAAGAAAAAAGATGAGCAAGAACAGAAATAGGGAGGGGAAGTTTATGTAAGTGAGAGATGATAGTGGCTTGGGCCAGGGTGGCACCTGTGCAGATGAATAATAACCAGATTTAGGGGCCGAGGAGATGGCTCAGTGGAATAAGTGCTTCCCTGGCAAGCGCAAGGGCCTGAGTTCAATCCCCGGTTCTGCCAAAAAAAAAAATAATAATAATAATAATAACCAGATTTGAAGCCATGTACAGTGGTACACACACACTGGGAGGCTGGGGCAGGAGGATCACCTTGAGTTCAAGGATAATAATAATAATAATAACCAGATTTGAAGCCATGTACAGTGGTACACACACACTGGGAGGCTGGGGCAGGAGGATCACCTTGAGTTCAAGGCCAGCCTGGACTACAGTATCAACACCCTATCTCAAAAAAAAAAAAAAAAAAGGAATAGATTTGAGGGAGAGTTTGTAAGCAGGGTGTGTAGCATTTTCAGAAGAGTTGGACGTGGGTGATTCCAGGTTCAGACCTTGGGCCATGGTAGACGACGAAACTATTTACCATACTAGGGCAGCCGGGGCAGGTTGTGACTTGGGTGGAAGGTTGGAATCAAGCTCAGGCCCTGTGACTTTTTGAGTCAGTGTTCCATCCTAGGGGAAAGATGGGACAAGCAGCTGGAGCTCACTGGAAATATTAGAGCTGCTGATGTCACTCCGGGAGCCTCTAGATTATATTTAATGCCAAGGGATTAGATAAGATGGCTTCAAGCCCCTGCAGTGTGGGCAGCTCAACCATGGAGGCTGAGAGGCCTGTCACTGCAGCTATGCAGGACAGGCTGGGTGATGGCAGTCCAAGCTGTGGAGAGAAGAGGCCTCTTTGAGGGTTAGAGGATGGAATAGACCCTGACCCGGACCAGGGTGACCCTGGGGCCATGAGGAGGAGCCAGACAAGCAGAGTATTTGTCTGGTTAGAGCCCCCTTTTCCAGAGGCCCCCTTCCTCTGCCATCTGGCAAGGCCCAGAGGCTCACAGACCCTGGGGCGGGTGCTGGTGTGGCAGCCTGAGGGATGGGGCTGTAATTTTAGCTGGGGGCTGGGCTCCTGAGCAGCAGCCACCTGGCATGGATTCCTCTCTCTGCCACCTTCCTGATGGCTCAGTCTCACTCTGCCTCCAATGGCAGTGACCTACAGTGCTCCAGAGGGAGGGCCAAGCTTGGGAGCAGCCACCTGCCGCTCTCACCTGGAAAGCCACTGGGGAGGGGGGACATGCCTAGGGGCCAGGGTAATTGGGCAGGCTGGTAGGATTAATTGGTGGTTGTGAAGCCCAGGAAACTGCATCTGAGGGCCCCCCAGTGTTTCATCTCCAAACCTCTCCACCAGCTTGGATGAAAGGGCCAGGGAGGGACCAGGTATTAATAGTAATAATTAGTTTCACTAATAAAGCGAAGAAATGGGATTATCACCAAGCTTAAGTGCCCTCCCCTCCTTCTCCTGCCTCCTCTTTTCTTCCTGTTGGCCTTCCCCCACCCTTTTCCTCCCTCAGCTGCTTTCTTTTTCTCTAGACCTTGCTGGTTGTTCTCTCTTCTTTTGAGGCCTTGGGACCTGCCTGCCTCTCTTGGTCTCCCTGGCTGTCTGAACAGGGGTGTCTTGGGAGCCAGGATTGGGGAACACCCCTGAGCTAGTCTGCCTTGCAGGGGTGGGAGGGTGTGTGTCACTAGAGTGTCTGAGCCTATTCATTCATTGACTCACTGTTGCAGAGTTACAGAACATGCACTTTGCACCAAGTGGCAGATGCTGAGCAGGACGGGCAAGGCCCATTCCCCAGAGGTGACATTCTAGTGGGGAAGATGGAATCAGATCACAAACTGGCAGAGTTGCATAAGGTCACAGTGTGCAGTCTGTGTGTGTGTGTGTGTGTGTGTGTGTGTGGGTATGTATGTGTGTGATCCCTAGATTGGGGGACTAGGCAAGTGACATTTGGGTAAAGCCTTGAATGAAGGAAAAGCTGGGAAGCTTCCAGGTGGGAAGAATAGCCCTTGTCAAAGTCTTAAGGTGGAGCCAGGCTTAGCACAGATGTCGATGGGCAAGGAGGGTGGAGAGGCAGGGGTAGCTAGAGGCTAAGAGGGGTGGATGGGGCAGAGATAGGCCCTGAGAAACTGCTGTACCACATAGATCTTATGCTCCTACCGTCCTGAAATTCTTGTGCATTTTAAAAACATATTTTTTTTATTAAGTGCTCTATCATTGAGCTACATCCTGGCCCTTATTTTTTAAATTATTATTTTGGGATGGTCTCACTAAGTTGCCCAGTGTTGCTCAAATTTGCAGTCAGTCCTCTTTGCTCAGCCTCTGGGGTAGCGGGGCTTACAGGCATCTACCAGTGAAGCCATCCTGAAACTCTTAATTTATTTATTTAGGTTTTTTTTTTTTTTTTTTTTTTTTTTTTTTGTGGGGTTTTTTGTCTTTTTTTGAGACAGGGTTTTACTATGTAGTTCAGGTTGCCTTGAGCTCGCTTTGTAGCCAGCCTGGGCTTGAACTCATAGTGATCCTCCTGTTTCAGCCTCTCAAGTACTGGGTTTATAGGGGTGCACTACCACACGGGTCTCAAAAATTCTTAAGTTTTGAACAAAGAACCTTGCATTTCCATTTTGCATTGTACCCTGCAAATTATGTAGCTGGCTTTGGTTGTGAGGTTGGCAAAAGAAGTGCATGTCTGTGTATAGAGATATGAGGGTGCCACCAAGTGGTATTCGGCGAATAAATGAAGACAGGAGAGAATGAGCTGTATGGAGCTCATTGACAAGGCTGCCTGGACCCTGTTGGGTCTGCTGCTGCCTGTTCACCCACTGGTGTGGCCCCACTGATGGTCCCCAAACTGCAGCACTTGCTGAGTATCACCAGGCCTGAAACAGCACCATGAGTGGGTGGTGGGGCCACACTTGCCTGGGCTCAGCTTTGAGAACCAGGTTGCCGCCTCCAGCCCAAGAGGTAGTGGCCCTGCCCTGCCCACGAGTCCCAAGACTCTGCAGACAGGCAGACAGGTGTGAGTGCAAGTGTGCCTGCCACTTCACAGATGCGACTAAGTGGACTTTGTGTGTGTGTGTGTGTGTGTGTGTGTGTGTGTGTGTGTGAGGATTTATTTCTCTGGATGGCCAAGGAGACACAACAGTCACCAGTGAGTTCCCAGTGCCCCTGTGCTGCCCGAGTCTCTCTCCACCCTCTCCCTCTCATCTGGGTTAGGCTTCTCCAGATCTATCCACCCAGAAATAAAAGTACCCTCCAGTTCTCAGCAGAATAGAAAACCCATCCCTGCAGCCAAGCGTTGTGTGGGACACTCCCAGCTCGCATTGGTGGTTGGTAAGAGGAGAGGTCTAGAAGCTGGGGAGGCTGGGTGGGAGGATGAGTTGAGAGAGGACAAAGGAGCTGAAGCCAAAATTCCCAGTGGCCTTGCTTCCTGCCCTGCTTTAGGACGGGAAGTGGCCTCCAACTAGAAGCCCACTTCATCTCCTGCCTCAAGCTTCTCAGGGCTGATCTGTGCAGCTTCCCAAGCTCTGGGGAAGATCTGAGCAGCCCCAACCTGAGCAACTGAGCCCAGCCCTAGGAGAGCTGTCTGGGAGTTCTCCACAGAAGGGGAGGCAGCAGCCCTCAGTGCCATCGCAAAGGAGAAGGCCTGCCTCAGGTGTTGGGCTAGTTGGGCCAAGTCTGACACCCCAGAGCTGCTTGGCTTTTCCATGCCTCAGTTTCCTTATCTGCAACATGGGGATGACAGTCAAGCTTCTCATAGTGCAATCTGGAGAACTGAGTGCTCTGCAGTGTTTTTTTTTTTTTTGGAGACAGGGTCCCACTATGCAGTGCAGGCTAGCCTGGAACTCACTGTGTAGCCCTGGCTGACCTTGAACTCATGGCAGTCTTTCTGCCTCAGCCTCCTGAGTGCTGGGATTGTAGGCATGCAACACCATACTGGCTCTTAAATTTTTAACAATGGTGACACATGATGAAAGCTTTAGAAAGGTTATTGTTACCATCTTATCTTTTCTTCAGTGTTATGTACCACTGTTTTTAAAATTAGTACACATTTGCAGTGTACTAAACATATTGTTTTTTAAAATGAAGTTGCCCAAGCCAATGTGGTGGCCCACAGCTGTAGTCCCAGTACTTGGGACACTGGGGCAGGAGGATCACTCCAAGTTTGAGTCCAACCTGGGCTACATAGTGAAAGCCTGTCTCAAAAACAAAAGCAAAAACAAATATTTTAATTTTAAAAAAATCAGGAAAGGAGCCCCCCAGCAAGTTTTTGCTGCCACAGCCTGTCAGATCTCTAGCTTTGTATTGTGCTGTGTTTTTGCCAGCATTCATTCATTCACTCATTCACTCATTTATTCAATGAATAGTTAAGAGCGCATGGTGACAAGGGTGGCAGATGGAGCCTGATGGGCTGCTGGAGGGGCACCAGAACATCCGAGTGAGCACTAGCATTATTCATAGTGCCCACCATGTGTTCAGATTCTCCTACTGCGGCAGGAGCAGTTAACAGCGTGGGCTGGGAAGCCACAGGCATGGGGGCACAGGGCTCCTGAGCAGCAGCCTTGTGTGTTGGGAGTCCATATCCCTCTCTCCAAGCTCTTGTGTTCTGCAAATCTGGATTCCAGTCCCCCTCCTGATGGACCCCGCCTCTCTCCCACCCCTGCTTTGGCAAAGCCAGATCCCTAGAGACTGAAAACTGAGCTGCTTTCTGTCACCCTCTGCCTCAGGATCTTTGTCATTTCCTCTCTGTTTCTCCAGATCATGCTGAACAACCTTGGGGCTTTCCTCAGAGGGGAAGCCCGGCCTGGAAGCAACACATGGAAAATGTGGCTTCAGTGCTTCCTGACCTTTGTCTGCCCAGCTGCAAAGTATCTGGGTGCCTGGAGCAGAGGGGTTCCCTGGGTGGTGGGTGCTAGACCAGTGATTTGAGGGACCTAGACCCAGCCTCCTTTGGGCTCTGTAGACAGAGTGGAGTCACAGCCCCTCTCTGGGCTGAGCTTCTCCACCCATAACTAGGGCAGTGACGAACTCTGGCCTTGGCCCTCCATGTGGCACTGTGGATGCAAACTCTGTGCCATGGTCTGCCTCTCTTCGTGGGTGCTAGTATAGGTCTGAGGGCTCCTGATGCATGGGGGTTTTAGAATGGGATCCAGGGCTGGGTGACAGAGCAGACAAGGAAGCCGGTCTCTTGTTCACAGAGTTGCTTCCAGTGCAGCACTCTGTCGGGCCTCCTGCCTCCCTGTGCCTGAGCCTCTGCCAGAACTGAGGTATGGGGCCAGGGAGTCTAGGATGAGCTTCTCATGGGATGTTCCTGCTGGTGTGTGCCCAGGGTCCTACTGAAATCCAAACCGAAAACCAGGTGTGGTGGTGCACACCTGTAATGCCAGCACTTGGGAGGCAGAGGCAGGAGGGTAACAATTCAAGTCCCACCTGAGAACTTAGTGTCCCAAAACAGAAAATAAAGAGGGCTGAGGATGTAGCTCAGAGTGAAGGCCCTGGGTTCACTTCAGTCCCCAGCAGCAGCACCACAATAAAAAACAAAAACAAAAAAAACCCAACCACCCAGTCTGTGACATTTTATGATAGTAGCACAAGTCTATAAGACATACCCCAAAGCCAAGAAGGTACACACCCCAGCACCTGAGTCTTCCTGCTGCCTACTTTGTTGTTGTCATTTTAGACAGGGTCTCCATATATAGTTCAGTTGGGGCCTTGAACCCATTGTGTAGCCCAGGCTGCTCTCAAACTTGCATCAATCCTCCTGCCTCAACCTCCTGAGCACTGGGATTATAGGCATGTACCACCATGCGTGATTTCTGCAGCCTCCTTGACATCCTGTTGTGCCAGTTTTTGCTCTGTCTGCCCTGTGAAAGGCCTGGATCCTTTCCCCTCAGAGTGGCCTCTGGTCTTCCAAGCCCCATGCAGGCCCCTGACCTCTGCCCTCCCTGGTCTTCAGGCTTCAGCCTGCAGCAAATGGTCCTACCCTTGCAGGAGTCCATCTGGGGTTTTAACTCACAAGCTCCATCTGCTCATCGGGTGCCCAGATCCTCTCCTAAGTGCACCAAGTCTGAGGGGAGGAGGCAGGGCCACACTTCTCCCGCCCTATAGGGCTCTGAGGAGGGAGTTGTCTCTTCTAGCCTGGTCTGCAAGGACAGAGGGAGGGCACCGAAGCATGTATGGCTGGTGAGACGCCTGCCCCCTTCTGCCAGGCTGGGCAGATGGTGGGGGCCATGGGGAGAAGGCTCTGCATGGATTTGGCTTTCTTTCCAGCAGAGATGTGGGGGGAAAGCCTTCTCCACATGCAGTCTTGAGGAACATGAAGCACTTTCATCTGGTGGAAGCACAGTTGTAGCATTACACAACCTCAGGATTCTGTAGAATTGTGGAATCTCAGAGGCCCAGCACGCTGGAATGTTACAAAAATGAGTCATGAGGTTTTTGACTTTTAAACCACATTCCCAGCACTGTGGCCACCAGCTCTGTTTGGCTCTAGAGCATTTGGAACCTGCCACTAGCTGGAAGACACAGGGGATTCTGAGGATCTTTTTGCAAACCAAAGAATCAGAAGAAGACACCACACTGATAATTTCCTTACATTAATTCCACGTCAAAAATGATAACATTTGGGGATGTTGTGTTAAATACAATCTTTCTAAAATTAGTTTCACTTGTTTCTTTAATGTTGTCTGTTTACTTATTTAGTCTTTTTGAGACACAGTCTCACTATGCAGTTCAGGCTGGCTTGAGCTCACTTTGTAACTCAGGCTGGCCTCAAACTTGCAACAATCCTCCTGCTTCAGCCTCCTGAGTACTGGGATTACAGGCGTGCCCCACCATGCTGTTTACTTTGATGTTTTAAATATGAGCTGGGGGCATATAGCTCAGTGCTACAGCATGTGCTTCACTATATCTCCAGCACAACTAAAAAGCAACAAACAAAAATGTGGCTACTACTTTGTGGCAGAGTTGGTTGTCTGGTGTGTAAATACCACATTTTCTTCATTCATCTCTTGTTGGACATATAGACCACTTCCAAAACTTAGCTGTTATGAATTGTTTTGCTATAAACACTGGGGTACACACATTGGTGTAATATGAGGTGATTAATCCCTTCAGGAAGATACATAGAAGGGAATAGCTAAGTTCAGTGGAATTTATTATTATTATTATTATTATTATTATTATTAATTTGCAGTACCAGGGATTGAACTTGTGCTTGTCAGGCAAGTGCTTATTCTACTGAACTATCTCCCTGGCCCTGAATTTCTAATTTTAGTTTTCTTTCTGGTAGTGGGATTAAACCTAGGGCCTTCATGCTGAGCTACATTCCTAGCCCTTTTTATATTTTGTTTTGATTTTATTTATTTATTTATTTATTTATTGAGACAGGGTCTCCCTGTGTAGCTCAGGTTGGCCTTGAACTCACTATGTGCCCCAGACTGGCCTGGAACTGCTGGAGGGCAGGCTTTGGAGAGGTGGAGGTGGAGCCCGTGGGAGGGTGAGTGAGTGTGAGTGTGTGTTTCATTGCTTCCTTCTCTTTTCCCTCCTTCAATCTCAGCTCTTCCAGAGCAGATCCAGCCCAGACAGGCTGGAGTGGAGGCAGGGCCTTGGAATGGTAAGAATTTCCATGCCTGTTGGAGCAGATAGCCGGAGATGCAGGCTGGCCACTGTGCCTGTCCCAGGTCAGCTTCCTTCCCCTCAGTCTGCCCTGCTCCTCCCAGTAAGAACCAGCCCTGGGGCTAGACCTGACCTCCTGACCTCTGGGACCTGCACCTTGCTGAGGGGGTGCTCCCTACTCCTCACCTCCCCACTTCTGAGCCATGGGCCTCCTTGATCCAGTTTTAGCTCTGCCTCCAGCTCTGTCTCTCAGTCTGGGCAGGCCCTGCCCTGTCTTCCCTGGGCCTCAGTTGCTCCATTTTTGTAAGGGAGGAGAATTGGACTAATTTCACTAGTTTGGGCATCACAAACTGATATGCTAGACTGGGCATGGTGGCGTGTACCTGTAATCCCAGCTCTTGGGAGGCTGTAAACAGGCCGATCACTATGAGGATCTAGTAGTGAGACTGTGAACACCCTTTAGACCCTTCCCTAAAATACAAAGAACAACAAAAAAAAAAAAAAAAAAAAGAAAAAAAAACCAAGTTGAAGCTATAATTTGTCACCAAGACAATGAAAGGTTGAAAAACTAAATTTCTGCCAGGATGCCTGAGACCTTGGGTTTTGTTGTGTTTTAGACCAGGTGTTTTGGTTTGTGTCTAGATGTTCCCACAAAGCCTCAAGCTGTCACTGGGCGGGCTTCTAGAGTTTGTGATTAATTCATGATCCAGTGCTAGGATTATGGGTGTGAGTGCTCCACCCGCCCTGGGCGGAGAGCCTGAATGCCATTCAAGGGAGGGAAAGAGGCTTGCTCTGTGCTGCTGCTGCTGCTGCTGCTCCTTCCTTTTCGCTCTTGCTGTCTTGCTTTGCCATGAACTATTGCCCTCTGCAGTGTGCTACTCTGCCTTGGAGCCAGCTGAATATGGACTGAAACCTCCAGAAACTGTGAGCTAAATAAGCCTTTCCTTAATTTTGGATGTTGTGTATTTTGTTCCAACAGTGAGAGAAACATAACAGAGACAACAGGTCTGGCTTTGTAGTTCAGGCTGGCTTTGAACCTACAGTGATTCTCCTCCTTCAGCCTCCCAGCACTGGGATTATAGCCAGGAACCACCACAGCCTTGGGTTTAATCACTAGCCAAAAACAAGCTGGGCATGATGGTGCAGACCATAATCCTAGCACTCTCAGAGGCTGAGGCAGGAGGACTGCAAATTCAAGCTGAGTGTGAGCAATTTATTAACTTAACACAACATAAAAAAAAAAAAAGACTTTTTTTAAGGACTGGGCGGTGTAGCTCAGTGTGAAGGCTCTTGGTCCAATCCTCAGCACCAAAAATGGATGGCACAAGCCATCCTATCCTTCCATCCATTGTGTCAGCCTGCCCTGGCCTCCACCTGGCCCTGCCTGCAGGGTACTTTGAGCCTGTAGCTGATCTGGTCACTGCAAACCACCAGGGTTAGGGATGCTTTCCTTAGCCAGTGATGTGCATCATAGTGCACATTGTGAGAGGGTAAGTTAAGTGCCCACCTTCATTTGCAGAAGCCTTTTGCATCTCTGTGAGGAGTGTGAAGACCTTTTACCCCCTTCTCAGTTATCTAAGTCCAATGAAACCCTTTTCCTAGGACTTGAAAGCACTGGGCCCGTTGGCCTCAAGACCTTTTCCTTTTTTTTTTTTTTTTTGTGGAACTGTGGATTGAACTCAGGCCCTTGCACTTGCCATGGAAGCACTTATTCTACTGAGCCATCTCCCCGGCCCCTCAAGACCTTTTTGTTGCAACATGGCTTTCCTGCAGGGTGCCCAAAGCTCTCTTTCCTCTTCTATAAAATCTCCAGTGTGTCTACTGTCAGGGCTCTGCTGTGGGGCCTCCAGAAATTGGTGTAAGAACAAGAAAATGCTTTATTACAAGCCAGAAAAATAGCAGAGTATGGTGATGGCACACCTGTAATCCTAGCACTCCATTCAGGAAGCTCAGGCAGGAGAATTGCCATTAGTTTGAGGCCAGCCTGGGCTATATAGTGAATTCAACACCAGTCTGAAATATGGTGAGACCCTGTCTTAAAAAATCTGCTATATATGAAAGGGACTATACTAGCCACGGGGAAGGGGACACCTGGCTTGCACCTTTCACTTCTGCCTGACTTCAGAGCCTGACCCCCAACATGGGACTGTGCTGGGCACCGGCTTGATAAGTTCTTCAAATAGCTGTGTCATCGATGGCAGTGTATATCACAGAGAACCTGTGGGAACGAGGAGAGGAAGCACCAAGCCTGGGCATCTTGAGTGGTAGAGGGCTTAGACCCCTTCCCCAAGAGTCCAGAGGCAAGAAAGTGGTGACAGGGAGCCGTTTTATTGTCCAGTAGAACTGGATTCCTGCCTTGCGATCTTGGAGTTGCTTCACATCTCTCAGCCACCTGACCCTGGGTTGCTGGATAACAGACCTAAGACTACAAGTGCAGGCACTAGAGCCAGCTGCCATCCCTGCTGCCGATCCCTGCTGCTGATTGCTGATCGTCCTCAGGCTGTGCCTCTGGGAGTGTCTGGTTTCCACAGCAGTCTCTGTCCACTGTCCATCCGAAGCCTGGGTGCCCTGCCCATTTTGCAGATTGTCTTTATTTGTGTTACATGTCAAAGTCTGCTGGGAAGTACAAAGTGCTTGTCCTTTGGAAATTTCATGATGCATGTGTGGGTGTGCACATGTGTGTGTCCGTGTGAAAGAGAGGAGAGGAAACGAGGAAATGGCTACAGCGTGTGGTCAGTGCTGTAATTATGGTGACCATGTTCTCCAAACCACAAATCTGGTCACATGGGCTGACAGAGGCTATTTTCTGCCTTCACTGAAGTCCAAACACGAAGTCAGATGTAGTTATACATTCATTGTAAAACCTTTTATCTTTAAAAAGAAATAAATGACGTGAAATTTGGATCATCCATAGTTGGGTGTGGTGGTGCACACCTGTTATTCCAGCACTTGGGACGCTGAAGCAGAAGGATTGCCTTGAGTTTGAGGCCAGCCTGGGATACCGGATGAGTTCAAGACCAGTCTTGAACTATATAGTGAGACCTTATTTTTTTTTTTAAATTTTATTTATTTATTTATTTATTTATTCATTGTGTGTGTGTGTGTGTGTGTGTGTGTGTGTGTGGCCAGCTCAGCCCACCAGGGGGTGGGGCTGGCTGGCATGTGGTGCTGGGGGATTGAACCGCAGTCCCTGTGCTTTGCCAAGCTTGTTCCAAGTAGGTGCTTTAGACCACTGAGCCATCTCTCCAGCCCATAGTGAGACCTTATTAAAAAAAAAAAAAAAAAAGAATGAAAGAAAAAGAAATTTGAATTATCCTTGACAAATCTAACTCTATTCCCACAAAAGCACTATAGATGTGACTGGGGCCCATGCAGGTCTCTAACCAGAGCAGCAAGGTTTCCTGGAGGTGCTGCATATACAGGGCTTTGAGGGCTGAATATGGGCTAGGGATATAGCTCAGTGGCATCAGCACCTACCTGGCAAGCGCAAGGTCCTGAGTTCATTCCCTGGTACCAAAAAATAAAAAAATAAAAGAGGGCTGAATAGGAGGTCCACATGGAGGGAAAGAGAGCTGGCTTGGTGTGCTTAGAACAGGATCTATTCCTTTTGTTCTTACCAGTGCTGCTGGCTAAAGGCATGGGGCACATATATTAAAGTTATTTTTCACTTTCATTGTTTCATAATTCCAAAGACCCTAGCTTTCTGGACAAGAAAATCACTACAGACCATAAAAATCACATGGTTGAGAGTGGCCATGGTGATATACACCTGTAACCGCAGCACTTGGGAGGCTGAGGCAGGAGGATTGCCCTGAGTTTTAGGTTAGCCTGGGTTATACAGTGAGACCTGTCTTAAACAAAACAAAACCAAACCTAAAAATCATAAAGCAACACAGTTATATTGTATTTCAAATTCCTATGGATTTAGAGGTCTGTCTGGAGTGGACACCATAGGATATTGCTGAGGACAGGGGTGACATCTGTCTTGTTCATCACTGTGTCTCTTCCTCCTCCCCCAGCAGGACGGTTGGAGGAAGATTCTAGAAGAGGTGCTCACTAGTCAGTGTCCAGTGAGTGAAGAGTGAGGTGCCATCATTGGCACCTGCTGGTGGGCAGTGTACTCTGTTCTATGATGAATTCATTCAATCTCCTCTCATCTCAAAGTCAGCCCAGCTGTGCCGGTTACCGAGATGCACCCTGGCCATGTGGGGCACCGGCTCAGGCATGTCTGAGACCGACTCAGTCCTGATTGAAGTTTCTACTGACAAGGCTCCCGGAGAGTGGTGAGGAGAGGATGTGTGCACTAGGAACATGGCCTGAGTTAGGTGGTTGGAGAAGGCCTGGGAGGAAATGAAGTTTAACCTGGAGCCTACAAGATCACAGTGAGTCATCCAGTGAGCGTTTATATAGTGCTTACCTGTGACAGATACCACTAAGAGTTTTCCATATGTCACTGATTTCATTTTTACAAGCAGCCCTCAGAAGCACATACTGTTATTATCCACACTATTTGTTACTTATTTATTGAGACAATCTCACTATGTAGTTCAGGCTGGACTTGAACTACATAGTGAAATCATGGGGATCCTTCTGCCTCAACCTCCTAAGGAAGGCTGGGATAACAATGAGAGCCATGCCTCCAGCTTTATTATTATTTATTTATTTATTTTTGCAGTATCAGGGATTAAACTCAGGACCTTGTACTTGCCAGGCAAGCACTTATTCCACTGAGCTATCTCCCCAGCCCTTGCCCAGACTTTAGAGATGAGAAAACAACACAGAAATAGAAAACCAGACCAAGTTCATGTAATTTAAATGTGGCAGAACCAGGATACAAACCCAGAAGAGAATCTGGATCAAATCCAGACCCTTCACAAGGCACCAGTCAGTTGAAAGGGAAATGGGGTGTGGACCCCACAGTGGGGCTGCACACCATAGCAGAGCTTTCGTCCCAGGACAGTGAGAGCTGTTGTTGGTTTTCAGTAGGAAACAGGTACCACAAGGCTGCATTAAAGCTGGGGTTAGGGGTGAAGGGAAGATGTCATCCTGGATCAGGGCAGAGATGATGGGTGATGGGAGGCCTGGGCTAGGGGAGTGATGAGGATGGAGAAAAGAAAAAGCTGAAGCAGGGTGTGGTAGCACACACCTGTAATCCAGCACTTCAGGAGGCTGAGCAAGGAGGACTGCCTGGCCTACCTAGTGACACTGTCAAAAAAAGCAAAATGGGATACAGCTCAAGGGCACAGCACCTGTCTGGCAAGTGGTCCTGGGTTTGATTCCTGGTACCAAAAAACACAACAAAACAAACAAGCAATAGAAGCAGAGGCAGGAGCAATGGGGCCTGCCTGTGGGTAGGATGTGGGCCCCTGCCTGGGCCTGGAGGTGGGGTACGTGCACCAGGTGAGTGCAGGGAGGGCAGCTCTGGACCTGACCTGGAGCTGGCTTGCGAAGATCTAAGGAAGCTGCCCAGCATTGCAGTGAGGGTTACTGGGTCTGAGGAGGGGCCCAGGCAGGGGTGCTCTGAGCAGAAGGTCCTGAGGGGAGGGAGCCACAGGGCAGCTCACTGGCAGGTCCCTGGGGCTCCCAGGGGGTGGATTTAGGAAACTCTCAGCCTCCTCACCTTGGCTGGGCTGCCCCCTGATGGGAGGGGGGCTCCCCATCTGCCTCCTAGGCTGTCCAGTGGACAGCCATCTGGAAGGCTTTGGCCTAGCTCAGTACCACTGTAGACTGGGGAGGAGGGCGAAAGGCTGTCAGGGAAATGAGAGTCACCCAAACTGGCAGGCTGCCCTATACTCAAAGGGGGCATACTTTCTTCACAGTGGATGCCTCTCTGGCCTCAGGGGTGGCATGCATGGGATTGCTCACCACCTTCACTTGTCTCTCTCATCTGTCCACTCCTGTCCCCTACTCACACTTTCCTTCTTGCTTCCTCCATCCTACTCCCTGGCAACACTCAGATTTTTCTGAGGCCTTTACCTGTGTAAAGGTTTTGTGCCTTGTGCAGGGCCTGCCCACCTCTCACCTCTTCTCCCTGGCCCTGCTCAGAGCCTGTGCCCCTCAAGCCTCCTCACAGGCTGTCCTCCCGTGGACCATCACACTTGCCCTCAAACTGCTCTGTGGGCCACGAGGAATGACATGCAGGTCATCCCAAAACAGCTCCTTTTAGCCCTGTTCCTCTCTAGTCAGAAGCATAGTGCCCTAGTGCAGAGAAGAGGTGCACAGGACTGTACCTGGCAGGGTGACCTTCTAAGGCTTTTGTGTACTCTGCCCAAGACCCAGACCACCTCCAGACTTTGGATTGCTTGCCACAGGAACCAGGTCACCAAGAATTTGCTAGTCTGTGCTGTTTTCTCCAGCCCCACAGGTGGTGGCTGGAGTACATACTTGGATGAATATGGCCTGCAGTTTGGGACTGCAGCCATCATCCTTAGGCTCAGTCCTAGCTGATTGTGCTACCACACCCTATGGTGTCCCATGGGTACCTTGGGAAGCAGAATCTGGCTCCATCTCCCAAGATCTATGTTCAGCTTCAACATCTTTCCTGAGGAAACATGAACAGGCCCATAGGAAGCCCCTTCCCCCTGCATAAGGGGTTACAAAGGGGGATGGGTCTGTGCTATCCTTACATGGCCAGCTTGGTTCTTTGAGCTTGTGCTTTGCTCTGATTGCTCTGAGATTTTTTTGAGCTTTATTCCTGAGTTTAAAATCTTGAGCTTCTGAAGGTCCTAAGTATCGAGTAATTCAGTTTTCCAAATTTGCCTTTGGCCTCTTCCAGACCTGCAGAAATAGGATCTCCAGGGGAGGTGCCTGGCAAACTGTATCATTAATAAAATAACTTCCTTAAAGGACTCACAGCCAACACCCCCCTTGTCCATAATACAGGCTGGTCCAAGGATGGCAGGAAGGTCCGAATTGGGTCTTGGCTACACATGACTTGCAGAAGTCATCTCCTTTATCTGGGCCTCAGCATTCCCATCTGCCTAGTGGGGACACCTTGTCTGACATGCAGGGCCCTTGAGGTGGATGGGATGCTGGGGTAGGGGGTGGTTGGGTGGGAAACAGTCACCGAGGGAAAAGAAATTGGCACAAGGTCATCCACCTCTCATCTGCCCAGTAGCTGCTAAGCAGAGGATTCAGCTGGGAACAACTTGTTGGGGGAGATGCCATTCTGGCGAACAATGAACCAGTCAGTACTGGAGCCTACAACTGAGATAAAAGGACCTGAAGGGGTTTGGGCGAAGGGCAAAGGGGTGTGCTGGGGTAGGGAGGTCCTCCAGGGTGGGGGTGTCACTCTAGCAGAGATCGCCTTGTCAGGAGAGAGCTGTCCGAGGAGGCCCTAAGAGCTGTCACTGGCCCAGCGGTGGTGGTGCAGGGCAGATCCCGCGGGCCTGGCTGGGCGCTCTTGGGGCTCTCGGGCCCTCAGAGGCGCGGCGCGGCGCGGCGGGCTCGGGTCTTTGTCTCCCTCCTCCTGTCTGCCGCCTCTTTCGACCCCCAGCGCTGTTCCTTGTCTGACCCCGAATAACTTGTTGGTTTCCCCCAGGCTTTGTTTCCCTGGGGTCATCGCCCTCAAGATCCTCGGCAGCTGCGAGGGGTTCTCGAAGGTCTCGCCTCTGACAGCCCCTCCGGCCCCCGCCCCCTACCCGCTCCGAGACCGGGGTCAAAGGCAGCCGGCGTCACGTGGTCGCCGAGCAGCACCGAATCGGCCGGGAGAGCCGAGGGAGAATCCGGGTGGAAGCCGAGAAACCCAGAGCCCATCACAGCGCGGGTCCGCCCCGGCCTCCGCCCCGGGGCGCTCGCCGCCCGCTGCCCCGCGGCCCAGTAGGGATTGAGCTGTGGCTGGATCGAGCCCTGCGCGCACGGCCAGGCTCCGCGGAGGTAGGCGCGGGGCTGGGGCTAGGGAGCGGCGAGCGGACGCCTCTCGGCGCCTGTGCGAGGCAGTGCTCCCCAAATCCCGGCCTTCGGGGAGCCCTCTCCCGCCCCGGGACGGGCAGCGCCAGCCACCGAGCGTAGTGCCTGCGGGGCCTGGGGGCTGGGCGCCGGGGGGTGGGGGGAGGAGGAGGGAAGCGGGCGGCGCGCGGGAGGCGGAGCGCTCGGCTGCGGCGTGGAGCGGGGGTGGCGGCGGCCGCGAAGGGGTTAACCCGCCTGGCCCGGAACCCCGGCGTCCGCGCTTCTCCAGGAGCGCACTCGCCCGGGTGGCTCCGGGTCCGCGGCAGGTAAGAGGCCAGGAGGTCGGGGCCCGGCGATCCCCTGTGGCTGAGCCGGCGGGGCCCGAACCAGGCGTGCAGGCCGCGCGGGGCCCTTGTGGCTGCGGGCGCAACTTTGGTTCGGCGGCGGTGTCCAGGGCCCAAGGCGCCGGGTGCGGGACGGCGGGGCTCGGACACTAGGGGCCAGCGGGGCGGGTGCCGGCCGGGGCGGCACGGCAGCTGTAGGTCACGGATAATGTCACTCACGAGGAATGCCCCCTCCCCCTCTCCGGCTGCGAACAGGGGAAACTTTTGTCTGGTGAGGGAGGGGGTTAGAGGCCGGGTCCCGGCTGGGAAGGGGAAGGCAGCCCAACCGGTTTTCTGCGGCTCTGCGCGGCCTGGTCTCCGACTCCCCTCTTCCCCAGGTTCCCGGAGCAACGAGTGCCCTCCAGCGCTGCTCTGTAATGCTCTGGGACTGGAGTGGGGAGGGGACACCCGTAGGACGCTGGGGTTCAGGGACCAGCCAGGAATTTGAGGACGCCACCTGGCTTTTTCATGCCAGGAACCGTGCCAGGCTCGGGGGACAGAGAGAGAGCCCCACCCCCTCACGCCCCATTGTCTGACCTCCCTCAGCCTCTGGGAGACCTTCGGAATGGTCTGGAGCACCCTTACCCTTTGCATTGAGGGTCAATCAGATCAGGGTGTTTGTCACTTCCCAGCTGTGTGACCTTGAACCGGTTCCTTCCTTTTGCCAAAGCCTTAGTTTCCTTACCTGTGAAATGGGAAGGATAAAGTATGCCATACTGAGGAAGAAATGAATCTGTACCTCAGTAAATGTCGGCATACTTATATTCAACAAGTCTTTATAGCATGTTTACTACATGTTGGGTATTAGCCTGATTAATTGTGTTATATACATTATCTCATTTAGTTCTCCTGTGTTATTATTAACTACATTTTACAGAAGAGGAGACTGAGGCAGTGATAAAGGTCACACAGGTAGGAAGTGTGGCAGCTGGGGGGTGACCTCTGACCCCAGCCATATCCCAGCTACAGGTCTCCACAGGTCTTTTAGGACTGGCCTCATGGTTTCATTTTCAGTTGAAATTCTGCGGACACCTGCCCCTCCTCCCCATCTCCCTTCTGCCTGCCACTTGCCTGGGTGAGTCTTGTGCCCTGGCTCTTGTTAGTGTGGCCAGCAGGAGCAGGAGGGAGGCCAGTGGCAGCTTGGGCCTGGAGCTCTGCGATGGTCCAAGGTCTGTGGCTGGTTGGTCCAGAGGCAGGAACGCTCTCTCAGTGTGGGTGGTGAAGGGAGGAGCCTGTCTCCTTGGCTCCAACTGGGGCCGGCTGGTGGCTTTGTCAACAGCTTTTTCCCTGGGGCACCCAGGGGATGGCAGAGCCTGACATCTCCATTGAGACCACCAGGTCACTTTAGATCAGCAGGGGGCAGAGACAGGGCTCAGAAGTAATCCCTGGGGCAGATGAGAGACCTGAGGCCCTGGCATTTATGTCTCACATGTGCGCTTGTGTGACTTAGCCATGGTCCTCATTGCTAGAAATAGGGGGTAGACTCTGAGCTAGTGTGAGGACTGCAGAGTCCCAGTTGAGAATGCTCATCTTCACATCCACTAGCCCAGAGTTGGCCACTCCAGAGGATCTCAGGAAAAATCCCAGAAGTGAATAGTGTGATGGCCTAGACTCCCAATGCTCTCGAGCCCTGGGCTGAACTAGTCTTTTGTTTGTTTTCTTTTTGGGACCAACTCTCACTATACAACCCAGGCTGGTCTTGAACTCAGCAGTGTAGCCCAGGCTGGCCTGGAACTCTCAGTGATTCCCTCAGGTGGTGGTTGGGGTAGATAATAAAAGGAGTTCTTGGGGGAGGAGAGTGTGAATTATATAGCGCTGAGTTCTCTGAGGGCTGTTTGAGCAGTGTGGGATATGCCATGGTTTGTAGGCCCTGGATACCCTGGAATGGGAGCCTTTTTGGGCTGACAGTTCACATTAGCTCATAGGAGCAAAACTGAAAATTCCACTAAACTGCATCTTTTTTTTTTTTTTTGTGGTACTGGGGACCGAACTTGGAATCTTGTGCTTGCCAGGCAGACACTTATGCCCCTGAGCTATATCCTCAGTCTTAAGCTGCATCTTGGGAGGACTCAGACAAGAAGAGGGGGCTAGAGAGCTGACAGGGTCCATGCAGCTGGGCTGTCCCTTGTCTTATGGTCACACTCTCCTGGTTGTCGGGATCAGAGCAGAAAGAAAGCTATGCAAGAGTCAATAGGTGAAGGGAAGGAACCAGCAAGCTAAAGAGGGGTAGTGAGCCTCCTCTCACAGTGAGTATGCAAAGAATGGTTTTGCAATCATAGATTGAAGATGTGCTATAATCTGAGAAGCCATAGACTGGGGGTCAGCCTAAGAGCCGGCCAAGAAACTGCATATAGCTGTCTCTGCCTTGGGCTTGTGACCCGTGGTCCTGCTTTTGGACTCATGTCTGTGCTTTCAGGACCAGAGCCAGGCCTGGGTGTCTCTGGAGGCTGGGCAAACTTTTGCTGGGTTGGAATTTGGTTTTGAGTATGGCTTGAAATTTCTGGACTGTTTGGAGGACTTGGGTGTTTTTTTTGCTTGAAGTGGAATGTTAGGGTAATTTGTTAAATATGTATGGAAAATGTCTGTGGCAAGGGGTGACAGGGACATGGAGTAGCACGAGGTGCCGCTAGGTTTTGACTGGAGGAGGAGGGACAGGATCCAAGGGACAGCTGTCAGGCCGGATGTGACCTGTGTTGGTGCTAGATGGGCTGTGAAAGGGCAGCGGAGGGACAGCTCTGCTCGTAAATGTCAGCAAGGCTTCCTGGAGGAGGAAGCATGGCAGGCTGTGGAAGGGTGACCAGGGGGACAAGGCTGGATCGCGGGGAGCCCAAATCCTGCTCCCAGGTTTGTGAGCTGACAGAGAAGACAGGGCTGTAAGCAGCTCGTTGAGGCGATGCCTGCTACTGTGCCTTGGGTCAGGCACCGTGCCAGGCTCTGTACAGACGCCCCATTGAAAGTGCACAATGCTCCACAAGGAGCCACCACAGCCGCCACCACTACTGCCAGCAATCCCACCCCCACCCCATTTTCAGATGGGGGAAACAGAGGCTCAGGGAGGTAGAGTCACTTACAGAGCTAGAATTTGAACCCACACCTGATCTCTGTGAGCCCTATCAGGTTGCTTTTCTTAGGGATCAGTTGGCCAAAGGTGGTGGCGAGACTGGCAGCATCGGGACCAGTGTGGGGCTGATGTTTATCCTGACCCAGCAGAGGTGATCAGAGTCTGACTCAGGCCATGGGACTGAGAAGGCGGGAGGTGGGGGGGTGCTGCAGGATGATGCAGGTGCCTTGGGGGTTGGGATCCTCTCAGGTGGCCTCAGGTGTGGGGAAAGGACACTTAGGGACAGTAGCACTACTTCCAAGTCCCTGCAGGCCAAGGGAAGATCTTGACCTGTGGGGCTTTTTTCCCCCCATGGTGTCTCACTGTGTAGTTCAGGCTGGATTCAGCTTTTGTGATTCCCCTGCCTCAGCTTCCTTAGTGCCAGGATCGCAGATATGTCCTATCACATCTGGCTATGTGGGACTTTTAGGGCAGAGACAGTGCCCTAGGGAAGCTAACTCGGAAATGCCCTGCCCAGTGAGGAGGCAGGGGGCTCTTTGCTGAGTGCAAGGGGTACCTGAGGATGTCCCCAGCAGGGTCAGCCTGGGTGGCTGTTCTCAGTTCTCTTTTCACCCGAGAACCTCAGTGTTTGGGTGGTGTTTGGCTGGCTTCCAACCCTGCTTTTCTCTGGGCTGCCCTTGCTGAAGTCCCATACTCACCCAGCTGTAGTGCTCTGCCTGGGAGCATCCTTGTGCTTAGGGTACACTCAGTGCAGCCTCTGGGGTTGTCTGGGGGCAGTGGCCAGAGCCTGTACTGGGAGGACTGTGGTTTCACAGCGGACTAGAATCTGTTTCCATTTCATCTCCCTGTCTGTTAAATGGGGTCAGTTTCCCCTCTGTCCTCAACTGTGAACATTTAAGCTGAATCAGGAGTTGAGGTGAGTGTTGAGGTTGAAAGGGCTGTGGGTTTTTGGGTGTGAAAGTGAGGAGAAGAAGTGGAGTGTGGTGGAGGGGGTGCATGGCGGGGGGGGGGCGTTTGTTCCTCTCCTTTTCAAGCTGAAGGAGGTGAGAGGGGGCCCTCGGCTCTGGGCTCACAGTGGAGGTGTTCATGCTCTGCCCAGGATCAGCATGTTCTTGGAAGACTGGAGCTCAGTGGAAGGGGAGTCTGTCTTGAATTGTGTAGCCTCAGGGCTGAAGTCAATGGGCCACCAACATTCTTTTCTGGATGGAGGACACTTGGTGCTAAATTGCCTCCTGGCTTACTTTTTTAATCTTGAAACTGAATGTGTTACTCTAAATTAATTAACTTCTTTTTCCTTGGTCTTTGTTTTTTCGGAGACAGGGTCTTGAACTCATTATGATAATCCTCCTGCCTCAGCCTCCTGAGTGTTGGAATTATGGGCATTGCCACCATGCCCAGCTTCTAAGTTGAAAATATAGAAGACAAAGGAGTATTTTTTTCCTTGAGGGTGAGGTAGGGAGGTGGCCTTATTGTGTGACAACAGCTCTTCTTGCCTCATCCCCCTCAACCCTCAAGCAGAGCATGCTCTGCTCTGCTCATACTCAGCACTGAGGATTGAATCCAGGGCCTGTACATTGCATTACATCCCCAGTGCTTTTGGTTTTTTGTGAGACAAGGTCTCACTAAATTGCACATTGCACAGGCTGAGCTCAAACTTGCAGTCCTCTTGTCTCAGCCTTCTAGAGTGCTGAAATCACAGGTGTGAACTCCATCTCCAGGCTTGTTTTTGGAGATGGACTCCCTCTATGTAGCCCAGGCTGGGCTTGAACTCAGGATCCTCCTGCCTTAGCCATCTGAGTGCTGGAGTTACAGATGTGTGCCACCATGCCCCGGCCAGAGCCTGCCTCCTTTCACCCTCTGACTGTGTCCTGTCCCTTCCAATTTCTCTGTTAGTGGTAAGGTTGGTGCCATCTCTTCTCTGCTTACACTAGTGTACTCCTGGCATTGTGCAGCTTCAGGGCCACCTCTCCCATGCAGTCATTTCTCATTCTCTGGAGCTGGCACTGCCCGAATTCTTCTTTGTGTGTATAGAACCTATGACATGGCCTTTCTTGGGCCTTTCTATCTTGGCTTTGAACTCTGGTTCCTTAAAAAGCTGTCTCATCTCCTAAGCTCTTGTGCTCTGGAGTTAGGGGTATATGTGGCCCATTTCCAGAAGAGGTGGACACCCCAAAGTTCTGGGTTCAAATGCTGATTCTCCCACCATTCGCTATATGATGTAGGTCAAGATACCTAAATCTCTCAGGGCATTAGTTGCCTTCCCTACCTGATGGGCCTAAAGCAGTGGTGTTTCAGGAAGGAGGTTGTGCACAGCAGTCCCTAGTGCATAGTAGAGTCCAGTAGGTTGGAGCAGTTCAGAGGTAGACTGGCTTTGTTCCTTATGGCCGGGAGGCCATCTGTCTTTGCACGGATGGAGGACTTCCCAGAATCTGAGGTGAGTCTGGGGAGGAGGGCAGATAGTGGACCTCCTGCCTCATGGCCCAAAAAGGCTTTTTTAGAAGAAGAAAGGGAGGCTTGAGGCGATGCAGCAGGTACTGACCACATCCAGGAAGTCAAGGCAGCCACCCATGGCTAGGCCTGTGCTTTCTCTCGTCTCTCCTGCTCTCAGGTGAAGACCCTTGAGTTCCTCACTGGCTATATTGAAGGGCATCTAAAGCTGCCACCAGAAGTGTTGAGCTGGTGGCTCTGGAGCTGCCTTTGTGATCAGGGACCCGTCCCTGTACAAGCATGGGCTATGGCTGGAGCTCTGTGAGGCTTCTGGTGCCCTGGGAAAAAGGAACAGGTGGTGGCAGGGAGAGTGATGTGGCTTTGATCTTGTGGCGGGAGAGCCAGACTGTCGGGATTGGAGGTGAGGCTCAGAGCTAGATGGGCCAGAGTCATATCTGTTCGGGGCCACTTCCTGCTTAGGGGGCTGTGTGCAATGGGTTTCTTCTCACCTGTTCAAGAGGGGTAATAATTGTTCCCCTTTGGGCTAGGGAGATGGCTCAGTAGAGTAAGCGCTGACAAGCACAAGGACCTGAGTTCAATCTCCAGTTCTGCCAAAAAAATTGTCCCCCTTTTGCAGCATTTGAAAGGCAGTGCAGGAATCTGGGCACAGTGCTACATGCCTGTAATCTGAGTACTCAGAAGCTGAGGCAGTAGAGTTGCAGGGCTCTGGACAGCCTGTGCTATGGGGTAGGATCCTGTCTTAAAAAATGAGAAATGAAGAAGGAAAGTAAGGGAAGATCCTCAACTATCTATACCTTCAGTTCAGTTAGATCTGATTGCTGGCTTGGTATTGTTATCTTTGGTGAATTAACCAACAGTGCTTACAACAGCAGGAGGAGATAGGAGCCGACATGACAAGTATGGCACAGGGGTGGGTGAGATGGGTGGGAGAAGTTCATAGAGTCACAGTTACAGCCAGGAGTGTACTAGGGAGACTAACTTCAACTCTGTGATGAGGAACTATCTCAGCAAAGCAAGGTGGTGGGGGTTGTGTCGGGAGGGAATGAGCTCTGCTTTTCTGGAGAAGAGAAACTAAATTTGCAGCTCCTGTGACTAAGATGTGGAGATGCTTGTCTCGTTCAGACTTCAGGCCTGGCTCCCTGAGGGAGTGCTGAGATTACCAGCATCCCAGGCTGGCCAACGAATGGCTTGTCAAGGCATGTCCCCAGGTGGCAGGAGGTGCAGGTTTGCTGTAGTCACTGCCCAGTGGCAGACACGTTTGGTTCACACCAGCGGCCTTACATATTGCTACCTGCCCAGGCAGAGGCCACGTGAGGAAAGTTCAGGTCCTCATGGCAGGGCTTTTCCTCACGCTGTGGACTCCAGCTGCAAGTCTTTCTGTCGTTTCCCATTATATCTTTTTATTTATTTATTTATTTATTTATTTGTTTGTTTATTTGTGTGTGTGTGTGTGTGTGTGTGTGGCCAGCTCAGCCCACCAGGGGGCGGGGCTGGCTGGCACGTGGTGCTGGGGGATTGAACCCGCGCCGTCCCTGTGCTTTGCTAAGCTTGTTCTAAGTAGGTGCTTTAGACCACTGAGCCATCTCACCAGCCCTGTCCCCTTTATATCTTGATGTTCCTCCTGCTCACGCTTTTCTACAGAGAGGTTATCTCCTATTGACAGAAGTTCTCTCTGCTTCTCTAGGTTGAGTCAGGTTGAGTTTTAGCTGAGCAGCATCCCTTGGGACCTGGTTAGAGGAAATGCAAGTTATCCGGCCCCATACCAGGCCTACTGACACTCTGCAGTCTGGCCTCCCCCAGCTCTGAGCCCTGAACTGCATCCATAGTTGGTCATCATCATCGTC
>NW_004524616.1:5762434-5779786 GCF_000260255.1 Octodon degus
TTCTTCTTCTTCTTCTTCTTCTTCTTCTTCTTCTTCTTCTTCTTCTTCTTCTTCTCTTCTTTTTTGTATTTTAAGGAAGAGTCTACAGGGTGTTCAGGGTCTCACTACTAGATCGGACTTGTGATCTGCCTGTTTACAGCCTCCCAAGAGCTGGGATTACAGGTGTGCACCACCATGCCCAGTCTCAATTGCCATCTCATTGTGCCCCTGGGATGGGGCCGGCACTGTAGGCCCGGGAATTGAACCCCTGGCTCCTGCACCTACTTGCAGGTACTTTAATCTGCTGAGTTGTTTGGCCGGCACTCATCGGTCTTCTTTATTTCTTTATTTTTTACACGATAGGGTGTCGTTCTGTAGTCCAGCCTGGCCCCAAACCTGCAGCAACCCCTGCTGCTGGGATTACAGGTGTGTCCTACCATATGTGGCTTTTTACTAGCTCTTTTTTAATTTGGACACAGTTTCACTAAATTATCCAGGTGGGACTTGGATTTACAGTCCTCCTGCCTCAGGATCCCAGGTAGCTGGATTATAGGTGTGTGGCACTGCTTGCAGCTAGCAGTGTTTTCAGAAGCCCTCCAGGTGATTCTGGTGCCATTGGAGAACCATCTGGTGAGGTCACAGAAAAATAGATGCCTAGTTCCTGGAGCTCTTGTGTATTCAGATACACAGCACATGTGGGGGACCCAGAGTAAAGCCCAGTTTCTCCCTAGTCTGTCTTCAAAGAGCCATTGCCTTGGGACAGGTCCTGCACCCCAGGAAAAAGTCTTGTTCCCCAGCATCAGGGCACAGCCAGACCCCAGTGTATTACAGAGATATGTGAGGCAACTGCAGCAGGATCAGGCGCTGGCAGAGGCTGGAGGAGTGCAGTTTGGTGGGTTTGTAGGTGGCAAGGAGCATGCCAGCTGTGTTCTTAGGCTGGCACCAGGGCTGGGGCTGGGCAGAAAGTGTGGGTCCTATGTTAGAGAATGTGTACTGGGGCATGTGTGTGTGCGTGCATGTGTGATTGCGGTGGCCACATGTGGGCTGAGAGAACCAAGGAGCCTTAACTGTTGCCAGGTTAGTGATTTTAAGCATCTCGGTATTTTTTTTTGTACCGGGAATTGAGATCAGGACCTTGTGCTTGTCAGGCAGGTGTTGTGTCACTGAACTACATTCCTGGCCCACTGTCTCGATAATTTTATCGATGGTATTATAACTGACCCTCACATTGATCAGCAGCTTATCAGTGCTTGCTGTGTATTTTCATGTCACTTTCTCAGGAATAATCCCCAGAATAATCCCATAAATAAAGCACCATTAATGTTCCCATTTTGCTGAGAGCTTGTTCCATTGTGTTTTGTGTTGTGCAGACAGTTGGTACAATACCTGGTCTCATGTGTACTAGATAAATGCTGTACTACTGAGCTATACCCCAACCCAATGGTGTCCATTTTATAGATGAAAATACCAAGCTTGTATGAGTATAAGGGGCTACTAAGAATTCTGTAGAATTCTTTTTGTGTGTGTTTTTTGATACAGAATCTTGTTCTGCAATTTCTATTGTCTCAGCCTCCCAAGTGCTGGGATTACATGTGTGTGCCGCCACACCTGGCTAGATTCCTTTCTTTTTTTTCTGTTTTCTAGAGGTGTCCTCAAATATGCTGTCCAGTGAGTGAATCAGGCCTTGAGGGAGGGCTGATGGACAGTGACAGTGCCACCGTGGTGACACTCGCACTCTCAAGCTGGGTCTCCATTATGCACATTGGTCTCCAGTTTTGTGGATGGGTCGTCTGAGGGCTTGGAGGCTCAGTGGTGAGCTCAGGGTCCTGCAGCTAGGGCAAGAGATCAAGTCAGCAAGATAAAATGGGTCTCCTTTGGGTGGGAGAGTTAAGGCCTGAGTCTGCCATCCATTCTGCAGTTCCTTTTCTACCTCATTGTCCCCAGCATGTTTCCCAAGAGTCCAAGCACTTCCCTAACCTTGTATGAAACCTCTCATCTCACAGCTGGGGGAACTGAGGCCCAGCGAGGAGCAGGAACTCACCTGGTTGTGTAGGGTATCAGAGTTGCTATTGGGACAAGAACCAGAATTATCTGGTAGATTTTCCAACAAGGGAAAGGTTGATTTCCAGACATGGCAGGCAGATGGATAGCCGCAGCCCTCAGGGTGGCCCAGGACAATGCATGGGGCAGAAGTGGGGGTGCCCAGGGAGAAGGCTGCCAAGAAGGGTGGAGCAGCTTCCAAGAGGAAGAATACCAAGAAGCCCAGGACCAGACGGAAACCAAATGTATTTTCTAGGTCCTAAGAGGATATTTGGAACAATGGCAGTGGGATGGGGGAAGCTGGACTATAAAAAGGACTTCTTGATTTAAAAAAAAAAAAAAATAGAAGTGGGGTCTTTATGTTTGACTTTTGTTTCCCTGAAGGATATTTATATAACTTCCTGAAAGCAGGATCCCAGACAGAGCTCTGCAAAGTTTGTCACGTGCTGTTGTTTGTGGGGCAGGGCAGGACTTCCTCAAAGAGTCTCCCAATTTTATAATTGGTGTAAAAGGGGCTGGGTGGTGGGAGTGGCTGCCTGAGGTCACACAGTGAGGTGGCAGCGGTCTTCCTGTGCTTTGTGAGGGGCCAGGACTGGTATACCCATTGTAGGTCTGGTCTGCAGTGACGGTGCTGGAGTGGCTGCCTGGTATGCCTGGTGACACCTCCCCCATCCTGATGCCTGGCCCAGCTGTGCACCGGCTGCCCAAGCAGCTGGGAGCTGTGAGTCACACCCAGTGGGTACATAGGCGAAGGCCACTGCATGATTCACTGAGCTCCCCCTGGCCTGAAGGGATGACTAGGCCGTGAGCCCCGACTTCTGCCTACACCTGTGGATGAAGGGCTCTGTGTTTGCAGCTATGAGGTGGGCTTAGGGTCCTGTGCACACCTTCTCCCTCTGCCTCCTTTGGACCTGGACACCATGTCCCCCCACCCCGTGTGGAGGATCTGTGCCCCTGAAGTCAGGTGCAGCATTTTGTAGGCATTCCTGTATATTTTTCCCTAAAGAAAGTTTTGTCATTTTCTTCTGGTTGGCAGAGTACTGGGTGTCCCTGTGAGGTGCTGCCAGGGGCAGGAGTGCTGTGCTGTGGGCTGGAGTGACATGGCTGTGTGGTGCGGGTAGGAGGAGCGTGGTAGCCTCGCGGCGCCTTGGCTCATAGTGCTTTGGTCTCAGGCTGGCTGTCGGCTCTAAGCCGGCTCAGTTTACCAGCTGTGAGACCTTGGGTGACTTATTTATCTGTGCTTCAATATCCTCATGTAAAAATCAGAATCATAAGGGTATTTATTTCACAGTGCCATTGTTGGACTTTTAAATAAGATAGTGCACATAAAGGGCTTGTCCCAGTGTTCAGTGGAAAGCCATGACTTGGTGAGAGTTTGCCGCTGTGGTTTGCCCTCACTGTGCCACCGATTTTCCTTGCGATCCTGTGAATACCATTATCTCGGGTCATGGTCTCCTCCCCCAGCTGTGGACTCTGTCTGGGCTCTGGAGAGTGGGGCAAGGCTGGGGAGCAGCAGTGGGCACCGGGGGGGGGGGGGGGGGCGCCGGGGTGCCTGGGAGAGGGTCCGGCTTCTTCTGCGCCTGGGCTGGGACTGGTCCCGCCGGCGCAGGGTAGCTTCGTGTGTGTGTGTGTGTGTGTGTGTGTGTGTGGGAGGGGGGGGGGGGGGGCTCCTCACATTCTGAACTCCCTGCCCAGGCCCTCCCTGGCTTTGTCCTGAGGCAGGGTTATGTAACAGCAGGGCCTGGCCAGGCAGGACACGATTTTCAACCTCATTTTGTCCCTCCATTGTCTCTTCCTGTCCCTTCCCCCACAGGGCTGTTGTTAGCTGTTTTTCCTCAAGCTTTAGGCTTGAAATCAGACCCCTGCTAGTCTATCACCCGATTGATTTAGTCCTGGAGGTTTGCTGGCTCATGCCCCTCCTCCTACCACCTGGGCACCAAACAGAGCTGATGATTCTTGCTTTGGGTGCAGTGAGGGGCACTTTTTTTTTAGGAGGTGGGGGTAGGGAAGGCAGGTCACTTAGGTGCCTTAGGCCCCTGGTTTGCCTACTGAGCCCCAGGCCCATGAGGCCCCTGTGGGCCCCATCCTTGAAGAAGCCTCAGCTCCACAGTATGTTTTCTGTCTTCTTCTAAAAAACAGAGGTCACACTGGCAGGGTATGCCTGCCCCATGGGTAGACTTTGGTCAATGCCAAATATTGAGCTAGTTGCCAACAGGAGATTTTTACATAAAAACCTAGATATCTAGCTTTACTTCAAAAATAGGAAGACTGAAAACCTCAAGCCTGCCTTCTCCAGTGACTGGTGCTGGAGATGAGGCTTGGTGCTCCTCTCCACCCATGCCCTGCCAGCCATTCGGGTGATCTTTCTAGTTTCCGGAGGCTTCAGGGCTTGCAGGCTGTCTTCGAGGTGTGGGCTGCTCTCCCTGAGCCTGTTCCGCCTTATCTGCCTCCTGTAGGCTCATGGAGGCCTGTGGAGTGGGCCTGACACATTGCTGTCTCTTGAGCGCTGTGCTTAGGATCAGGACTGTACACAGCAGGGGCACAATAAGTGCTTCCTGTGGGAGGGGACAGGTGGCAGTGGTGAAGGTTGCATGTGGTGGGGGCCTGTGGCTCAGCATGCTTGGTGGCCCTCCAGTTCTCCCCCCAGATAAGCTCTAACACTAGCCACTGACCCAGGCAGCTTATTAAGCTGCAGATAAGAGCTCCTGAGAACACTGCCGTACCCTGTAGCCCAGCACCCAGGAGCCTTTCACCTGCAGCAGACACATAGATCTTGCTCCACGCTCACTGCATCGTGGAAGAAGCAGGAGACCAGCTGTAGACAGAAGGACAAGGTGAAGGGAGTACACTTCCCTGCAGGTGAGCCCCGGGCTACCCTTCCCCTCTGTTTGCTTTGTGTTCCAGTGAGAGCGGTTACTTTGTCCACTAGCTTCTTTGTCTAGCATCTGTCCATTCAAAGCTTATTGGCCTTGTAATTGAAATCCTAACTATGCCTTAAGGTCAGCTAAGATGTTGCCTCCTGTATCATGATTGTTCTGAGTACAAGAAAGCCCTGGAAAGCTTGCAAGAAATACATGTAGATTACTACTCTCCTTCTGCCCTACCCCTGCTCTGATTCCCTGCCTGGAGTACAGTGATACCCTCCCTGAAGATCTAGGCACAGGGGCCTTTAGATCACACCTTGAGAGCCCCATCTTAGTGCCCCAGCTGGCCAGGCCCAGAGTATTTCATGCTCAAGTTGGCAAACAGTTCAGGAGAGGCATGCTGTGCTCTGGAGAGAGAAGAGAAGGCCAGGAGTTGGGCTGGAGCAGGCAGGCCTAGGCATTGCCCGGAAGCCTCAACAGACCATTCATAGCTAAGTCAGCTGAGATGCATAGAGGGAGGAGCACTTTCTAGCATCATTCGTGAGCTACATGAGGCCAGACGGGCCCAGGTCCTGCCTCCAGGGAAGACCACACTCCTCTGGACCCACCTCTCTCTGCAGCATTAGGGGCAGATCACCCAACTGAGACAATCATCTGATTGTTTCTGGAAAAGCAAACCGTGGTCATAGCCATCCTAGAGGCATGAAGCTGGTTGGGTGTGCAAAGGACCCTTCAGCCATCCTGCATCCTAGTTTTTTTTTTTTTTTTTTTCAACTGTCTCTGTTGGACCAGCTGTCTCTGTGCCCACTTCCGGCTGGTGCTAGTTTTGTGATACCTTTTGTGAGAATGAAGCTTCCTTCTGTCCCCCTCATGATAACAGGAGAAGGGCAGGCATTGGGGCTGGGCTTCCTTCTTCCCCCTCCACTTGCTGGGAGTGCAGGGTGGTCCTGGAGGAGTGTGAGGGAGCTGGAGAAATCCCATTCATGTTCCCTCTGGCAGCCTGGTGCCAGGACCCAGAAGTTCCCTATCAGTAGTCAGAAGAATTCAGAGGCACCAGGTAGCGATGGAGAGAAGGCTTGCCCACTGGTTCTGGTGTTCTCAGAAAGGTCTGGGGCTCTGGACAGTGACTGATCATGTGAAAACTCTCAGGGCTGCAGTGGCACTGGTATGGTGTCAGTCTCCTGGTAACCCTGGTCTCTTCAGGGCTCTGCAGAGACCAAAAGCTGAATCTGATGGGGGAGATGATTTTACTGAGCATCTACTTTGTTCTAAGCTTTTTTCTAGGTGAACAGAGCAGACATTGTCCCTGGTGTGGACGTGAAGCTGCCACTTAAGTGGTGGGCCAGAATCAACAAACCAATCATATGCATGTACAAGGTTGCATGAAGCACTTGGAGTAAAACAAAGCTGAGTTAGAGATGGAAAATGTGATTTGAGGGTGTGGCTGTGCCAGTCAGGTAGGCATGGCTGCAGATTGTGGTAGGGACCAAGTCTGGGGGGAGCTGTCCAGGTGGAGGGAGCATGCACCCCAAGCACCCCAAGGCTGTGAGGCAGGAGGCTGAGGGCTGTATATGAGGGTGGCAGAGGTAGGATAGCCCACAGGGAGAACATGTGACATGGGCAGAAGGGGCCAGGCTTCTGGGCACATCAGGGCTTTGCTATGTGGCAGAGGGGTTGCAGGATGACCCGACCTGAGTTGGCTATTGTCACCAGATGAGCCAAGACAACAGAGAAGACAATGGCTCAGGGCATTGAGGTTCGGGGTGAGTATGGCACCAGGGCTCAGATTCTGAATTTATTCTGCAGGATGAGCTGACAGGATTTGCTGCCAGATTAAATGTGGGATATGAGAAGAAGACAGTGTTGGCTGCCAGGTTTCTGGGTTGAGGCCCTGGGAGGTCAGTGTTGCTACTGACTGAACCATAGAAGGGAGCGACAGGCAGGATTGTGGAGGCAAATGGAGGCTTGGGCTGAGCTGGGCCAGGTTGAGGGCATGTGCTGGGGTGGGTGGAGACGGTTCTGAACCTTTGTGTTCTAGTTGCTGCAGGGAGGTGAGTGCCCTGGAAAACCTCTTCAGCTCTGAGGCTGTTCTGTGAGAATAAAGTTTTCTTCTTCCCATGACAATTTTACTTCTCTCTTCTTTTAGACAGAAGCAGAAGTGATCTGGGAACAGCACATCATAGTGGAGATCTGGGCCTGGCTGCCTGGCCTGCCTTGTGGGTGAGGCCGGGGAAGTAGAAGAGGAGGCTGGAGGCCTCAGGCTTCGTCCTGGCCCTGCTGCCCTCTGGGAGAGCTTTGTGCCACACTTCCTCTGCAGTGTTGAATTGGCCCCCATGTTCAGAGGCTGGTGGACTGCACAGTGGTTAGGAACCTCAGCTTGGAGTCAGGAAGGTATGCGTGTGAATCCCTCCTCTGCCACTTGGTTGAGAGCCTCTGGGGAAGTGACATGACCCCTCAGCCTGGATCTTCTCATCTATAAAACTGGACCACCATAGTCCCTGCTTGCCAGCATTACTGTGAGGGCCAAATGAGTATTAAATACAGTCCTATCTTGGTGTTCAACTCCTTTGAAACTTGCTAAATTTGATACTTGATGCTTTTTCTTTTAAATTGTCTATTGGTATATTTTATATATACACAGGGCGCTTGATGCTTTTGACATGAAAATTTTGTTCAGGCCCTTGTCATTGTGCAGTACTTGGCCTGCCAGGTAGAACGTGTTGGTGTTGATTGCGTCACAACTTTCTGCTCTTTCCAGCCTGAACAACTCCTTTGGTACTGGTTGTCACTCTGTGACTCTAGAACCAATTAGCCATGAGTGCGGAGGTGACACCATATTCAGAAAGCACTCAAGCAAAGGCCATAGCACACCCATAACTAGAGGCAGGGAGGAATAATGGCCCTGTGTGGCTCATCAGGTTAAGGGGCTTGCCCAGGGGTGGTGGGAGCCAGAAATGGGGCAGGAGCACACTGGACCTGTGGTTTGGTGGGGCAGCCCTGAGTATAGGGGCTTAGGCTGAGTTTTCTTGGGAAGTCCCTGCCCCTTCACCTTCGGAGGGCCCTCATAGACTCTGCTCCTTCCTGGCCAGGGCTTTCCAGGATTGGCATGGTAACCTCTGTCTCACACAGGTCCCTTGGAGATGAAGGTGGTCATTTTCTTTACATTCCCCTGTAGGATTCCTTGTGATCATCCTAGTGGTCAGCTCTGTGGATGTGCGTGAGGGGCTTTGAGGACTGGTGACAGTGATGGGACTGCAGGAGCATATGGGGTTCTTGAGCCAGGCATGGTGGCACGTGCCTATAGTGTCAGCTATGCTGGAGATAAGGCAGGGAGATATCTTGAGCCTGAGAGTTAAAGGCCAGCCTGGGCAACGTAGCAAGACCTTAGAGTTGTGGGACAGGGCAGGGCCTAGAGTGGCATTCCACTGGGCACTTGGATGTGACCTTGGCTCCTGGTCTGAGTCCAGGCTGGGTGGTGCCTACTCCAGTGGAGCCGTGGAGAGGCTGACAATGGGTGGAATGAGGCCCCCTAAGGACCCATACTTCACTGGTGCCCAGGCATGCCAGCCAAGCCCTTCGCTGCTACAAGTCTCTTTTTCCAGCAGCTGAACTGTGCCAGGACAGCCAAGGACATTTCAGAGTCCCTGGGGCTTATGGCCAGGGCGTCACTGGGCATTGCTTGTTTTCCCAGGTCCAAGGGTCTCTCAGGGTGATGGGGGCTCTGGAGATGTCCCAGGGACTTTCCTTAACATTTGGGTAAATTGAGTTGCAGAAAAAGCAAGACACTTGACCAAGATCTCACCCAGCTTCCCTCTCCTATCTGTCACCTCCTTCTGTTCTCATGTCCTCTCCTCAGACTCCTGGCCTATTGCCCAGACAGACGTTTACAGCAGCCTCCCTCTTAGGCTCCTGAGAGTTTTGTTTGCCCTCTTATTATCGTAATCTTGCCATGCCCTGCCAGGCATACACACTGCTTGGTGTGTCTGGCCTCCTGTCCCTTTCCAGTGACTGCTTGAGATGGAGCCTCCCAGGTAGCTGTGCAGTACAGAGGTTTTTAGGCCTTAAGCCATGGAAACCAACCATGTGGGCTTGAATGCAGCTCTGCCCCTTCCTAGCCTGGTGACCCTGGCATAATGGCCCTCCTTCCTGGGCCTCAGCATCCCCTGTCTGTGCAGTGAAAGTGGTGGCAGCACTAACTAATGGGGTGGTAGGGATGGGTGCCTGAGAAGACACTGAAGAGGTGGCATGGAGCGAGCTCCCAAATGGTTGTCACAGAGGCCCATCAGGTCTGGTGGGAGCAACGGGGAGACCCAGACTGTAGGGCCCAGATTCACTCTCAAGCACCACTTCTCTGTGCCTTTTGAGGGTCCTTCATTCTCTGGGACCCCTACTTTCCTCTTCTAAGAAAAGGGGGGAAAATCCCAATAGTGTTTTTACAAAACTGTTGTGCAGCCAAAGCAAGGCCTGTGAAAGAGCTTTTAGTATGCAGCAATTTACAAATGGCGGGTGGTGGCTGTCTTGTGCAGATGGCAATGAGGACATTGTGGCCACGGTGAGGAACAACTGGCTGGCTGCAGGCCGGTCAGTGTGCGGAATGCTCAGCACCCACGCAGGCTTCCCGTTCCCGCCTGTCCCAGCCACTTTGCATGCTGGCCTCAGCATTATGTGCTAGAAAATGTGGGAGGTGCAAAGACCCTGTATATTTTCTGGGCCTGGTGGGTTTTGGGCTCCCAACAGCTGATGCCACAGGATGTGGGAATTAAGAGCTAGAAGTCACTGGATTGCATCTCAGCTAGTCGTTTTCCAGGTGTGAGATTGAACAAGTTGCCTAGCCTGTATGAGCCACAGTTTCCACATTTGCAAAATGAGGCTCTGTGGATGTGGAGGTGGTGAATTTAGCAAAGAGCCCAGCATCTGGTGCCAAGGGACAGTTGTGCGCAGTGCTTTCCACTGCAGGTGTGGTGGGTGATGGTATTATGTGCAGCTGGGGCTGTTGTGCCCATTTCTGGGGATTGCCAAAGGCCGCTATGCTTCCTATGAAATAGCCCAACGCAGGGCTAGGAGGGCCATATGTCTGGCTCAGTTAAGCTCAGTGTGAAAATACAAACAAGGCCCCAAAGGAAGGGTGCTGCTGCCTGAGGCCACAGGCAGGTGAGTCCAGGACTGGACTGACGTTGAGGCAAGCGCGGTCTCCAGGCACAGTCCTTGGAAGCGTGTAGCATGGGTGTGCAGCTGCATGGAGTGAGGACCTTCTTGGGCTGTATCCCTGCCCTTCATGCCTTGCTGAGCATGGTCCTGCTTTTGCCTGGGCCTGCCCCTGTGTACTGTTAAAGACACCTGGAGGCACCTCTAGAGTGTCACAGAAGCCTTCGTCCCCCTCATTGTTGGCCTGGTGAAGTAAGTCACCTGATGCTTTTTGCTGTGTCTTCCCTGCAGCTGCCCAAGCTCTAGAGAAAGCTGGGGCCTCCACCCACAGGCACCACCTGCGCCCCCCTCCCCAAGCTGTGCCTGCTGGAAGTGTGCCCAGTCTCTCACAACCGAGGTGTGTGGTGTGTTGGTAGTAGGCTCTTGTCCTGGTGACAAGCCCCAGCAGGTCCGGAGGGACAGGCTGCTTTCATGCGGCCCTCAGTGATGCCTTCTTGGTCTCAGCAGGCCCCGTGTTATGCCCACCAGGTCTCTGGGAGATTAGGGGGCTTCTGCAGATCTGAGTATTTCCAAGCTGTCCCCTTTGCCTGTGCCATCCTAGCCTGTGGGCCCCCCACTGCCCTGCTCTCATCATGGGGCCTGGATGCTTTTCAGTTTCCTAAGGCTTTGGCGCCTTCTAGAGCCAGCTGGTCTTGGGGAGTTCTGGATCATTCTCCCTGTCACCACTGCTGGGCCAGTTCATGGGGCTTCAGGTGACTACTTGGGGTGGCCAAGGCTGTTAATCCCTGGTCAGGTTCCTAAGGATTTACCTGTGGCTGGCAGGCCCCCAGGCCACCCGCGTGGCGTGAAGGAGTGCCTGGAAGGAAGCTCGGCCTGGCCTCTGTCCCAGGCCCCAGACAGACAGTCCCTTTTTTCCCTATTGCTGCTGTTGAGGCTGAGATACTGCTATCAGCTGAGGGCCTTTGCTTACCTTTGGCATCCTTTAAGGAGGCACATACCTTTTGGGGTGGACACTTGAAGTATTTTCTGCAAAGAAGCCACTAGCGCTGGGATACTGGAAAACCTCCAGGCTATCCTAGGCTGGCCTGTCCTGGCCCAGATCACTGTGTAACCAGCTAAGTCACCTCTCCTTTCTGGGCCTCAGCTTTGTAAAGCGTTTTCAGCTACAGCGTTTTGATGGACTCTAATCTGTTCTGTATTTCTGCCAGTCACCTTTCTTCCTCCCTGTGGGGTGGGGCAGAGGGAAGGGCCTGGCAGCTGACTGGGCTGGGGACAGAAGCCAGTGTAGCAGACACTTTGACCACCAGCTGGGTCTTGAGGGGATATCAATCTTCCTCTTCATCCAAGGACAGGTCAGGAAATTGAGGCCTGGAGGGAAAGGGCCTTGTCTAAGTTCACGTGGGCTATCAAGCAGAGATGGAGGCCCCTTATCTCTTTTGCCAGCGTGGGCTCCTGCTCCTGGCTACCACCTTTCTTGAGAGTGACCAGAGGACTCACTGGCATGAGGGTTGGGAACAGGCTTTCTCCTTGTCCTTGGAGGGCACCTCCTGGTGGGACCTTGCCTGCTGCAGGGCCCCCAGGCCCGAGGCAGACTTGGGGGAGGGAACTCCTCTGAATCCGGGAGGTAGGGGCTGGTGGCCCTGGCAAGGGAGGCGTTGAGGGTGGTAAAGGTTTCCAGGAACAGGGTTGGTGGCTGACAGTGCCCTAGGCCACCTCCCTCCTGGGGAGGGGACTGGGCTGACAGTAATGCCATTTGTTCTGGCTCTTGGATTAGGTGCAGCCGTGTGAAGTAAGGAGTGTGGAACCACTGAGAAGGCACAGCCAAGTGCAGAGGAACTGAGCAGCTGCCTGGAGCTCCTGGAACTCTGGTGAGTCTTGTCACTCTCTCTGGCACCCCTTAGTCTGTTCTGGCTTTCCCACACCCCTGGCTACCATCCCAAGCCCTCTGCCCTGTGCAGTTGTCCTAGATGTGTCTGACTATGTGCATACTGTGTGTACCCACGCAGGAGGCCTGTGGATACAGCTGGCCTGGAGCTCAGCACAGGGCTCCAGCTGTAGGTGGTACCAGGAGCCGGTACCTGAAGCCTCCCAGCTCCTGGCAGTACCCCAGGGTGATGGCCCAGGCTGGCAGCCTTCAGTCAGGAAAGAGGAGTGTGAAGGAAGTGTCAGGTTCTGCTGCAGTGCCCCCAGATGGACTGCTAGACCCGTCCACAGATCTGCCTGAGTCCAGCAGGTCACAAAGCAAAAGATCCTCAGGGCCCTGAGGGAGCCAGAATGATGAGTCCCAGGATGTTCGGATGGACATTCATGGCTTTAGTCCTTGTCTAGTCTTGGAGAGCCAGGGCTTGTCAAAGATGAGGTGCTGCTGGAGCATTTCCATGCGCTTTGTGTGGCTTTCAGTAGAAGCTAGTCTAAATTGGTGTGTCTGGGGGAAGTCTGCTAGCAGCCATCATTAGCCTATTACAAGGTTCTGTAACCCCCAGAATATCCAGCTTCTGCTGTGGTCCACATGTCTGTGCAGCTGGGGAAGCAGAGGCTCGGAGGAGGGAAGGTGCTGCCCAGAGACACACAGCAAACTTTGGAGGCGCCGAATCATCTCCCCTCCTCTCTTGGGGCTCTGTCCTCTGATCCCAACCAGATGGAGGCGATGCTGCCTTCTTAGCCCTAGTGTTCAGAGTCTGTGCTGCTGTTAATGCTGTGGAGTTTGACTCTGCCTCTGCAAGGTGGAGACCCCTCATGGTCCTGCTTCTCAGACTCTCCTGGGGCACTTGGCAGCCTGGAGCTGGGCATGTGGGAGCTACATGTTAGGTAGCCCAGCTCCTCTGCAGGGCAGCAGATGGAAGAAGCTCCCAGCACATAATTATTTTTACTTCACTGGGAATAAACAGCAAATAACCGTAATAGTGGGGAAGTACCTGGTCTTGTGCCTTACAGGCACCAAGCCCATGAAGCTGCTGGTCACCACTATTCTAAGTCATTTTGCCAGCTGAGATTATTTGCTTCTGATCCTCTCCTACCTCTGCCCTCTTAGCACAAGGCCATTGCCCAGGGGCTGGAGGCTGCCCCCTTTCTCAGGAGTCCTCTGGCTGAGGGCCTGCCTTTCTGGAGGGAGGTATAGCTTTCTGCCTATGTAAGCTTTGCTGGAGAAGCTGGGTCCACAGTCCTGGGCTGGATGCCTGCAGGCAGCAGTTTCCTAGCTGGACATGTCCAAGGAGCAGTGTGGGATGGTGTGCACCGGGACCCTTTGGGTAATGAGAGGGACTTCAAGGTGGGCTCAGGGAGGCCATTCTCACCAGTTTGCCCTCTCTGGGTCTCCTTGTCTATTAAGAGCATTGCCTTGCCACTGCTTGTGCAATGGCATTACCTCTGGGGTGTGAGGATCAAGGGAGGTAAAGCAAAGAATCTTGTCCTTGGGCCTGAGTGCAGCTGGTCTGGCCTCCGGCTCCCCATATGGCCCTGCCCCTGGCTGTCCAGGTTGTTTGCCTGGTAAACCCTCTCTTCAGATCTGGTGCAAAGGTGAGCATTCAGTGCAGACCATGTTGGGAGAAAGGCCAGTTCTCAGCAAGTGGTGTCTAGGTTCCCGAGGCTTTCTTATATTATAGTCTGTCCCTACCTGCCAGGATGCCCAGGACAGATAATCAAGTTGAAAAGTGTGGATTAAGCTGAGTTTTACACCTGTTGATTGGTGGAGCTTTGTGGGGCCTCTTCTAGGAGCTCTCATTAACCTCTGGTGGTGATGTTAAAATACCCACAAAAGGGAGCCGAGAACAGGATGTGTAGGACACCTGGAGATGTCAGCTGTCTCAGGTGGACAGAGGGAGGATGAGCCCAGCTCTGTGCTGAGCTTCCCAGTGACTCACCAGGCAATGCTGTGGGTCTCCCAGCTTCAGTTCCTTATTTGTGAAATGGGGAGAATGTAGGTCATGATGCTACCAAGGGGTGAAGTAATAGCGATGATGCAGGCATATGGAGTCTGAGATATGCAAGTTACCATTGTTGCTATGTTTAGCATGGAGATTCCCTGTTGCAGACTCAGGAAGGGGAAGGTAATTGGTCAGGGTAACAGCTCCAGCTCAGAGCACCTGACATGGGTAGGTGGTCGCTGGGCCTTGGAAGGTGGTGTATGTGGTGGGAGGCCAGTGTGCCCCTGAGACGACCGGCCACCGCTGGCCCTGGTATGGAGAGGCAGAAGGGTGCTCCCCACAGGGGCTGTTTAGTTCCACAGCAGGCAGAGTCCCGCTCCCAGCCAAAACAGACCGTGCCAGAAGAAACGTGGGCAGGGCTTTGGTGGCGGTGGGCAGACTGGCAGCCCGTGTCTGGGCTTCTTTCCCATCCCTCTCTCCAGGCCTGTGTCCCCTGTGCTCACTGCAGACTGCACTGTGACTACCAGCCAGACTACTGACAGTCCTTGCTGGTGGCAGTCCTGGTGGTGGTTTGGGTGACCAACAGGTGGCTGCTGGCCCTCAGCCAGGCAGCACTGTGGGTGGGGTGGGGTGGGTGGGGCACACAGTGATAGCATTAGAGAAGGGATTTACATCTGCTCTCTTGGCCTCCCATGGGTGTGATTGCGCTGAGAAACTGCACAGCTGGAAAGTGAATGTGGAGGGTGAGGTGGGTGGGGCAGGCTGTGGCGGAGTGACTGAGGGGTGTGGCTGCTGGTAGGTGGTGGTGTGACTGCTGTGGGTGTGGCAGACTGGGAGGGGTGGACTCTGCTGTAGGGAGTGACTGGGTGGGTACCTGTGGGACAGTCAGTGCCTGCTGTCACTACTGCCTCTCACCCCTTTCCCCGCCCAAGCAAGCCCTGCTACCCATTAAGGTGTTTTTCTCATTGACCTCTCTCAGCCTTCCTCCCCTGCCCCTCCCAAAGCCTGTGGTGCCTCCCAGCCTGGTGAGGTTTTACCCTGGCATCCACATGCATGTGAGTTAGTGTGTGTGCAGGTCAGTGGGCTGCATAGGAACACTCTCAGGAATGACCTAGCCCAGACACAAAATAGGTGCTGTCTGAGCCCCTGCGTGTGAAGGCTTCCCCCAGTCACCCTGAGCCCACCCATTCTTCCAGGGCCCAGCAGCATCACCCCAGACAGAAGACCAACATGCTTGAAGGTCTCTGGAAACCTGCTTTGTTTGAAGGTCTGGGTCATTACTGCTTTTTCAGGGCCTAGAGCTGTGCTGGGCACCTGGTGGAGCTTGGTGAATAACAGGCTGAGGGAATAGGGCGAATCATCTGCTCATTCCCCCCTCCCGGGGTAAAGTAGACTCTTTCCTGGAGCTCATCCTCTTCCTCACCCCTTCTGGCTTCAGTCCAAACTCCTGTCCTTTCTTTCTGGATCTGTTGGGAATTTGATGAATGTCCTTAGGCCAATTCTTCCCTGAGCCTCAGTTTTCAAATCTGTTGAATGGGCAATCATTCTTTTAGCCTAGATCATCTCTTGGTCTTGGCAGGTATCCCTCTAGACAGATTAAATAATACAAATCAGTTGGGGAAACTGAAGCTCAGAGTAGTTAAGAGATTTGCAGAGGTCACAAGGTCAGTAAACCAAAGAGCTGGAGTTCAAGCCCAGGGAGGCTGGTTCCAGGCTGAGACTTAACTGTGACACTGCCAGCCACCAAACTGGCTGGCAGCTCTTGGATTATTGGGGTGAAATGGGATGAACACACAGCCCCTGCCAGGGGCCTGCTGACACATAGATGTGAGTGTGTGGGCTGGGTTACTGGACACACTTCACCACTGGAGGTGCAGCTAGCTCAGTCTTGTGTTTGCCCTCAGGGAGCTCTGCTCTCATTCCTTGAGCCCACCCATTCATCAAGGGCCCAAGCTGGACCACTTCCCCACTTCTGGTCTTTGGACAGCTTGCTCTATAAGAAGTCCCCCCTTCTGTTGTGGGACCTGAGAGGATTATGGGGTCCAGAGCACTTTTGGGTAGGGAGTGACTTTCAAGTCTAGAGCAGTGGCCACGGTTACTGTGGCATTTCCCGAAAGTGCAGTGTTGCCATGGTGTCTCCATGACAACCAGAGCATCTCATTCATTATCTCCAGCACCTTGGCTGGGAAAGCTGGGGCTGAGGCTAGGGCTGGGAGAACAAGGTAGACTGGCTGAGGGCTAGAGGTCATGTAGCTGGGGTCCACTGCATACTCCCCAGTCAAGGGTCCCTTGAAGGCTCTGAAACACCCTCTCTTGTGGGGCCAGGGTTCAAATTTTAGCTCTTCCACTGAATAGCTATGTGAATTTGGGCAAATGATTTAACATGCCTGAGTCTTATTTTCCTCAACTGTAAATGTGGATAATAACAATATTAGTAAGGATTAAACAAGATAAGTCATGAAAAGTGCTTAGCATGGTGTCAGGCTTGTACTAAATACTCAAGGTATGGCCTCAGTATACGATGGTAATTATTATTTTTAAATTTTATTTATTTATTTATGAGTGTGTGGGGGGTAGCTCAGCCCACTCGGGGGCGGGGCTGGCTGGCATGTGGTGCTGGGGGATTGAACCGCAGTCCTTGTGCTTTGCTAAGCTTGTTCTAAGTAGGCGCTTTAGACCACTGAGCCATCTCACCAGCCCCACGATGGTAATTATAATGCTGTTTTTGCTATTATTATCTAAAAAACTCCTGGGTGCACCTGTAATCCCAGCTCTTGGAAGGCTGTAAACAGGAAAATCACTGAGTTCGTTCTAGTAGTGAGACCCTGAACACCTTGTAGACCCTTCCCTAAAAAAAAAAAAAAAAAAAAAAAAAAAAAAGAAAGAAAAGAAACATAAATAAAAAAAACACTCCTGGGTTTCATGGAGGGAGAAAAGAACAAACTTAGACTTACTTGAATCAGCTTGGCAAGCGTGGGGTCCTGAGTTTGCTTTTTGGTACCCCAAAACAAATAAACACCATCAAACTTAACTTGAATCAATATGTAGGGGTTTCTTGCCAGGTATGGTGCTCAGATCTGTAATCCTATCACTTGGGAGGCTGAGGTAAGAGGATCTCATGCTTGAAGCTAGCCTGGTCTACACAGCAAGTTTGAGACTGGCCTGAACTGCATAGTAAGACCTTGTCTCAGACAACAGAACAGAAAAGCTAGGCTTGGGGCACATGCCTGTAATCTCAGCATTATGGGAAACCGAGACAGGAGGAGTGAAAGTTTGAACACTACCCTGGGCAACTTTTGTGACTTAGTAAGATGTCTCAAAATAAAAAAATAAAAAAGATCAGGATGTAGCTCAGTGTGGAGGCCCTAGATTGGATCCCCAGTCTCTCTCTCTCTCTCTCTCTCTCTCTCTCTCTCTCTCTCTCTCTCTCTCTCTCTATCTCTATCTCTATCTCTTTCTCT
>NW_004524616.1:5779886-5781602 GCF_000260255.1 Octodon degus
CACACACACACACACACAAACATGTTTAGTGGCTTCCTTTATGGCTGTTTACTTGGAGCCTTTTCCTTATCTGTGCTTGGTTGCTGCCCTTAGGGTCACCCAAGGCTTAAAGGTCAAGTAAAAAGCCAGCCTTTGTTTGCTGAGGACCTGTGCACAGTAGGGTCTGTCTATCTACGCATTGCAGAGCTGGTAAGCCCCGGTCCTGCCCAGAGAGTTTGCTGTCCTCGGGACAGCTATGCCGAGGCTGAGGTTCAGGTGTGCCTACTGCTGGGCAGGGAACTATTGAGGGAGGTGGTGACTGTGGACTGGAGAGTATGTGGCCCATCTGACACAGTGTGCCACCTCAGCTGATGTGTCTGCAGTTTAGGCTGGGCTTCAACTCACTTTGTAGCCCAACCCGGCCTTGAACTCACAGTGATTCTCCAGCCTCAGCCTCAGCCTCCCAAGTGCTGGGATTACAGGTGTGTGCCACCATGCCAGGCTGATCATGTTCTTTTAAAAGAGAAGTTAGAAGTGCTGACTTTTATGTGAAATCTGATTTCAACATGTTAACTAACCCCATATTAGAGAAGAGTGCTGAGCATGCATCTGCCTGAGGGCGTGCTTCCTAGTTCTGTACTATGCGGGGTGATGGGAGCTCCGAGGACTGGGCCTTGGAGGCAGGATGGGTGGTGGCTGGACTTCAGGGAGGTGAGGACATTGGATTTGGATGGGCAAGGATGAGTAAGTGTCCCAGTGGTTTGGGGGAGGCATTCTTGGCAGTGGGAATCCCAGCAGCAAAGGCCTACATGCTTGACCATGATGGGTGACTGCCTGGGTGAGGTGGTGGACTACAGAAAAGGGCTGGTGATTACGATGTCAGCAGGCCCCAGGCAGTGAGGGTACTGAGGCCGCGGCTCCAGCTGTGCTAGGGGGCTCCAGGGGGATTAGGAGCCCCCAGTTCTTTACCCCTCTAGCCACAGGGGCTCTGGAATGCAACTTGAGTGGCTGGCAGTGGGCCTCCGAGTGGGTGGTAGGGCAGCTGTACAGAGGCCCCCTTGCCAGCAAGCTGGGTGGTCAGTGCTTTGTTTTCAGAGCAATGGCTCTCCCCTACCCCAGGATATTCGGCTTTCTCTGGGGGCTGGGGCTGTTTTACTCTCTGTGACCTGGATTTTATTTTATCCCCGTCTCCCAGGGAAGGCTTTGGCCTCCTTCTCCACAGATGGGGTTCTTCAGATATGTAGGGAGAGGAGCAGGCACAGAAGTACCCCATGCACAGAGTGGGCACAGAGCATCCCCTCCCACTTCACTGTCCCTCCCTGAAATCAGTGTGCTCCTCTCTGCTGAATTCTTGGGCTGCCAGGGCCTCGAGCCAGAGAGACAGCTCCAGAGCGCTTTTTGTGAGAAGTTACTGTCCATAGTGAGAAGTGCTGTTGTGGGTACATTAAACAAGCAACAGGAGGACATGAGGGCAGTGGCAGACAGTTCCTTGGGGTGTACCAGGTGTGTGGCAGAGTGTTTTGTATAGCAACGCATGCATTTTTCACGGCCTTGAAAAGTAGGTAAAATTGTTCTGTTTCACAAAGTTGAAGACTGAAGCAGTGAGAAGTTAAATAACTTGCCCAAGATTGTGTTGCTACTGGGTATTGCTTGGGTTTGAACTAACGCCACTTGGCTCCAGTCTGCTGTAGATCGGTGGTGAACCTGTGGCCTGGGTATTTTTTTTTTTTTTTTAAT
>NW_004524616.1:5781702-5811375 GCF_000260255.1 Octodon degus
CTGGCTGGCATGTGGTGCTGGGGGATTGAACCAGGGTCCCTGTGCTCTGCTTAGCTTAGCTTGTTCTAAGTAGGTGCTTTAGACCACTGAGCCATCTCACCAGCCCCCATGGCCTGGGTATTACTGTGTTTTTCTTTTAATACAAAAGATGTTAATGTATGAGTTGTTTTATTCTAAACCAGAACTTCAGGTCTAATTGCAGTGTTGGTACTCTGAGATAAATAAGTGAGTTTGGAAATACAGTTAGCACACTGGTCATTAAAGGGTTCTCTCCATCACTGCTGGAGGACTTCTGGTGCAGTCTGTTGTGCCTAGGTTCGGGGAATGGATTCTCTGACATCGTTGCATATGTGTAAGCGGGGCATGTGTATTTATGGGTACATGTGCATGTATATTGGAGGTTATATTTTAAGAAAAGTTTTAGGGTCACAGCAAAACTGAAAGAAATTACAGATTTCCTATATTATGTGGGAAACCTCCTCCTCCCAGCTTTCAACATCCTCACTGCAGCATCTGTCCCCTTCTGTTGATGCAGCTACGTGGGCATATCCTTATCACACGGAGCTTATAGTTCGTTGTCAGGTTAGTTCTTGATCTTACATGGCCCCTGGGTTTGGGCAGGTGTGCGGCTGTACCTGTGATCGGAGTATCGTGTGGAGTAGTTTCAGTCTTCTAAGATCCTGTGGGCTCTGGCTGTTCATCCTTGCAGCCAAGCCTTTGGCAACCATGTGCATGTTTTACTGTGCATATTTTCTCTATCTGAAAATGTCAGACTCCCACAGGGGTCTTTGACCTGTGAGATGCCTCAGACTGTCTGGATTGCATCATTTACGCACTGAAAGGCTGTTAATGTGCTAGAGGGCCAGTAACTGCAGCATTCAGGGGCTCCACTCCTTCCCTGGGCTTGGGTGGCCAATGTGGGCCTGGTACCATGGGGCATCCTGGCTTCCTCAATCACTGTATTTCTGTCCTGGCTCCAGGCCAGGGGGTGGGGCTTGGCTGTTGCTGCCCGCAGCCCTTATCAGTGGTAAATAGGACACCCTGTGTGTACTGGGCATAAGCAGGAACAGCCAGCCTAGTCCTTCTGGCTGTCAGGACACCTGCCCTCCCTGGCCTTGCTCTCACCTAGAATGCAGGGAGTCCCTGGAAAGCGCCACACACTCCTTATTCAGGCCATGGCATGCACCATTCTCTCTGGCCCTGGCCAGCCCTATTACTGCTGAGCTCACTCAGGTGCCACCTCTTTCAGGGAGCTTCTCCAGTGCCCCCTCCAGAGGGTTCAGTACCCAAACACCTTTCCCTCCCCACCTGCCGCACTCAGCCCCCTTGCACCACAGTGCCTGCTTTCTTGGCTGCCTCTGTCCTTCGGGCTGCCTCTGGCACATAGTGAGGACTGTGGAGTGGTGCATCGGCAGTAGAAGAGCCCCAGAGGTTGTCTGGCCAAGTCCACTGTAATAGGCAGGAAGCCCAGTGCTGAAGAGGCTGTGCTCGAGGGTCACTCAGCGATGTCATGGCACAGTTAGGATCAAACCTGTCCAGTTCCTGTCTTCATCTCATAAACAAAAAACAGAAAATGAAAATCACCCAGAGATAATCCCTGTTAACAGTTTTTATTTATTTTTTATATTTAGTCCCACTTTCTGGACTATGTATAAAAATATTTAACAAAAATATGACCACACATACAAACTGTTTTAACATGTTTTCCACTTCAACAATATATATGGTAAATGTCAGTAAATGTCCTTTCTCAACATAGCTGTGAATGGCTACCAAGGCTGCTCAGGATTGCGTCACATGCTTGCATTATAATTTCTAGAGACAATTCACCCCTTGTTGGGCATTTGTTACATAAACTGCCATGGGATTCATATTGCTGTGAGGGATATTTTTACACACTTTTGCAGTGACTGCTTCTACTATAAACTCCTAGAAGTGCAACTGTTGGGTGGGTAGCATGCTGTCAGTTTGAGGGCTGGGATGGACGTCAGGGATCTTCACTTCCAGTGCGCTGTCATGTTTGCCTTCCTTCTCTGGCTGTCTAGGCTCCTGTACTTCCATCCTGATGTGGGGAGCTCTCCTGCTAGCTCTCAGGGGCTGTGGCTCATAGGAGGCTGCCCATTGACTTGCTAGGAAATCTCATTCCCTGGCTTTGACTCATGCTTGAGTATATTTGGGTTGCTGCTGGGGGCAAGGGAATTGGGGCCGTCGTCAGTACCTGTAGGTCTCAGTTAACTTTCCATTAGTTGGATGCAGGGGGATGGCCTGGGCATGGGGCACAGGCTGCTGGAACCCAGAGTTCTGGCTGCCTGGGTAAATAGAGGCCCAGTGAAGATCTTGCCTATCCCTTGCACTCAGTCTGGGACCTTGGCAGGGTGGTGGGGAGGTTGGTCACCTGGTGTCCAGTGTTACATGTGCCTCAGGGGCAAGAGATGTGTGCTTACATCTGAAGTAGTGACAGAAGCCATTTCTGAATGTTTCTTGTGCTACTTTCTTTAGGCTCATTTACTTGGGGAACCCTCAGCCACAGCCCTGAGCAGGGTTACAGATGAGTGTTCAGTGCAGGAAAGGTGCTGGAGCCTTCTTGGGTGGCCAAGACAGGGTGCCCTCAGAGCCCTGGGCTGGAATCCTGCCTTGGCTGCTTCTGCTGGAGCCTTGGTTTTTCCTCTGTTGGATGGGGCTGCTTGGGTCATTTGGAGAGCAATGGGCAGGGAAGAGCAGGGTGTGGTGTTGGTCTTGATTTAGAATCCACCTCTTGCTCCCAGGTCTCGAAAGTGTTTCATGTCTTACTTTATCTTTCCTGTTTCTGAATTTTTCTTGGCCCAGTTTTGGACTCTGATGATATGAAAAATAACAAGCACCACTGTAGATCCTGTGCACTAGGTAGTGGCCTAAGGGATTATGGACTTGCTCTTTCACCCCCTGTGAGTTGGGTACTATTAACTGTTGGCCTCAGTTCATTTACGAGGAAACTGAGGCTCAGTGAGATTAAAGAGCTCACTTGCCTCAACATGATGCCCTGCGGTTGGGCAGCTGTGCTTGAACTCGGGCCTGCCTCCTGAGGACCCAAGTTTGCTGCATTGAAGCCCGCTGCCCTGAAGCCCGTACTAACTCTGCTGTTCTCTCCACAGCCCTGTGGCTCTCCCAAGTGAGTGGCATGCGGCCCCCTTTGGCTGGCCCTGTGTCCTCTGGCCTGCTGCCCAGCCCCCCCAAGAGGCCCTGACGCCCTGGGGCACTTCTGCACTGCGCAGGACCAAGTGCAGGTTTGCCATGGTGACATAAAGGGGCACAGAGGAAGGAAGGAAGGAGCAAGACCAGCCTATAGACTGCGCCCCTGGCAGGGAGAAAGGCCAGGGCCCGGATCCTCCACTCCCATTGCCCACTGAGGGCTTTGCTTCATAAGTCTCTGTGTATTTCTTGGTCAGTGGACAACTCTCGTGTCTCCTGTGTGGGGGCCCTGGGGTGGCCAGGGCAGGCCAGGCCACCTGTGGCTGAGGTCTTGGGGACCAGGATGCCTGCCCTGGCGTGCCTCCGGAGGCTTTGTCGGCACGTGTCCCCACAGGCTGTCCTTTTTCTGCTGTTCATCTTCTGCCTGTTCAGTGTTTTTGTCTCGGCCTACTACCTGTATGGCTGGAAGCGGGGCCTGGAGCCCTCGGTGGACGCCCCTGAGTCTGACTGCGGGGACCCCCCACCTGTGGCCCCCAGCCGCCTACTGCCGCTCAAGCCTGTGCAGCCGGTTACCCCTTCTCGCACAGACCCTCTGGTCCTAGTGTTTGTAGAAAGCCTGTACTCACAGCTGGGCCAGGAGGTGGTGGCCATCCTAGAGTCCAGCCGCTTCAAATACCGCACAGAGATTGCGCCGGGCAAGGGGGACATGCCCACGCTCACCGACAAGGGCCGTGGCCGCTTTGCCCTCATCATTTACGAGAACATCCTCAAGTACGTCAACCTGGATGCCTGGAATCGGGAGCTCCTAGACAAGTACTGTGTGGCCTATGGTGTGGGCATCATCGGCTTCTTCAAGGTATGTGGGGAAGCATGTTTTGCTGGGGTGGAAGGACCTATCATGGCAGTCCTCCCAAGGGAGGGTGGGTCCCCATTTTGGCAGAGGAGCAAACAGAGTCTAAGAGGGTTGGATTATATATCTTAAGACTGCAGCCTTCTAAGTGGGGAGCTGAGATTTGAACTCTGATGTAGGTGGTCTGGGCTCTGTATCCTTGCTCTTTCCTCATGGCTGCAGTGGGCCATGAAGTTCATGTTCCTTCCAAACTTGTGTCATTTTGCATTGGGAGAGAGGAGGAAGGTGAGGACCTGCTCTGGACCTTGGGCTCCCAGGACAACCAACAGGATTGACTTTCCTGCTGAACAGGTGTCATGGAGGATCTGTCCTTGAGGAGGGGAGATCAGGAACAGTGGATGAGGGGTTTCTAAGGCTGTGTCAGGCAAGATGAAAGTAGGTATTAGTAGGGACTCTAGTTGGGTGCTTTGGGCACTGAGCACTTAGAGTGTTCCACCTCTGTACTGGGCACTGGGGCAGAGCAAGAATCAAAATGGACAAAGCCCTTGCAGAGCTGACATTTGCATGTAGTGGGGTGGGTGATAGGCACCGAAGGATAAACACAGGATGCAGGGCACTTAGCATCTGTGGCAATGAGTGCAAAAGGAAGCAGAGCAGGGGATGGGCACAGGGGTAGTGGGAGGTTGACACTGTTTGATAGCCAGCCAAGGAAGTTCTCTTTGACAGAAGAACTTGAAGGAAGTGAGGGGAGGAGTGGTGTGGCTTTCTCTTCAATGAGCCCTGTACCCAGAAGGGACAGGGAGTGCATGGGGCTCTTGCTTGGTGTGCATGAGGAGGGAGGATGAGGAGTCAGCTTCCTGGCACGTTGTGTGGGGTGCTGGGAGGCGCTGGTCTCACTGAAGGTTTCCCACGATCTGCTCTTTCACACGGTAATACAGCAGGAGGCTCTGCCACTAAGAGGTTTTGTGAGCCAAGAGATTGAACTCTTTAGAAGCCCTGTGGTAGAGCAGCCTGGTGAGATCTGTTCCCTACCTGTCTTGATCTCTTTCACAGAGCACCCTCTGGGGAGCACTGGCCTGGTTTATGGCTTTGCAGAAGCATAAAGTCAGCCTCTCTCCATTGTCTGTTTTTTTTTTTTTTCTTCTTTCCTCCTGGATTCTATACCCTTTCCTGCCGTGAACTTCATTAAGTTTGGTTCAGAGCCCCAGGCCTGAAAATTGTCAGAATGACCGACATTTATTGAGAGCTTGCTCAGTGCACTGTGCACTGCCTACATGCTCTAGGTGAATTAGCTCCATTCCCACTAATAAGCCAGTCTCCAAGGCAGGTGATAACATCCTGATGTAAGACAGAAGGAAACTGAGGCAAGGAGAGGCGCCCTGTAAGTGTGCACTAAGATTTGAGTGCACACAGCTTACTTCAGGGGCCACTGTGCAGTGAGTCCAGAAGCCTCACCATTTATTTAGTAGAAATCTGCAACAGAGGCCACAGCAGAGGGACAATGCAGAAGGTGGTGGCAGTGAAAGGGGACATTGGAGCAGCTGGTATGACAACTTGGATTCTAGCTCTACCTTGAGGTCTGCTGAGGGGCGGGGAATGCCCCCTGTGGCATCTTTGTCCCCTTCCTGGCCAGTTGTTTAAGACAGCCCCCACCCCTTAATTTTGAGCTGAGGCTTTTGTTTTTGTGGCCCCCCTGGTGGCTGGGGTACATCTCTACTCTTTCTGCACCATCAGCTGTAGTGCTGTGCCTGGTGCTTGCCCAGCCCTGTGGGTGGCAGTGCTCTGGGGACTCTCTGCTCCCTTCCTACCATGGCTGGGTTCCCAGGACAGTATAGTCACAGCGGTGCAACCCTCCAGGCCCTGGGTCCAGTCCCCCTGAAGCTTAGAAGCTGAGTGAACTCAAATAGCCTGCATAAACCCCTTTGATGCCAGTGACATCTCTGCCTTCCTGGGCTGTGGTGGAGATAAAACAAGACCATGGAGGGGACCAGTATGCACAATGCCTGGTCCCCAGGACCACTCAGTAAATGGCAGCTGACAGGATTTTTTTTTAAAGCTGGTTTCACAGTGTACTGTAGGCTGGCTTTGAACTCATGGTGATTCATGGTAATCCTCCTGCTTCAGCTTCCAGAGTGCTAGAATTACAGGCATGCCTACTTACTAGGAGGTTTGATCATCCCCAAGCCCAGCAAAAGTGGTGGCAGCACTTTGTTAGTCTTGTGACTATGACCAGAGTATGCCCCTTTGAACCCCTGAAGAGCAGGAATGAGGGCCTCCTCTCCAGCTCAGCTCCTGGCAGTGTCATTCCTCAGCCTGTCACTTTGGGCGGCCAGGGCTGAGCACAGCTGGCAGAGGTGTGGCGTGGCTCCCTGCCCTCTGCTATGAGTACCTAGGCTGTGCTGGACACCCAGCTCCTTACCCTGCAGGTGTTACCCTGTTTAATTTCTGTGGCTACCTTGTGAAGTAGAGATGTTATTTTCTGATAAGGACCTGATGCCCAAAAGAGGGTTTAGCAGAATGATGCATCTGAGCCAGGATTTGACAACCTAGCTTGTTGTTTCTAACCCAGCTGTGGAAAACCATGGAAGGCAGCAGAGTAGCCTGTGGAGGACCCAAGGCCCCTAGAGGGGAGACAGCAGTCTCCACAGTGCCCAGCTCCGGCTGTGCTAGGCCCCGATTCCCACTCCTGGCTCAGGCGCTTCCTTCTTTGGCCTGGGTGACCCCATTAGAAGAGTGTCAGGCAATATGAAAGTAGGTATTAGCAGGGTCTCTAGTTGGGTGCATTGGGGGATATTGAATCTTTTGTTCAGCAAACAAGAGTGTTTCAGCTCTGTGCAGTGCAGAGAACCTGCCCTCCCAGGCAGTCCTTACCCCCACCCTGTTCTGCCTGGCCTCTTCGTCCTCTCCCTGGCTGCTCCTCCCACTGCTGACTGGGATACCTCTCAGTGACTTGGCATTCTCTCTTCCTTGATGTCTGGGTGTTTGGCTGAGCCACCAGCACCTGGCAGCCAGCTCAGGGTCGGGACTTTGAAATGAGATCCCTTTGCCCTCGTGCTCCAGTGTGCCTTCCCAGGCCTTGATGGGTGATGGACAGGGCCTGAAGTGTCTCCAGCCCCCATACAGCCCGCACAGTTGCCACCTTTGGCCAATGCTGACCTGGGTCGTGGAGGGCCTAATGCGGAAGAGCTTGGCCAGGTTGGGGAGCTGGCAGGTACCCCTTGCGTGTGCAAACTCCATATAGGTTCCTTATGTTCACAGGGCCACAGCCCTGTGAAGCCTTTGTGGGAATTAGAAGCCTGTTTATAGAGGAGACTTGTGAAGGGTGCCTCTGAGCAGGGGCAGCCTAGTGCCAGAGCATGGGCTCCACTGCAGCTTATTCCCACCTCTGCCCAGCAGTTGGCCTGGTGCTGTGCTCACCTGGGGATCCTACGTGTGTGACCAGACCCCTTTCTAGACTTGTTCCACACCCTTCATTGATTCTGCACACAGCAGTCTCGTAGATGTTCTCAGTGTGTAAACTGGAACCTGTGTGCTCTGACCCAGTGCCCTTTGGTGGCCTTTGGTGGCTTCCCTCTACCACTTCAAGCCTCCAGGGTCCTGTAGGTCTTACTGCATCCTCTCCTTCCCCTCTTGATCACTCTAGAAGCTTCTTGCTGTTCTCTGATTGTACTGAGCACTCTTGTACCTCAGGGCCTTTGCACTTGTTGTTTTGGGAACCTGGCCTCTACTTGCCCACTGGTTAATTATTCATTGTTATCTCCAAGCGCCCTTCTCCAGCAGGCCTCCTTAGCTAGCCGATTGTGTCCTGAACGCTGTTTTCCTCCGCTTTGCACGTGTTACACCGCAGTTTTATGTTCATTCCTGTGGTTTTTGGTAGCTGTCTTTCTTCCCTGCTTCACTCTAAGGTTCGTGAGGACAGGGACCTTGTTTGGTTTTGGTCACTGTATATGCTGTATTCTGTATATGCTTTTTCTCACTGTATTTTGCTCTGTACTTTTTATATTGTCCCACATAGTGAATACAGTAGTTGTGGAAGATGAAAGGCTTTCATGTGCCAGGTACTGGGCAGCTGTTTCTTTTTCATGTTTAAGTAAATCCAGTTGGCCATCCAGCAGGAGGGCTGGAGCTTTTCCAGCCTGCACTAGGCCCTGGGTCAGTCTTGAGCTCCGCAAAGCAGAAGAAGCCAGAAGCACCAAAAAGTAAAAGTGAAACTTTGTGGGTTCCCATTAGGGCTGAGGCTCCTGAGCTCCAGAGGTGGCAGCATTGTAGCCAGAGGTGGAAGCAGTAACCCCTATGTCAAGGGCTAGCAGGCTGGTAGGAGGAGGGTCTGGGAGCTGGAACCCTGTGAGAGGGTGGTTTTGGGGTCCTTGGGGGCAGTGCCTTTATGCCGCACTCCTCATTGATATCCTACAGTGTATCCATGCACGACTTCTAAAGAGTGGTGGAGAAGCTCTGTGGTGGTCCAAGGTCTAGCGATGTGCATGTACACACAGAGATTCCTGCTGCAGAAAAGGCTGTGTGGCCAAAGCCCACTTGGAAACTCCAGGCCACAGCATGGGTTTGGGCGTGCAGACTCCAGGTCAGACTGCCTGGACTTGAATACAGCTCACTGTGCCTTGGGAGGGCAATACTGGGGGACATTCTGTCCCCTCTCCAAGCCCAAGGCTGACAGGAGGATTGGATGAGCACAGGCTTCACCTCAGGCTGTGTACTGAGCACTTTGCCAGTGCTAACCTCAGTCCTCCTCTACCCTCGAAGTATGTTGTGGGATTGGCTGCATTTTGCAGGACAGGTAGCTGAAGCCCAAAGTGGTGAGATAACTTGCTGAAGACCAGGCCACCTAGTATTTGTGCTTTCAATGCTACGCTTTCCTGGGTATAACTTAGTTTCTTTTCTTTCTTTCTTTCTTTTTTTTTTTTTGGTGGAACTGGAGATTGAACTCAGACCCTTGCACTTGCCAGGGAAGCACTTATTCTACTGAGCTATCTCCTCGGCCCTATGACTTTAGTTTCTCCAAGCCCCAGTTCCCTTGTCTATAAAGTGAATGTGACAACATCTCCATCGTGGGGTCGCTGGGAGGATTAACAGCATTCCTTCATGGATCTACCACCAGGCATGGCAAGTGAATCACAAATGGCTGCCATGCATTACTGTAGGGGCAGAAGGGACAGGGACAGGGTATGGTGAGCCCTTCATGAGTGCAGTGGCTATTGTTGATGTTACTGATGTCAGTCCCCATCTAAGATCTTGTTCTTGGAGTTAGAGCTCTCACGTGCTGTTCCCCATCCCCACCTGCCTGCAGGCCAATGAGAACAGCCTGCTGAGCGCACAGCTCAAGGGCTTCCCCCTGTTCCTGCACTCAAACCTGGGCCTGAAGGACTGCAGCATCAATCCCAAGTCCCCACTGCTCTATGTGACGCGGCCCAGCGAGGTGGAGAAGGGCGTGCTGCCTGGCGAGGACTGGACTGTGTTCCAGTCGAACCACTCCACCTATGAGCCGGTGCTGCTGGCCAAGACGCGCTCGTCCGAGTCCATCCCCCACCTGGGTGCCGACGCCGGCCTGCACGCTGCGCTGCACGCCACGGTGGTGCAGGACCTGGGCCTCCATGATGGCATCCAGCGTGTGCTGTTTGGCAATAACCTCAACTTCTGGCTGCACAAACTCGTCTTTGTGGATGCTGTGGCTTTCCTCACTGGGAAGCGCCTGTCACTGCCTTTGGACCGCTACATACTGGTGGACATCGATGACATCTTTGTGGGCAAGGAGGGGACACGCATGAAGGTGGAGGACGTGAAGGTAAGGCAGGGCTGCAGGACTGCAATGCTGTGTGTATTCCTCTGTGGCTCTGCCCTGTCTGCTCCACCTCTGTGCTGTTAGGTCTTCATAGCATGGTCTGCCTGCCGCTGTGGCCACTGAGTTTTTATTGATGGTCTTTTCAGGAGCAAGTGTTTAAATTGTGTGTGGGGTGTTCAGTGTTGGGGATTAAGCCCAGAGCCTCGTACATACTAGAAAAATACTATACCACTGAGCTATATCTCTAAGCCATTTTTATTTTCTTTTTTATATTTTGCTTTGTTTTGGGTTTTGGGTTTTTCTGAGATAGGGTCTTGCTTTGACTTCACTAGGTAGGGTAGCCCAGGTTGACATGGAGCTCAGATTGATCCTCTTTCTTTAGCCTTCCAAGTGCTAGGATTACAGCTTTGTCCTCTATGCCCAGCTATTTATTTATTTATCTACTTTGTGTCTCTCTATGTAGTCCAAGCTGGCCTTGAACTCACTATGAAGAACTCTTGGTGATCCTCCTGCCTCCACCTCCTGAGTGTTGGGATTGCAAGCATGCACCACCACACCTGGCATTACTTTTTATATTTTGAGATACAGAGCTGGGTGTTGTGGAGGACATTGGTAATCTTAGAACTGTGAGAAGCTGAGGCAGGAGGACTACAAGTTCAAGCCTATCCTGGTTACCTCAGAGACTTAGCAAGACCCTATCACCCCCCCCCCAAAAAAAAAAAAATTGAGACAAGGTCTCACTAAGTTGCCCCATATGGCTTTGAACTTGTGGCCTTCCTCCTTTCTCAGCTTCCCTAGTAGCTGGAATTGCAGGCATGTGCCACTATCCTTGGCTTATTTAAACTTTTGTTGAAGTATTAAATATAGAGGAATTTTATACTTGGGGCAAGGATATATCTATGGAGGTGGACACCCACTCACCTAAACCCTAAACCTAAAAGTGCAAATTGTGTCTTTTAATCTGGATATGATTTTTAATTCTTGAAAATGTGTGTAGCAGCTGGATGTGGTGGGGCACAGATGTAACCCCAGCACTTGAGAGGCTGAGACAGGAGGCTCACTGTAAGTTTGAGGCCAGCCAAGGCTACTTAGTGAGCTCAAGGCCAGCCTATACTACAAAGTGAAACCCTGTCTCAAAAAACAAAAAGTTTATGTTAATATTAAAGCTTCTGCAGAATTTTAAAAGCAAAAAAGAGCTTGGGTGTGGGTTTTTTAGCTGAGGTATCTAACGATGGTATGATGCATGTGTTGAATTTAAAAAGTGTTTATTAAACAAAACTATGTAAGACTGGGCATGGTGGCGTGTCCTGTAATCCCACTCTTGGGAGGCTGAACACAGGCAGATCACTACAATCTGATTTATGTAATGAGATCCTGTAGACCCTTACTAAAATGTCAAAACAAACAAAACCCAACTGTAGGGCTGGTGAGATGGCTCAGTGGTCTAAAGCACCTACTTAGAACAAGCTTAGCAAAGCACAGGGACCACAGTTCAATCCCCCAGCACCACATGCCAGCCAGCCTCGCCCCCTGGTGGGCTGAGCTGGCCACACACACACACACACACACACACACACACACACACAATTTAAAAAAAATTTAAAAAAAAAACTCAACTGTATGTAAAAGCACTTTGCCAACCACTAGATTTTACACACATGTAAATGAATTATCACCAAGAAAGAGAAGCTGCAAAGGAAGACCACTAAATAATCTTTAAAATCTATTCATTATTATAAAGCTATTTGTAAAGGAGGCAGCATCCTAGTGGAATGGGAATCAGTACGGGTTGCCATGAACAGAGGACAAGCACAACAATAAATCCAATGAAAACAAAACGGGGGATTAAATTCTCCAGCAATACTGGTGCCTGCTGACCGGGTGTCCTCTCTTACAGGAGATTAGCGAGCGTTAGAAACATATTAGCACCAACCCAAGACTTCTCTTTGATGTACACAGGCGGCTTTAGAAACAGGCTTAGGCAAGGACTACTTCTTTCCCTGGGCAGCAAGGCCCTGCTGGCACGGTGCTGTCTCTCTCTACCCAAGCTGAGTCCTAGTGTGACCCTTGTTAGCTAGGTGACCTGTGGATCCCTTCCTGTTGCTGAGCCTCAGCTGTAAGATGGTGTGATGCGAGGATTTGGGGCTGTTTCTTGCACCCAAAGAGCCTCACAGAGGGGCTCTGGGCTGGCTGCGTATGGATACAGTATCTGTTCAGCCAGGCTCTACCTTCCCGGCTGTCCCCTCAGCTGGCAGGGCAGTATGGCTTTGATCTGCTTTTACGTGTTATGTTTGCTCCTGAAACACCATTTCCTCAGGGGCTCTCCTATTGAAAGAAAATTTGAGATAATTCCGTCAGGCGTCCCATGTTGAGATGGGCCTCTAGCAGAGTTGGTGGGTGCTCTTGCTTGCTTAGGACGCTCCTCAGGAGGCCCGGCCTTGCTCCGTGCTGGACCCTGGCCCTGGCCCTGGCTGCCTGTGCAAGTGGAATCTCTATGAGACTGTGGTCCACGCTGAGCCCACAAGAACACCACTGTGTTCCCCCCGTGAGCCCACAATCACCTGCTTCAGTTTATTTTCCCCATTTCTAAAGCTAGAGGCTGGCTGGGCGAGAGCGCCGTTCCTGTAGAACGCGCACAGGCGCCCTCTTCTGTGCGCTCAGCTCAGTGCAGTTTGCCCCGCTCTTCTCGCAGCACAGGGTTTCCTCCTCTACCACCTTAACCGTCAGGTGAGTCACGGAGGACTCAGCGCTTTCCCCTTTGATCCCAAGCACAGGTCACAGCTGTGTGCTTCTGTTAGGGACATGCATGTCGCCTCCTTGGCGTGGACAGCACAGTTTACATGACATCAACTGAAGCTGTTGTTCAGGGCCGCTTGAGTGTTAGGTGCTGCCCGGCGCTCTCTGCATCACTCATTTGGTCCTCACTGCAGCCCGGTGAGGTGGGTGTTGTAGTGAGCCCCATTTTATAGAGGAGGGGCCTGAGGTTGAAAGACAAAGTGACTTGTCTGAGGCCGTGCCCCTGGAGCACTCAGGCTTACCAGGCAGGACCTGGCCTTGCCAGACACCATGACTACAGCCCAGCCCTGGTAGGATCAGGATGCTGAGTGTGCAACTTGTCCTGAAAGCAGGCGGCTGCAAGTTCCTAGCAGCCGGCGAACCTGTGTTGGCGGGGTCAGTGTCGCTTCAGCCTGGAAAGTGCTGGGTGTGCCATGCACGGGGACAGCATGGTGCTGAGCCAGAGCACATCCTTGGAAAAGTCTTGATCCTCTGACATAAGCCTTGCAGCCCACTGAGGAGGAGAACTCCTTTGTGTGGAGATACCACGCTCACAGTGGCAGGGACCACAGAAGTAAATGTGGCCACCGTCTCTCATCCCTCACCAAATGTCAGGCAGTTTTCCATGCAGTATCTCACATCATGCTCCCAAGAACCTCTTCAGAGAGAGAGAGATTATCCGACGTACTTGATAGTTGAGGACACTGAAGCCCAGAGAAGTGGTGAAGCTTTCGAGAAGTACAGCAGAGCCCGCTGGAGTGCAGGTCTTCTCATGCCATAGGCCAGGGCTCCAGGTGTGCAGAGGGCGTCCTCCATGGTGGTGTGTGCTCTTGGCATTTTTTGTAACTTTTGAAGGGTTCAAATTTTCTTTTTCTGTAGTGCTGGGGGTGGGACCCAGGGCTTCTGTGCCAGGCAAGACCTCTGCCATAGTCACCCCCAAACCAGCACATCTTCATTTTCCTCTGGGCCCTGCAAGCTTTGTAGCTAGGTCTGTGATGCAGGCCACTTCTTGGGGCCTCAGTGGGAGGATCAGGCACCGCTGGCATTTCCTCAGGCCTGCCTTTTTCTTCTGCCTACCCCAGGCCCTGTTTGACACACAGAATGAGCTACGCACGCACATCCCAAACTTCACCTTCAACCTGGGCTACTCAGGGAAATTCTTCCATACAGGTATGTGGCCCTGTTCCCACCTTCGCCTGCCAGGCCTCCTTCCTACTTCCATCCTCAGGATGCTGTGCCATGAGGGCAGCGGTTTGCTTTCCACAACACGCCATGGGCAGATGGACCCCACTGTCCTAGAGCCAGTAGTCAGAAAGAGCAGTCATGGCTCCTGGGGGCTTGGGGTGAGGAAGACATCCCCCACCTTTCCATCTTAGATGGGGCATCTACCCTTTTATCTCCTCCTCACTGCCACTATTTAGTATTATTTTTCCTGCTTATAAGAGAATTTGATTGAATTTTAAGAACATTGCAGAATTACATGGTATTGAAAACTTCCTATAACTGCACCTATCCCAGGACAATAGGTATCCTGGGTTTGCTTAGGGTCAGATGGGTAGAGGCTGACACTGAAGGTCACTTGGTTCATGCTTTCTTTCTTCTTTGGGCTCTCTTGGTTTCCTCCCATGACCTTTGCCAAACCAGGCGAGAGGGACTGCTGATCTGGTCATCTGCGGTGACCATTCCCTCATGCTGCCTTCTACTCGGGCCACTGTGAGCACTGCCTCTCTTGAGCTCTGGGCAAAACCAGCAGTCAGGATGGAGGGCAAAATGTGCAGTAGCTCCAAAGCAAAATAGGAGTGATGCTGGCTTTCTCTCTGCATTGTTGCTATAGCCTTTACCCATAGTGTAGTAGGGTGGTTATTGTTATACACGTTGATGAGGCATCCTCTGGATGGCATCCTGTATATACCCAAAGAGCCTCTGCAGACCAGAAGGCAAAACACAGTGACCCAGTCGACTAGGATCCTAGTAGGAATAGGAGGACAGAGGAAACCCTTGAGATTGCTGTGCACCCCAAGCAAGGCCCAGGGAGGACAGTGTCTTGGCCAAGGTCACTCCCTGATCCAAGGGTGCATGGTAGACTGGAACCTAGATTCTGGACCAGGCTCTTGTTTCCTCCTGCACTGGAGCTCAGGTAACATCCACATAGCTCCTGGGCAGGTCATGGCTGTGTGCTCCATCTCCAGCCAGGCAGGGCACAGGGCCTCCCTGGCTGGGCTAAGCGGTCTGTGTGGGTTACAGGTACGGATGCTGAAGATGCGGGGGATGACCTGTTGCTGTCATATGTGAAGGAGTTCTGGTGGTTCCCCCACATGTGGAGCCACATGCAGCCCCACCTTTTCCATAACCAGTCAGTGCTGGCTGAGCAGATGGCCCTGAACAAGAAGTTCGCTGTCGTGAGTAAGATTCTCTATGGGACGGAGCTGGCTGGGCCAGGGGCCGGGCTCGGGGGGTCTGAGCTGCTAGCCTCTTGCTGCTTTTGCAGTTCAGCCTGATAGTGGCCTGGGTGAGCTGCCTTTGTAGCCCCAGTCTCCCAGAAGTCTCAAGGCAACAGCCCCATTTGTAGACATGAAGCTGAGGTCCGGGAGGTCACACTAGGACTTAGAGCTTCATGTTTCCGGGGCACAAGGAAATATGCCCTATGGGCTGGGCGAGGAGGCTCTGCACAGTGAGCAGTGAGGGGCTGTGTGAGAGGGGTGGCGCTGGAGGCGAGCCTGGGTTCATTTGCCAACTAGAGGGAATCGGAGGTAGGAGAGGCCCTGTCCTCGCTCCCCACCATGGAGTGTGTGCCTGCCCTGGGATGAAAGACTCACACCCTGGCCTGAGAGTTAGGAGACAGGGGTTCTAGTCCCATCCCTGCCAGTCACTCAGTCTAAGATTTTGGACCTCAACTTCCCCATCTGCACCATGAGGGCTTGGGCTAACTGCCCCACTGTTGTAGCATCTGACTTTTGTGTTCTACAAATGGAGAACACTCACCTTTGCTCACCTTGGCCTGACTCTTCTCTCCCCAGGAGCATGGCATCCCTACAGACATGGGGTACGCAGTGGCACCCCATCACTCGGGCGTGTACCCTGTGCACGTGCAGCTGTATGAGGCATGGAAGCAGGTGTGGAGCATCCGCGTGACCAGCACAGAGGAGTACCCACACCTCAAGCCAGCCCGCTACCGCCGTGGCTTCATCCACAATGGCATCATGGCAAGTGGCCCAGAACTGGGGGAGGAGGCACCGGGCATGTACTGTCCCTAGGGTGGGGTGGGGGTGGAGCAGGTTCCTCTGCCAGCGTGACCTCTGAGGCTGTCTGGGGAGGCTGAGCCGCCAGTCTGGCCCCTTCTGTGACCTCCTTCCTAGCTTTGCGACACAGGATTTGGGGGCACTGTTCTTCAAAGGGGGCTCTGATGAAGACCTAGGGCAGCTCTCTGTTGGATTCATCTGCTCATCTAAGCACCGCTCTTGAGCTTCTTCAGTGTCTGTCCCTTTTTTAGGCACGTGGCATGGAGAAGGGTGCAAAACTAAGGAAAGTTTTGGCCTAGTAGACCTGATGTGCAAGTGTCAGGAGATAGACATTATACGGCACTTAAGAATGGGAAAAGTATATTGTGGTTGCATATCTTGGTCCAGAGTAGAGATAACTGCCCTGGAGGTAATGAGGCAGGGAAGAGAGAGTGGAGCGGGCTTTCTGGGGTGGGTTGTGCTGCTCTCTGTGGAGGACAGCTAAGGCAGAGAGATAGCAAGTGCAAAGGCCTGGAAGCAGACTTATGCTGGGTGGATTTGAGAAGCAAGGAGCCAGTGTGGCTGGAGGGGACCAAGTGCCAGACAGGCAGGAGAGGAAATGGGAGGGGCGATGGGCCAGATGGAAGGGCCACATGAGGCTGATCACTGATGGGCTTCAGGTTTTAGGCAGAAATGCGGAGCTTCGAATGGAGCATGACTTGTATCTTAAAAGGATTTGTATCATTCTGCCTGAGGTGTGGAGCAAGGTGTGGAGTACAAAACCAGAAGCCAGCAGGCTAGTTAGGAGGCACTGGAGTCTTCTGGAGGAGAGATGGTGGTGGCTTAGACTGGGGTGCAAAATTGGAACATAATCACACGCCAGGCTTACTAGAAGTTAGGGCCAGGAGGAGCTGCTGACACATTGGGTATAGGGTGTGGAAGAAGGAGAGGAGTCAAAGATGACTCCAGGTCTTTTGGCCTGGAAGGATTAAGTTGTCATCAATTAACGTTGGTGTCTTGGTTACTTTCTTGTTGCTGGGACAAAATACTCAGAAGGAAAAGTTTATTTGGCTCACTGTTTGTAGGGTTTCAGTTCATAGTCAGCTGTCTCCATGGCAGTGTAGCATGGCAGAGGAGAAATAGTCTGTGGCGTGGCAGGCACGAAGCAGCGAGCCTTCCTTCTTTCCCTTTTTATTCTGCCCAGGCTACAAGCCTATTTAGTTGGTGGCACCCACACCTAGTATGGTCTTCTGTCTTCTGTAAATCCATCATCCACACTCAGAACTATGCTAAACCAATCAGTAAACTGATCAGTGACATATACCCCTAATCCAGTCACTCCCAAAAGCCCCACCTATGAGAGCATGAGGCTTTTGGGGGACATCTGGCTTAAAGCTTTAATAGCGGGGCAGCTGTGAGAAGACAGGCTTTGTGTATTTATCTCTCTATCCGTTGCCCTCCCCCCTCCAACACTCCTCCATACCAGGGGCTCACATGAACTCTGGGAAGAAAACCCTGGCAAGGCAGGCCTGTGCTGTCCTTCCCCAGTGCTTGGTTTTCTGCTGGGAGACAGACAGTAAACAGCCAAGCTGGTGTATGACCTTGAGTGTGCCCAAGCAAGGCTCTCAGGTCAAGGGCTTGTGTAGCCACTGTAGGGGAAGGACTGTTGCTGTCCTTTGGGCCTGCTTATGTTGGGTAACGAAGAGCTGTGTAGTGTTAAATAGCAAGGGCTTGTGACTTGCCATGTTGGGGTATGTATTGCAGGCCATTGAGACTCTGGGAGCAGGGACTTCTATAGTGGGGGTTGTGGGAAATTCCCTTTCTGAGGAAATGCCCTGGCCCTTCTCCTGAGGGACCCCCCACTGCTCTCTATGCCTGGAGATGCCACAGCCCCTCTCTCTGTCTCCCAGGTCCTCCCGAGGCAGACGTGTGGCCTCTTTACACATACTATCTTCTATAATGAGTACCCTGGTGGCTCCAGCGAGCTGGACAAAATCATCAATGGAGGCGAGCTCTTTCTCACAGTGCTCCTCAATCCTGTGAGTTCTCTGCAGCCATGCTGGGCAGGGAATCTGGCGGGAGGGCCTGGGAGTCGAGGGACCTGCTGTCCAGTACTGGCAATGTCCTGCTGCATAATCTGGACTAAAGAATGAGAGCTTTCTTCTTTATTTTGCATGCATTCTCTCTCTAGTCTTCATGTGTGTGTGTACATGGCCACCCACAGTCAACACACACATGGAAGAGTCTACTTGAACGGTGTGGCCCTCTCCTTATCTGTAAATGGAAACAGTCATCCATTCTTTAATAATACTAGGTAAATGTCAAGTGGTTATTACTCAGCTTTATGGGCTGAGTGCTCCTTTCTTTCCCTACATACTTGCTCCCTCCAAGGGCGAAACCAAAACACAAATAGCTCCTGCATCAGGCAACCTTTCACTGAGGGGTTGTGATGTTGGGGGTCATGTAGAACTAGGTTATTCTGATTGTTCTCAAAGCCCTGGTTACCTGGTCATGCAGCAAGTGTGTGATGATTCCAGTGTATCTTGCACTGGTTAGTGGGTGTCCATGCAAACTGAGGCAGGGCTAGAGGGTCCAAGGTAGGGTGAAGGGCTCAGAGGCTCACCCGGCTGTTGCTCCCTCCTCCCCTTCCCTGAGTAGATCAGCATCTTTATGACACACCTGTCCAACTACGGGAACGACCGCCTGGGCCTGTATACCTTTAAGCACCTGGTGCGCTTCCTGCACTCCTGGACCAACCTGCGGTTGCAGACGCTGCCACCCGTGCAGTTGGCGCAGAAGTACTTCCAGATCTTCTCTGAAGAGAAGGACCCTCTCTGGCAGGTGGGGAAAGGCAGCCAGTACCTTGATGTGGGGATGGAATGCCTTCTACTTGCAGCATGTGCTCAGCCTGCACACCGCATGCCTTCTCTCAAATGAGAACTTAGGTGCCTTGCCTGTTGCCGGCTAGCATGGGCACACTTGCTCTGTGCACATACATGTGCTCCTGTGCATACAGATACACACCTTTCCACACAGGCCAACATGCATGCACACTTAACACCCCTGGAAAAAAATCACATTACTCCAGCATTTGGGAAGCTGAAGCAGAAGTAATCATGAATATAAGGCCTGTTGTGCTACCAAGTGGGACACTGTCTCAAAAACAAAACAAAAAGAAAAAAAAAACCAAAAAAAAAAAAAAAAACAACAGAGGGGCCGGGGAGATGGCTCAGTGGAATAAGTGCTTCCCTGACAAGCGCAAGGGCCTGAGTTCAATCCCCAGTTCCGCAAAAATAGAAACAAAACAAAAAACCCAAGAAAGACGGTAGTAATCTCTTCGATGATGTCTTAGACCCCTTTAACCACAGCAGGTTCTGAGCCTCTAGGATGGAACTGTTGGGAGGGTTTAGGGAGACAGTTCTCGGGAATGTCTACTATTGGGCACTGTTAAAAATTGGAAACAGGGAGATGGCTCAGTGGAATAAGTGCTTCCCTGGCAAGTACAAGGGCCCATAAACCATGACTCATGGGCCAAATCTAACCTGTGGTCTGTTTGTGTAAAGAAAATTTCACGGTCACATGGCCATGATATTCCTGGAAGCAGCAGAAACCAAACAGAATCTAAAGGTTGCAGTGTTTACTGACCATTCACCAAAGTTTGTAGGAAAAGTTTTCTGACCCTTGGTCCAGACACTGTTTGTCCAGCTTCATTTAACAAGGGCTTGTGAGCTGCTGATGTGTGCCAAGCACTCAGATGGGCATTTTGCCAAGGTCTGTTGAGGACCTGAGATGCACCAGAAGTGGTCTCTGTTTGTCACACTCAGTGTCTGGAGGGTGGAGGTGACAAGGATATGTGGAGGTCAGGGATAGAAAAGCTCAGTGTCCACGTGTCCTGGAGTCCATTCATGGAGTTCTTGGGCCTACCTCACATTTCTTCCACTGTTGGTTTTAGGATCCCTGTGAGGACAAACGCCACAAAGACATTTGGTCCAAGGAGAAGACTTGTGACCGCTTCCCAAAGCTCCTCATCATCGGCCCTCAGAAAACAGGCAGGTCTCTCCACCCTTGGCCTAATGCTCCTTCCTGGTGGCTTCTTTATGGAATAACGGGGATTACCTAGCTACGAAGTGGGAGTAGAATTGGGGTGAGGAGGACTTGCCTCTGTAGGGGTGTGAAGAGAGTAGAGGGCAGTGTGGGATTTTTTGGTTGCCTAATCACAGCCTGAGGGCACCTTCTCTGAGCCCTTCTGAGAGTCTCTAAGTGTGGACAGAGAAAGAAACTCAGATCAGCTGCTCTGAAAGTTTGAGTTGTCCCAGGCAAAACTGGTTTGATGCAGAGCAGACCATAATCCATTAATCATGCCTGCCAGAGGTGTAGGCGTGATTGCTAAGCACCTGCCATTCACATGACATTGTATGGCACAAATGGCTACTTCTGTTTTACAGACAAAAAACTCAAGGTTCAGAAAAGTGAAGTAGCACATTTAGCTGAGAAATGCCAGTTCTAAGTCTTGAGACTTGGTTTCTGTGATCCCAAAGCTGCTACTCCTGATCACCAAACTCTGCAGCCTTTTTTTTTTCTCTTCTGGGTACTTTCATGGTAGGATATAAACTATAGACTCACACCATAGGGAGTGTATAAATTATCTCCCTGAGGACTGGGGGAGCCAGAAGAGAAGACACTGGAGCAAGCATTTGGCTCCACAATGATTTCCCATCAACGGAGGGTGGGTCAGAGCCTTTTTTCCTAGGCTGCTTCCAAATACCAGACTAGACAGAGGCCTAGAGCTGGAAAGAACTAGCAGAAGTCTCTAGCTCTGAGATTCTGCAGAGACCACAGTCAACTAGATGTGATTGTCAGAGTGCAGTGATGATTCTGAGGTCAAGTCATATGTAGTGATGAAGAATGCTGTAATGGATTAGTGATGTCTGCAAGGGGCACAGGAGCTATAGCATCCACAGGCAAGCCCTATGCTTATTATCCTGGATTTAGCACAATTTCTTTACTGTGCAGACAAAGGAGCTAAGACCCAGAGAAGGGAAGGACTTTCCAAGGACTTCCTAGTGAATACCTGAGAAGCCAGGCCCAGAACCCAAACTTTGTCTTTTGTTCAGGGGTGGGGTGTGATCATCAGTGCTTCTCCTTCTCCAGGCACCACAGCCCTCTACTTATTCCTGGGAATGCATCCAGACCTAAGCAGCAACTACCCCAGCTCAGAGACCTTTGAGGAGATTCAGTTTTTTAACGGCCACAACTATCACAAAGGCATTGACTGGTGAGTAGGCCTCTGTCCCTGTCTACTACAAGACAGGAAGGCCATCATGGAGCCACATGGGGAGGTCACTGTGGACACAGCAGGAAGCAGCTGGTGCTTGCTCACACACAACTAAAGTTCCTGTAAACAGGGACAAGGAGCAGTGACCCTTGAATCATGGTGGGAGGATGTTGTCACAGGCGGGACACTTGGTGAGGAAACCCTCTGCCCCCTCTGCATTGCTGCCTGGGTCACAGACTGTGGAGGTCAGAATGTGTCCCCTCCCTTGGGTGCACAGAAATATCCTGCCTCCCAGAGGAGGGGAGGGAGGAGTCGCCTAGGTCCCAAGGTCTGCTGGTGATAGAGCAGGGCTGACATCCAAGTGTGCGCGCCAGCTGAGTGCTGACCATTCCCACTGTGTGTGGCCAGCTGTGGAGATAGGGTGTTCTTGTGTACACTTCTGATATGCCGGCTGGCCTTTGGGCTCCCCTGGGCAGGTGGTCACAGTTGTGGCTTCCTGCCTGGACCTTCCATAGCAGGTGCTTTTAATGTTAGTGGAGGCACCATGCATTGTCTTACCCTTCAGGTTTTCAATTTGCGTCTTTCCCTACTCGTATGTACATGTGTCAGCTTTATTATGGTTATCTAGGCGGAGGGATTTGGAGCTATTCTGTATTTTTATGTGTGTACATTTCTCTACTTACTATCATTTCTTTCCCATCTGTCTATCTTGCCTGTATATCTGTCCATACATGCAAATATCCATCCATTCGCTATTATCTCTGACTCGTCTGGTCTCTTACCTAAAACCTCTTGTGGCCAGAGATATTATTGGAAACCAATGCTTTCTGGATATGGAAAGGTAATATAGTGCAGAGCCACATGCTTAACATCTCAGCAGAGCCCAGGACGGCACCCACCTGCAGTATATTAGCAGGTGTGTACCAAAGTGTGTGAGTATTTATTCACATGAGATAAGATAAAGTTGAACTTTGCTACAGGCTAAGGAAGCAAAGGTTTTGCTTTTTTTTTTTTAAAGGTTTTGCTTTTTGAGCTTTCTCAAGTTAGGTATTACAAACAAAGTTTTAGAAAGAGGAAAGAGGGGAATTCCCTGGCCCCTTATCCAAGATTCTAATTTTGTAAGGAAGCATGAAAATCTATCAAGCCCCTGAGGACTCTTTCAGGGTCCTTGGGACTGCTGTGGAGAAGCTGAGTTTCCTGGACAGAGTAGGGGTACCCTCTGCTTCCCACAACTCCTTAAAGTCCTGTCCTGGCTTTTCATGAGTAAGGGCCCTCTGGAGGGTCTGTACACAGTTCATTTCATTTTCAGTAGGGTTTTCGTGTCATCCCTCAGGTGGGATATGACACGTTGGTTTGCAAAGCTGTGCTCTCACCCACAGCAGGCTGGCAGGGCATGCGGTTAGTAGGCGAGCCTCCTTCGTCTCGAGCTCCACGGCACAGGGCTGCAGAGCGCCTGTGGGTGAGCAAAGCAAGCCTGCTCTGTGGAGCACAGCCCTGCCAGCGGCCCTCCTGGCTCAGACAGCTGCCGGGCCGGCCTCGCCCCCTAGTGGCAGAGTTAGGCCTGTCGGCTTAGGTGCGGAGTGTCAGACTGGTGGGATCTGAGTCTAGGCTGGAAACTGCCACCCTTCTCCATGCCCGGTAACCCACGTCACACCTCGAGTCTCAGTCATCCGACCCCATGCTGGGACGGAACGAATTCGGAAGTGGGAGCTGGCAAAGTGGCTGCTCCCTTGAGTGCTGCTGGAGGAGTCCTGGGCGGGTTGGGGCAGTCTGCGTGCTGCCTTCTGAGGAAGTGTGGCCCCTCCTGCGGAACCCGGGGCCCCTTCCTCCTGGCGTTGCCCCAGAGTCCCACTTTGGCCTCCCACAGGTACATGGAGTTCTTCCCCATCCCCTCCAATACCACCTCTGACTTCTACTTTGAGAAGAGCGCCAACTACTTTGATTCCGAAGTGGCGCCCCGGCGGGCAGCTGCCCTGTTGCCCAAGGCCAAGGTCCTTACCATCCTCATCAACCCTGCAGACCGGGCCTACTCTTGGTACCAGGTGAGCAGGGGTGGGCTGAGGTCCTGGGTGCAGGGTACTATCTCTGTTTGACAGTCACTCAGAAGTGCTCCAAAAACTTTGAAAAGAAAAGAAAAAAAAAAAAAAAAAGAAGTGCTCCAGCCGGTCCAGAGCCAGGTATCTGGAATGAGGCGATGGGTGAGTCCTGCGTCCCGGGCACAGCCTGCCTGGAAGCAGAGTACTGGCCCTGGCTTCGTGTGGGGTCTGACCGGTGACCCCAACCCCCACAGGAGGTGACGCCTGAATGTTGGGGCAGCTTGGCTTTGGTGTCTGGGTGTATGCTGACTGCAGCTTCTCCTCAGGCCACAGTGTGGGCTGAAGTGGGAACTTGGAGGCAGCCAGGGCATAGGACCTGCTGGTCTAAGTTTGGGGCACCAAAACCTGGTATACTCAAGGGATGGATCCTCATCCCTGCTGAGGTGGATGAGAGCCAGAACTTTCCTCTCTGCTCTGTCTCTGTGACCTGATTTAATTTCCTCTGTAACTTCTTTCTTTTTCTCTTTCCTTTTTTTTTTTTTTTTCTTTTGAGACAGGGTCTTCTGTGTAGTTCAGGTTGTCCTGTGTAGCCTAGGCTGGCCTCAGACTTACAGTGATCCTCCTGCCTCAGCCTCCAATGTGCTGGGACTGTGGGTGTGCCCCACCACGCCTGGCCTGATTTAATTTCTTCTGAGTGCATCCCACCATGCTCACAGGGGTGCTGGCAGCCTGTTGTACAAGCCTGGTCTGGAGTCCCTGTCCTGCCTGCCAGTCCTCTTAGGCCACATTGCTGTGTGCTTTGATTCAGCGGTGGCCCTGGTGCCTCAGGCTGGGAACCTGATCGCCCTTATCAGGCTGGGAGGCCAGGCCTGCTTTTGGTGTTGGGGACACCTGGGCTGCAGTACATGGTGAGTGGGACAGTGTCAGCTATCCTAGCTGGGAAGGCGTCTGCTGGCCAGCCACCTTCTGTAGCTCACTGCCACTTTGAGAGGCTGTACTGGATGCTTTGATGCTTAGAGCCTCACAGTGTCTGCTGCAGGGCCAGCAATTGCAGTCCTCCTTGCTCCTGTCCCTAAGGAACCTTGCCAGAGTCTGAGGGGGAAGTCTTCCCGTCCTCTTGTATCTCAGACTTTTGTTCATGTCCCAGCATCTATTTCTCCTGTGGACTTTGTCTTTGTAGGAAAATCCAGAACCCTGCAGGCTGGTGCTCTTTGCATTCTGCCATATGCGTGCCTGCTGCTTTCAAGGGGAACACAGAGGGGCTTCTGGCAGCTGCCAGGGCAGCACCCTGCTCTGAGCTCATGACAGTGCCCAACTTTGGGTCCTCCCTGGAGCTTCACAGCAGTTTCTGGAAGGCAGAGGGTGTGTGAGAGAGAAAAAGACCCAAGTTGTGTGTGGTGGGCTTTTGGATTTAGCTCTTCTGACTCAAAGGCCTGTTCTTTCTCATGTGCCTGGTCAAGGCAGGTTAGGGAGATGAGCAGAAGGGGATACCCATTCCTACCCGGAAAGCCAGGAGCAAGCTGGAAGGAGAGGGTGGCTGCCTGTTTTGGAAGGGAGGTCAGGAAAAATGAGGCTCCCTGCCCATGGCGACCCTCAGTGGGGCCCAGTGGTCACCCTGGGAGGGATATCACCTCATAGGTGGGTCCCCAGGCTCTTGATTTTTTTTTTCCTGCACAGGGATCAAACCCAGGGCCTTCATACTGAGCTACACCCACTATGCATTTTAATTTAAATTTTTTTTTCTAAGTCACTAAATCGCTCTGGCTGGGCTTTAACTTATCTTCCTACTCAGCCTCAGCCACCAGAAGGGATAGTAAGTGTGCACCACTATGCCCAGCCAGGGCCTGGACTTCAGGAATCTTGCACATGCTAAAGGCCCACGGCACGACTTTCAGTGATTCAGTCTTGGCATTTCTCCAGTGCTCAGTTTGGGGCAAGTGGCTCCTGTGTCATTTCTAAGACAGCCAAGCCCTATTTCTGACAAAGAGCGTCTGTTTTGGGATTGGGGCCAAGGGAAGACATGTAGTAGTGTTTGGGAATGGTCCTTATTTTTATTGTATTTACTAATGGTTGCCTTCTGTATGTGATAGCTGATTCTACTTTTCCATTTAGGGAAGCATCATTGAGTTTTGTTGACATGAAGTAATATGGAAAGAAAGGCGAGTTAGTGTGAAAAAAACAGGTTACTGTCAGCATGTGCTGGTCTGTGGGTCAGGCAGGAACCTCAGAAGTAATGTGTGCCCCAGTACCACGAAAAAAAAAAAAAAAAGGAAGAAGAAGAAGTAATGTGTGAATGGCCAGTATAGGAAAACTCCAGTCCTGCAGAGATAGCAACATTGAAGCAGTAGGGCCAGTGACTTCCTGTGTCCCGACAGCAGTGAGAGCTGGCCTCTGGTCCAGGGTCTCCTGCACTTCACGGGCTGCAGTCCCACGGTGAGTGGGCTGCCCTTTGTACTCCATGTGCCATGCCCACCTCTCTGCTCCTCTCAGCACCAGCGCGCCCATGATGACCCTGTGGCCCTGAAGTACACCTTCCATGAGGTGATCACTGCTGGCCCAGATGCATCCTCGAAGCTGCGTGCCCTGCAGAGTCGCTGCCTGGTCCCTGGCTGGTATGCCACCCATATCGAGCGCTGGCTCAGCTCCTTCCATGCCAATCAGGTAGGCCTGCCAGGCCTTGGGAGGGCATGCTCTGCCCAGGGGTGCAGAAACCCTGGGTACGTGCCAGTGTGGGGAGACTGGGGCATGGGGATGGGAAACAGGGCAGAGTTCAGATCCCAGGAGATCTTTGGAGAAACCCTTTGATGTCTGGAGCAGATGTGGAATGTAGACTGGAAGCTTGGCAAAGGCTGGAGCAGGACTATTGAGGGATTATGTGGGACAGACGGTGCTGGCAATGCTCAGGGAGTTAGACCCCAGAGCATGGCATCTCGGGTGCAGATCCCTGCTATTCAGAGGTGGAACAGGAAGCCAACTCTGGAGTGCACGCGGGCCCGCTTTGCAGCCAGGCTCCTGCCTGCTGCTCTGGCTGCTGACCCTGTCTGCCCTCAGGGGGAAGCAAGACCAGGTAGCCCTTCTCCCTTTCCTTCTTCCAGATTCTGGTCTTGGATGGCAAACTGCTGCGCACAGAACCTGCCAAAGTGATGGACACAGTGCAGAAATTCCTTGGGGTGACCAATACCATTGACTACCACAAAACCTTGGCGTGAGTATTGCACTGGCTTTCAGACCAATGAGCAGCCTCCATTCCCATAGTGTTTCCTAGCATTAGATTTTGACCTGAAATATAATTTCAGGAAAAGGAAACTGGAAATACTTTGTTGATGGCAATAAGCCCATTCCCCTGGAGCTGGTGCAAGTGCCGCCTATGCTCCAGGGGCAGGGCAGGAGGGGCTGCCCTCCCCTGCTATGTCCCAGACAAGGGAGGGGTGCAAGAGTATTCCCTCCTCACAGTGTTGAAAGCTCAAGGGGGAGAATGGAGAGTGGAAAGGAAGAAGCAAAACAAGGTAGAGGGAAAAGATCTGTCCCTTCCCCTCCAGGCAGGACAGGGGAGCAGTCATGGGTGCAGGCTGTGGGGTAACAGAGGCCTGGAACCTGGCCCCAGAGCCATCACTTACCTCTGTGATGTTTGATGAGTCCCTTCTTTTTTCAGCCTCACCTTCCTGTGTAGACTAGGGATGAGGAAAATAATCCCTAGCCCCTGGGCTCAAACAAACAACTTGTGTGTACAACTTCCGGTCCACTAGTGCTAATTGTGGTAGCTGCTGTCATTGTCCCCTCTGGCTACCCTGTGGGCTCTGCAGAAATCTCTCTCTTTCATCTGCCTGAGTGAACTGTGTTTGCCCAATACTTCTTGCTCAAACTCTAATGGTGCCTGGGTTGCCAATGTGCCTTTGCTCTGAGGAACCGCTTCTAAATTCATCTCCCAGAAATATCCTGTAAGGTAGTGTGCTGGTGTACATGCAAGGCAGCCTTGCTCTGACCTTCCTGAAATTTACTCCAGAATACAAAACTGTTCACACTGGTGTGCAAACACAAATGCCCTTGCATTTCTTGTTAAAGGTGCAATTTATTAAAAAGCAAAAGAACCCACCTTCACCTTTTTTTTTTTTTTTCTTTTTCTTTTCCTGTACCCTGTTATCACTTGAAGTTGGAGGAATAAAGAAGGCTTTTTGAATTAAAGAAAATGTAGCTCACCACTGAGAAAGTCTCTGACAGCAGTTCCCAGGAGCACACAGGACCGGCAAGTGTCCAGTTTATGAATTAATGGAAGATGGGGCAGCTCAGCTTGAGAAGCTGTGGGAGCTGCCCTTTGTGGGCAGCCAGGATGGCAAGTTTAGTGTAGCTCAGGGGGCTAAACTTGGACCAAGAGCCGACCCATTTCAGCCCCGCGGTCAGTGCAGTTAGAGGGCGTGAAGAGCAGTGGCTTCCCTGAGTTCCTGGTTCTGCTGTTCCTGGATGCCGCCTTTGTAGAGGGAGAGGTGGGCTGGCTCTCACTGAAGGTTTCCCCACTGCCACAGGTTTGATCCAAAGAAAGGATTTTGGTGCCAGCTGCTTGAAGGAGGAAAAACCAAGTGTCTGGGCAAAAGCAAGGGCCGGAAATACCCAGAAATGGATCTGGATGTAAGTGGTGGCTATGGTGCCTACTGCAGCTGAGTCACTGCTAGGGGCCCCCGAGTGGGGGCAGGGCCCACAGGTGTGCCTTGCCCTGGTCTTCCACGGAGGGTGGGCTATGGGCTTTGAGGGTGAGCAGGTAAGTCCCCTGCCTTCTTGGAACTCCGAGTCTTGGGGGGATGGGCTGCCACACGGGCTAGTGTGCAGCAGGGAGAGCGTGGTGCAGCAAGGGGCAAGAAGTGCCAAGACAGCACAAGGGTGACTTCATAGACTGGAGCATCAAAGGAGGCTTCTTGGGTGAGAGGCGGGGTCTGTGATTTATCTCTTTTTTTTTTTTGAGACAGGGTGTTATTATTTATTCAGGTTGACGCGTACTCACTGTGTAGCCCAGGCTGACCTTAAACTCACAGTGATCCTTTTGCTTCAGCCTCACGAATGTTGGGATTCCATGTGTGTACCACACACCTGGGTTGCCTCTGGTTTTGATGAATGTGCCTGTCTGTCACAAGAATTTTCTTTAGAGGCTGCTTTTTAGCAGAGAACTGTACGTAAATAAGAGGTATAGGGCTGGAGATACAGCTCAGTGACATAAGGTCCTGAGTTCAATCCCCAGTCCAAAGAAGAAATAAGTAAATAAGAGGTGTATGGCATGGTGCCAGCAGAGTGGCTGTGTCAGAGGGACTGGTGGCGGGCACCTCCTCTTCCCTGACCTGGCCTGCCTTCCGATTGCAGTCCCGAGCCTTCCTGAAGGACTACTACCGGGACCACAATGTTGAGCTTTCCAAGCTGCTGTACAAGATGGGCCAGACGTTGCCCACCTGGCTGCGGGAGGACCTCCAGAACACCAGGTAGCCATGGCCACCACTGCCAGACTGAACACGTGTGACAGCAGGGACATCCCACTGTGTGCTGAGCCAGACTGACCTGCAGAGAGAAAGCGGGCCAGGCTAGCCAGGCACTTACAAGCAATACTCTGCTGAGGCCCATGCAGGGCCAGAAGGAGCGAGCAGGTCCACAAGCGCCTCAGAGCCTCCACTGCTGGGTCTGTGGCCTACTGGATCTCCCCAACACCAGAGGTCCATTCCGTTCACAAGCCTCCCTGGGGGAGGCCACTTCCTGTTGGTGGAAGGCCACTTCCTATTGGTGGAAGGCCACTTCTTGGTAGGAGGGAGTCCACAAGACTCTCTCCTGTCCCTCACTGTGTTCTACTAACCACACCCTCTTCTTCAGCTCTTCCCCTGCTCCAGCAGGGTAGCCCCTCAGTATTAGCTGCCATATTTTCCCTGTCCTCCAGACAGTAAGGGAGAAGAGCCCAGCTGGGTCTATTGCCAAACCAGGGAGAAAGACTGGACATTTCTCTTGAGTGTTTTGAGCCAGGGCCTTCACAGGGATCAGCTGGGTGCCAGAGGTGGTCCTCAGGTGGATGAGGGTGGCCACCTTAAGAGATTCATGCCACACCTCCATGTTTGGCTTAGTACCTTCCCATCTCATCTTCCCTTTTGGGGAAAGAATCTCTGGTCCCTACAGTTCCTACCCAGTCCTCAAGGCCTCTTCCAAGGCCAGGGGCGCTGCCATGCCATTTGGGTCCAGAGACTCTGGCGTTGATCTCACCTGGCCTTCACCTGGGGTATGACAGGTGTGGTGTTTCCTGTGGTAAGGGGCTGAGGAGGGTCAGGAGTCTGCAGTACACACGCCCCCATGTACATACATCATTCCTACCCACTGCCTCAGCCAGCAACATGGCAGAGTTGTGGAGATTGCTGCCCATTGCTCTGCCCATGTGACCTGTGGTGGAAGGCTCCCAGAGACCCCCTAACCTCTCAAATACTAAGAAGCTAAAGTATTTTAATATTTTGGTTTTTTTTTCTTGGTGCCAGAGTTAAACCCTGGGTGCTGGGGTTGCACTGTGTTACATATATATATATATATATATATAAATGTGT
>NW_004524616.1:5811475-5821713 GCF_000260255.1 Octodon degus
TGGTGGTAAGCCCCAGTATCAAGGGTGTCATATCTTAGTGCTAGAGAATGAGCTCTGAGGGAAGGAGGATGCGTGTCTACTGTGTTTGGGCCTCGTGAAGACAGTATAGGAGTATTCAGGGAGAGATCTCTGTTCCCTCTCCCAAGTGCCACAACTACTGGGGCCACCCCAGGGAAATAGGCAGTGACACGTATAGGGAAGACCAGCTCTCCAGGAAGTCTGGCTTCATGAGGCCCAGTGGTCTTGGGGGAATCTGGGCCAAAGGAAGTAGCTGGGGCTTGGGTGGGAGCGCTGGTCCAGCTGGCCTGTCTCTCTCCCCTCACATGGTGCTAGGTTGGGGCTGCCCTGGGTGTGGGTGCCCCTGGAACCCACAGAGCTGTGTCCAGGCCCTTGCAGGGACCTCTTGACAAGTTTCTATTTGGGTTTTGCTCCTCCTCCCTTTTAACAATGTGAAGTGTCTAAGCCTGGGGTGCCTCCCAGCCCCGCTTAACTGCCAATTCAGCTTCCACTAGATACCTGGGAATTACTTTCTAGAGAGCCTGTCTTGTTCCAGAGACTCTGGCACTTTGGGTGATGTCTACAAAGCAGGTCCAGGAGGGGAGAGGGCTTGCTTGGTCTGTCACTTGCAGGGGTCAGCAGGGCTGAGAGTTGAACTCAGGGCCTCTGATTCTGAGTCCAGTGCTCTTCTTCCAATACCACACTGCCTCTAAGCCCACTGGGGGACCCTACTCTGTGCCAGGTTCCTGTCCCTCCCTCAGTCACAGCTGTGGTCATTCCAGGACACAGGGACAAACCACTCTTCCCAGCCAGGTGCCTTTGAGCCTTCTCATTCCCAGACGTGCATTTGCTTCTTTGGTTCTTGCCCCCTTGGGAGGCCCTCCCGTTTGCGTTCTCCACTCTTTCCCTCTTCTCATGTTCCCCACTGGGCTGGATACTTGGTGCAGCCGTCCCATGTTGCAGTGTACAGCAAGTGCAGGTTCCCCCTGGGTCTGGCCAGTGGTCTGGCAGGGTGTGGGGACTTAGTGCCTGAGGACAGGGCCACTTCTGTCCTCTGTTGCTCATGAGGACAGCTGCAAGCTAAAGCCCCACTTCCAGAGTGAAGCAGGACTCTGGTGCAAGCTCTGACCCTCCCTTCCTGCCTGCCAGTGGGGACTGTCTGCTGTGAGGGGGCTCAGCCCCCACCCGGAAGTCTTCCCTCTGGGCTGGAACCTGCTCCCACACACAGCTCAGAGAGCTGGCAGCACCTCAGTCCTATTCCCCAGGCTCAGGTGGGTACAGGCAGGGAAGAGAGCTAAGGAGAGAGTTGAGATATGGGCCCAGCTCTTCTGGGGATCTCAGGACCAGACCTGCTACCTGAAGAGGTTAGAGAGGTCAGTGCTGCTCTCTTCCTTCCCACTGATACATTTTTCTCACTGACCTGGACACAGCATGGGGGTGAGGAGATGAGGTTCCACTGTCCTGGGGGTCTCAGCTAATGATCATGTAGACCCCTGGCTCACGTAGGAAGCTAGAGTGCGCAGGGCAGTGCGGTCAGTCTTCCCTGTCCATGGATTCTCTGTCAGTATTTGGCCAAAAAGGAGAGAAAAAAGGGCTTAAATTGTGTAGGTGACTCCACCTCCATTCTGTGTCCCCTCTACCCTTTTCTGCCCCTAGGTGGGGCTGCCTCAGTTACTCAGGATGAGTCTGATCTAAAGTGGGGCGTCTTCTGAGCCCATGTTGGAGCAGCCAGTGCTTCCAAGTCCCGCTGAGGAGAGGCCGCCACTTCCCGGCAAGGCCAACTCCCGGTGGACCTGCAGGGATCAGTGGCCCCAGCCACTGTGTTGGTGGGAAAAGCAGTTCCAAAGACATCTTAGCAAATACTCAGTTGTAGATGCCCACTGCCCAGCAGCTAGATTGAAAATTATCAGGATGTTTGTCCCATTTGTACTTTTCTCTGTATGGATGTGTTTTTCTCACCTAGTTTAAAAGTAAATTGCAGACATCTTGAAACTTACCCTTAGATGCTTGTGCCTGTGTCCCTGAGAGGTGGGCCACAGCTAGGACAGATGACAGGGACTACTGAGCAGCATCTGCTGTTCCCCACATAACCCATGTGGGTTTAAAATAAGAGTCAACCAAGGTGCACACTTTGTATTTTGTGGTATGTTTAAAAACAATCTCTTCAAATACTAAAAACTTCTCTCTGCCCACCTGATTTTCAAATACTGATGTCTGTGAGGCCAGCAGGCCTTCTGTCGTGTAGAAATCCCACTTTCTAGATGTCTGCTTTTGCCTGGTGTCGCCCGACCATTTCCTTTATCCCTGTATCCTAAAGGGCGATTTTCCATTCACACCAATTCGGCAGCTACCTCCTGCCTGAGTGGCACCTCCACTGTCACTTGTAGGAAGTGCCAGACCAGCAGAGGGGCCAGGTGGGAGCTGCAGGAGCTCAGGGGAGGCTGGAGGAAAGGATAGTGGGCACCACAGGAGGGGACATAGGGAGGCTGGGCCTGGCCTGGCCGAGCTAGGCCATGGGTTTGATGGAAGGGGCCCCTGGCTTAGGGGAGCCTGGTTGCCCTCTTCAGCCCTGGGTGTGCAGGACCTGCTGCCCATCTCTCACGCTGTGTGTGGTCCTGGAGTTTCCACTTTGTTGAAGCCTGTGGTCTGCGTGCACTGGAGTGGAGCTGGGCCTCCAGCTTGCGGCAGGAAGGGCCTACATGGGGAAATGCCTTCCCCAGCTGTGGTGTCGGGAAAAGAGCACTGCACCAGAGGCAGGAACTGTGAATTTTTGTCCTCCTTGGGTACATTTGGTGACTACATGACAGTCTTCCTTCCAAGGCCTCAGATTCCCCACCTGTAGAATCTGCCAGCCCAGTCTAGAGCAGGATTTTGAAAGCATCCGGCAGGAAGCAGCTCTGCTCTAGTGCAAGTGAGGATGGGGGTACCCACTTTCACGCCCTGGACTGGGTGCCCTCACGGCTCAGAGGCCCAGAGAGACAGGTATGAGGTTTGTATGCAGCGGTGCCAGTGCTGGGGTGAGAAGGGGACTGTGGCTGAGTCTTGTCCTAGGAAGTTCATACCTGCCCCTCCCACTGCTCCCCTGAAGAGAAGTTGCGAGGGTGGAGAGGGCTTTCTAGGGCTGAGGTGGCTTTTCCTGTCAGCAAAAGAGCTCCTTTTGTAACTTGTGCATGAAATTCATGTGGCTTCCTGGGGAGAGGAGAGGGCTGACTGTGAGGGTGGGGGCACAGGGAAGCAGCGAGGCTCCTTCCCTGGTGGGCGGGGAAGGCTGGAAAGGGGTGCTGCCCACTCACCCCAAGAGCTCTTGAACCAGCCATTTTGGGTTGTGTTGAAGGTGGGAACCTTCCTCCATTAATGTACAATCTCGAACTAACTGCTAATAAAGTGGGGTTCTGTTTGTACACTGGTCCTTCTTGTCTCTGACTTTCTGCAAGGAACTGTGGAGGTTGGGGTGTTTGTATACATGGCTAAAGTCTGCCTAAAAGCACATGTGTGGTGTGGGCTAAGCCAGGTAGTTCTACTGCATTATAGATCGAAGCCTTTTCAGACACTGAGAAGGCTGCAGCAGGGCAGCCACGTGGGGACCCTCAGGTGACTAAGAGTCTCTGCATGTGTTGGATTGGGAGTACTGGGCACCAGGTAGGACCAAGAAGACTCAGGCCTGGGCCATTTCTGCTGCTGATGGAACCATGACTAGGGACAAGCTGTTTTATGTTTTGATCCTCCGTTTCTCCTGTCTTTCAGAGGTATGGAGGGAGAACTTTCTAGGCAGAATTACCTTTGACAATACAGGGATAAAGAAACTGGTCGAATGACACTCCAAAACAGACATCCAGAATGTGGGGCATCTACATGACAGCAGGCCTGCTTTCTTCGCAGATACTGTCACTTTGGGGAAATGCAGATGCCCAGGCCCTGTGTGCAGACATACGATTCCCATAGACATGGCTTGGAGCTGTGGGATGAGCTTTCTAGGATGTTGAAGGCCCCGTTTTGGGGCACCCTGAATTGGATTCCCATGGCTTCTAATTAATGCTGAGACTCTCCAAGGGAACTTCGAAAAAAAAAAAAAAAAGTGACTTTCTAGACTTCTCAGCTTTTTTTTTTTTTTTTTAAATGTATTTAGTATAGGATCTCACTACACAGATCAGACTTGTGATCCTTCTTGTTTTTCAGCCTCCCAAGCACTGGGATTACAGGCACATGCCACCACACCCAATCTTAATCTCTCTGTGTGCCCTGAGGCAGGGCCAGCATGGCACTCCAGGGATTGAACCCCCAACTCCTGTGTCTGCCTAAGCAAGTGCTTTAATCTGCTGAGCTATCTGACTAGCCCTGAGAGGCCAGACTCAAGGTTTTCCTGGGAAGAGACAAGGCTTGGCCAAGCACAGAAGCCCTGGCCTACTGTCTCCAGTGTAAAAGCCTAACCTGTTCTCTCAGTGCCCTTGGGAAGCTTTAAAATTGCACATTCCTATGCCCTCCTCCCATGCACTCTTGACAACTGAGAGCAGCAACCCGCAGTGGGCACTGAACAAGCTTTCTGATGCAGGGGAGGCTTGGGAGTGCTGACTCGGACTGTGGATGTGATCCAGAGCCTGTCCTATGCAGAGACTTCCTGAGGGGTGGAGCATGGTGTGTTGGGGACACATCTGAGGTGTCTTGGTTCCCAGCCCCCGGCAGAGGGGCCAAGAGGTCCAGATGAACACTCGGAAAGGCTGGGCCTGTGGAGACCTCCTCATGTAGTCACGTGGTATCACCAGCAAGAGTGGAGCTGGAGGCTGCACTACCAGGAGCAAACCCTGATGGGGCAGAATGGACGCCTGTGCCTGCTAAGGGGTCAGACTGCATTGGGACCTACTGAATTCAAAGACAGGTGTTTTGGGAAGTCATTTAATAGATAACCAGAGGTGAAGGCAGAGGGGCCCTGGTTGCAGCTGGGGTGAGGGGCTGGACCCTTGCCAGCTCCACAAAGCCTTGTCTCTCCTCGAAACACTGAAAAACCCCAGCCTGGTAGCTTGCAGCGATCCCAAGTCCAACCACTCTGGGGGCTTTAGGGAATAAAAGCCCATTCCTTACAGTCAGAGTCCACTCGGGGCATCAGCCTAGGCGTGAATCAGGCTTCCAGAGGGAGGCAGATTCCCCAGGAAGGCAGGGAGCATGTGCAGAAGGTGGTGTTTCAGAGCGGCAAAATGCTGGTGCCACCCTGGATGGCTGTCAGTAACCCCCGGATCCACATGCTAGGACAGGGTTATGTAGTTGGAACTATTAGCTCGATCGCCAGGTCCTGCCAGGGAACTTTTTGCAGGATTGATTTGTCTGGTGGTCATTTATGGAAGAGAATGCTACATGGTATTCTTCTTGGGGATGTAAGTGTGCATCTCACACCAGACCCATCAATAGTAGTGACTTCTAGATGAGGGCGAAAGAACTGGGACGGGAAGTTTTCAAAGGGCATTTTAGTCTTGGCTGAACCTCCCACCCCACCCCCCCCATTTGGACTGTTTTTGAACTCCCTGTGCAGCCTAAGCTGGTCTCAGAGTCACAGCAGTTCTCCTGCCTCAGCCTCCCAAGTGCTGAAGTATTTTTTTTTTAAAACCAGGGTAATGTGCTTGTGTCGCATATCATTTGTAGAATAAAACGTCTTAATACAAACAGACAGTGCTGGGAGTGAGGTGAGCTTTAGGCATCCTGACCTGTCCAGATGATACCATGCAGCCAACACTGCTGTCCCCTCCCTGGTCACATTTATCCTGAGTTGAGGAACATGGCCTTCGAGTGAACAGAGGCGAGTCTGCCCCTTTCTGACCTTGGGCTTAGCTTCACCAAATGCACAGGGAAGGCAATTAGCATCAGCCTCAGCAGCACTCAGACAAACTGACACCATGTGCCCCCTGAACCAGGCTAACACCTGTACAACTGCTGACAAAAACATGCAATATGAATCTAGCCAAGAGAAAACTGCAGGAATATCCTTCTCCAGGGATATTTTATGAAACCTGTAGGTTGAACTCTTAACAGTGTCGAGATTGTTGTTATGGTCTGTGTCTAGGTGTCCTCCCAGAGTCACTGGGGTGGGCTTCTAGAGTTTATGATTAATTCATGATCCAATGCTGGGACTGTTGGTGTGAGTGCTGCTGGGATTATGCGTTTGACTGCTACACTGGCCCTGGGGCAGATAGCCTGAATGCAAGATAAGGAAGGGCTGAGGCTGGCTGGCCTCCGCAGCTGCCACTACTCCCCCCTTTTTGTTCTTGCCTTGCTGTTTTCCACTGCCATAAACAACTAACTGCTCTCTGCCGTGTGCCACCCTGCCTTGGAGCCAACCGAGTATGGACTGAAACCTCCAGTAACTGTGAGCTAAATAAACCTTTCCTTCCTTAATTCTGGATGTCCTGTGTTTTGTCTCAACAGTGAGAGAAAAGTAACTGAGACAGTTGCAAAAGGTAAAGGATATTAAACGTGTGCATGACCCCAGAGAGCCAAGCACCGGAAACAGTAAAGGTGCCATGGGGACACCTGGCACCGTGTGAATGTGGGATGTGCCTATTAGATAACAGTATTTTTTCAAGGACAGAGTTCCTGATTTTGGTTATTGTGCTGTTATATAAAAGTGCATTTCTTTTTTTCATTTGTTTTGAGACATGAGTCTTGCTACTTCATTCAGGCTGGCCTTGAACTCCATGTGTTCCTCCTGCCTCAGCCTCCCAAGTTCTGGGATTACAGGAGTGCACCACCAGGTCTGATGTTTATAGTTATGAAGAAGTACACATAAATATTTAGGAGTAACTGGGAAGAAAGGGAGTTGAATTTGGTCTTGTGCTTTCTCTGATGGGTCAGGTTGGTACGTAGCAGGCACTCTCGGGGATATGACCACCAGGGGGCACCCCCACCCCAGGAGCTGGCCCGTTAGCAGGCTCCTCATTGGAAACCCACCTTGTAGTTAATCACCATGAAGCGACACTATGCTAAACATCATCATATTATATTAAGCAAGCATGGGAAAGAGAATTTCTCGGTCATATCCGTGTCACTCAGGCACTCTGCTTCTTAAGCTCTGTCTCTTAATCCCTGGAACGACCTCCACAGCAGGTAATTTTGCCATTCGCCTCCAGAGTAGGCTCTGCACCTCAGCAGGGTCACATAACTGGCAGGGCGAGTGGCAGGGTGGAGGGGGTACCTTGTTTCTTGGGCTCCACAGCCTGAATTCCTCTCAGAGTGTCGCCTCGCGCCCCTAGTCTAGGAAGGAGCCCTGGACTTGGGGGCTTAGCTGTAGGACACCTTGGAGGCAGAGGGGCAATTCACTGAGGGGACCCCCGTCCCCCGAGATGGGGTTGGGTCTTAAAGTTTGTATCCATGAATCTAGAACAAACTGCAATAGCGTAATGGAGCACAGAGGGAGACGCAACTCTGCTCCAGCCTCTGACTGTCATCCCCACCTCTTGATGGAGGATGCCACCAACCCTGGCCTCCATGGGACCCTCTGAAGTCTCCAAGTGCACCTCCAGCTGGTTTGCCCTGTGCACCTGTTCTGTTCCTTGCTTTTTCCCAGGAGCCTCTGGGCATCATGTGCAGGGTGACCTCCTGCCAGATATTCGGAGAGACTCCACTTGGAACATTTCTTGTGAGGAGGGAGAGGCTCCAGCCTTTGTCCATCCTGGGCACTCACCCTTGGGAAGCATGTGCTGAGCAGCACGTTTGTCCAAGTTGGCATGGAGGCAGGTCTGTGCCAGATGTGGGTTTACTGCCTATGTGACCTACACAGGCCCCTGTGTCTCTGCGCCTTTTCTTCCCCTTGTGAGGTGGGAGTGGTAACAGGACCTTGAGTGCCTGAGAGTTTTAGGGGCTGTGCACCACTTGGGTTCCCTGAAGTCTGCTTGTGTCTAGGTGTCCCCCCAAAGTCTCATGTAGTCATGAGGCTGCTTCTAGAGTTTGTGATTAATTCTTAATCCAAGGCTGGGATTATGGATGTGAGTGCCACACCTGCCCTGGGACAGATAATCTGCATACAAATGGAAGGAAGGGAAAGAGGCTCATATTAAACCTTAAAGGGAGCATTAGCATCAGTCCTCAAACTCTTACAAAAAAGTGGAGAGGTGGGAAAACTTAAATCATTCTGTGAAAACAACATTTCTTTGTTACTAAAGCTAGACAGACTGTACCAGAAAACTATGAGCTGGAGGTGGTGGCTTGCATCAATGGTTCCAGTACTTAGGAGGCTGAGGCAGAAGGACCACAACTTCAAGACCAGACTAAGGTACACAGCAAGTGAGTTTGAGGTCAGGCTGGGCCATGTAATAAGACCTTGTGTTAAACAAGACAGAAACAAACTATAAAGTAATTTCCCTCATGACATTATGAGTATAGTGGCAAAAAATCTTGTATGAAAATACTAGTATCAACATACTGAAAGTGTTGTATGCCATGATCAAGTGGGTTTGTGAAGTTGGTTCAGCATATGAAAAAGTAACACATCCCATTAATAGAGAAAAACACAATCATCTCATTTGGTACAGAAAAGGGGCTTGACAAGACCCAACCTCTTTTTACAATAAAGAACGCTCATTAACTGGTGCTGGGAGGGAGCCTCCTCAGTGTGATAAAGGTCAAATACGAAAAACTCCCAGCTGGTGCCATCCTCAGTGTTATATGAAAGCGCTTTCTTAAAGCCTTTTCCTTAGAATCAGGAACAGTAACATCTGCGTTCAGCACTTCTATGTAGGATCTTCCATTTCACATAATACTGGAAGTTTCAGTGAGTACAATTACATATGAAAATGAAATTTGGTCAACTCAAGACAAGGTAAAGTAAAACTATCTGTACTTACACTCTTATGTCTGGAAACCCCTAAAGAATCCACACAGATTAAAACAAAAACAAAAACAAAAACAAAAAAAAACACAAAAAACAGTAATAGAAAATTCAGGAAAGTTGTACAACACAAAATCAACATACAAAAACTAGTTATATGTTTATGCACTAGTAAAACAACCCCAAAAAAGAAATTAAGAAAACAGTTCCCTTTATAGTAGTAATAAAAAAACAAAATAGCTAAGAATGTGTTTAATGAAGTGCATAAAAGACTTGCAGTGAAAACTATAAAATACTGCTTAAATTAAACAATACCTAAATAGAGGGCTATGCTGTGATTACTGATTAGAAGACTTAATCTTGATGACAGTACTACTCAGAGGAACATACCGAGTCAATGGACTCAATATTAATGTACCCATAAGGTACTTTTTCCAGAAATAAAAAGAGCTATCTAATATTCATATGAAACTTCAAGAGAGCCAAAATAGCTAAAACGATCTTGACCAAGAAGCATTGGAAGTCCCGGTTTCTGATTTCAAAACTTACTCGAAATCAGTAGCAATCAAAACTGTGTGATACCAGCATAGTACACATATATAGACCAAAGAATAATTGATAGCCCCAAAATGATCGCGTATCTATTTTCAGTTGTTTTTTTAAAAGGCAGAGTCAAAAGTCTTTCAGACTGTGTAGCCCAGGCTGGCCTGGCACTCTCTGTCGTTCTGCCTCCACGTCCCAGAGGCTGGGATTGCAGGCGTACACCACCATGCCTGACTCAACTGATGGCCGACAAGGATATCAGGATCACTCACTAGAGTAGATACATACTGCAGCAAATGGTACTGTGAAGCCTCAATATCACATGCAAAAGAAGGCAGTTGGCCTTCTTCTGAATATACAAAACAACTCAAAATGGATCAAAGACCTAAGTGTAAGAGCTAAACTATAAAACTATGGGAAGAAAACCAAAGTGTAGATAGATCTCCATGACCTTGGTTTCTTTCTTTTTTTAAAATTAATTAATTTATTTATTTATTTATTTTTGACAACTCATACAGAATTTTACTTAACAAAGTAATATGAATTTCACAGTATTTGTTGTAATACATGGTATTGTCTTACAACCAGCTATTCATATTACCAGATATATACACATAAAATTGGAAGAAGAAAAAACTGGAGCAATGTAAAAGAAATTAAGAAAAGAAAAAGTACAAACAATTAAAAAAAAAAGGAGATGAAGCTAATTAGAGCATTGACTGCTTCTTTCCATTTTCATTTTTTTCTTTTTAATTTTTATTTATTTATTTATTTTGTCCTGTCAGAGGTGAATATTCTATTGGCATCTAAATACTATAAGTGTTTGAATTCAACTAAACATCTAATACTGTCTAGCAGTCTATAATATTAGTGGGTTATCCTCAGAAGT
>NW_004524616.1:5822881-5852777 GCF_000260255.1 Octodon degus
CTTCACCTTGGCTTTATCACCTTTAGCATCCCCTTCGGCCTTTCTCTTGGGCATGGTGGCGACGGCGGCAGGTCACAGGCGCTAGACACGAGATGCAGCGGCACACAGCTTTGGGCGGCCCGGGGGTCGTCCTCGCTTCTTCTTCACACTGCTCACTCTCAGGATTTATCCTGTAGCCCTGTACCACCTTTTGTACATCCTTTTGTCAGTGTTAGTCTGGTTTCTTAAATAGAACATCTAAAGCACAGGCAACAACAACAAAAAAAGATATATTGGCCTTTTGGTTAGTGTCCTATCCCTGTGACAAAATATCAGAAAACTAACTTACAGGAGGAGAGATTTATTTTGGGTCTAGGTTTTGGTTTGTGGTCAGCTGATGCTTGGCCTGTAGGCCTGGGGTGAGGTGGAGCATCATAGCAGAAAGCTGGGGTGGGGGGACCAGGGAGATGGCTCAGTAGAATAAGCGCTTCCCTAGGCAAGCACAAGGGCCTGAGTTCAATCCCCAGTTCCATCAAAAAAAAAAAAAAAAAAAAAAAAAAAAAAAGCTGGGGTAGGGCACAGCTTTTTACCTCATGGTGGCCAGGAAGCAGAGGGGGAGGGGAGGGAGAGAAGAATAGAAGGGGGGGAGGAGGAAGAGGGGGAGGGGGGAGGGGGAGGGAGAGACACCTCCTAGGTTTTCTTCACCTCTCAAAAAGCCCATCAAATTATGAATTTAATGATGAAGTTAGAGCCCTCATACTCCAGTCACCTTCCCAGAGCCCCACATGAGCCTTTTGGGAGATATTTTAGATCCAAATATTAAGATTTTTCATTAGAATAATAATAAATGGGTGTGGTGGTACACATTTGTAATCCCAGCACTTGGGAGGCTGAGGCAGGTGGATTACCATGAGATTGAGGCCAGCCTGGACTACACAGTGAGTTCAAGATCAACTGGAGCTGTGTAATGAGAGCCTGTCTCAAAAACCTAAATAAATAACCCAAACCAGAGTCACCTTTAGCTCAAGTGGTTACTTTCTCACACTGGACTGAAATTTCATCTATTCAAAACCAAACCTTGTGCACAAAAGGACATCGTCACAAGGGTGGAAAGACAATATGTGGAGCAGGGGAAAATATTTGCAAATTGTATATCTAAGGGTATAAAATGTTTAATACCCAAGAATGTGTAGAAACACATAACAAAAAGACAACCTGAATTGAAAAATGGGCAAGAGATCTGCATAAACATTTCTCCGATGACCAATAAGCACAAAAAGCAGTAGTCAGTATTTCATTAGGGAAATGGAAATCAGAGCCACTTTTCATCTACCAGAGTGGCTATAACGTTTTTAGAAAGGACAATAAGTTTAGACCAAGATGTGAAAAAATTGGAACCTTTACACACTGCTGGTAGGAAGGTAAGATGGAAGACAGTTTGATGGTTCCTCAGAAAGTCATACATTAATCAAATAGCCAAAAGTTATTTGCTTAGACAGCACAAATGTCTAAGCAGATGAATGGATAAACTAAATGTGATATGTATGACGGAATAGTATCTGGCCAGAAAAGGAATGAAGTTCTGATACTTAGTGTAACATAAATTAAGCTTGAAGTCATCATGTGAAGTGGGGTAAGTCACAGGATCCTGCATGAGCCCATTTATATGCAATACCTGGAACTGACAGATTCGCAGAGTTGTGAGATAGGAGGTAACCAGGGGCTGAGAGGGAGGAGGAGGGTCTTTGCTGATGGGTCCAGAGTTTGTGCTGGTGTGGTGGGGTGCTGAAAACGAGCCATGGTGGGAGCATTGTGAGTGCACTTAGCGCCACCGCGCTGTACATGTACGAGGACAACTTTGATCTTACATTTTACCACAACCATGTACATACATAGCATTCACAGAAGCTACTTTTTAAAGTCAAGATACAATTCATATATGTATCATAATGCCTCCAAGTGTACAATTTACTGACTCTTTAGTATATTCACCAAGTCCTGTAATCATCACCACTATCTAATTCCAGATATGAACTTACTTCAGAATGAAGCCTCATAGTATTAGCAGTTATTTCCTTTTTTTTTTTTTGGCAGAACCAGGGATTGAACTCAGGCCCTTAAGCTTGCCAGGCAAGCAGTTATTCTACTGAGCCATCTTCCCAGCATAAAGAGGTTTTCTTTTTTTTTTCTTTTTTTAGCAGTTATTTCCTATCCTCCTGTCTTCCCAGCCTGGCCAACAGTAAGCTGCTTTCTCTGTCTGTGGACTGCTTATTCTAGGCAGCTCATGTGAAAGTAAGCCTACAATATGAGGCTTTTGTCTGGTTTACTTCAGTCAGCATAATGGTTTGTAGCAGCCACCAGTAGGTTTTTTGTTTATTTGTTGTTGTTGTTGTTGTTGTTGTTTTCAGAACCGGGGATTGAACTCGGCCCCTTGCGCTTGCCAGGGAAGCGCTTATTCTACTGAGTCATCTCCCCAGCCCCATGTTGTTATTGTTCTGTGGGTTTTTTTGTTTTATGTTTTTTTGGGTTTTTTTTGAGACAGGGTTTCATTGTATAGTCCAGATTGGCCTCAAACTTCCAGCAATCCTCTGCCTCAGTCTCCCAAGTGCTGGGATTACAGGCATGCACCACCATGTCTGGCTAATATTTAATTTTTAACAATTGAATAGTATTTCATCATATAGCATATTTTATTTATCCATTCATCAGGTATTGGGCATTTTGGCTTATTTTCTCTTTGTGGTAATTGTGAGTTGTGGCACTCTGAACATTCCTGTAAGCATCTGTTTGAAACGACTTCTGTAAATACTTAGGAGGCCGCTGCCAGCCAAAGAGTAATTCTGTGTTTAACCGGCAACCACGACACCACTGGAGAAATACTACACTATTTTCCACAGCAATTGAAATAACCTGCTTTCCCACCAGCAAACGAAGGCTCCCATTTCTCTACGGCCTCACTAAAACTTGTTATTTTCCTTTTATTTTTGGTGTTGTAGCCGTCCTAGTGAATGTGAAATGGTGTCTTACTGAGGTTTTGGATTGCATTTCCCTAATAGCTAATGATGTGTTTGTTGGTTGCTTGTATGACCTTTGGAGAAATATTTATGTAAATTTCTCTCTTCTTTTGAGACAAGATCTTGCTCTGTAGTTTAGGCTGGCCTTGAACTCACTTTGCAGTTCAGACTGGACTTGAACTCACAGTGATCCTCCTGCCTCAGCCTCTCAAAGTGCTGTGATCACAGGTGTGCGCCACCACACCAGCTCTCACGCTTCATTCCTTTTGTGTGCAGCTGTCCTGGCGGCCCAGCACCATTAGGTAAAAACAGTGTTCCTCCCTCCACGAGCTGATACAGCACCAAAGCCCAGTGGACCTTAAATAGAAGTCATAAAAATACTCTCATCCCATTCCTTTGATCTGTTTGTCTCTTTTCAAACCAGTTTTGCACAGCCTGGATTATAGTAATTTGGCATTAATTTTTGAAACTGGGTCATGTTAGTCTTCTATTTTATTTTATTGAGAAACAAATATCAATGAGACGGTTTCAAAATTGATTAATAGGACAGTTTCAATAATTAATACATTGTACATTGTTATCTTCTTAGTGGTTATCCGTAGTACAAGATGCAGACAGAATATCCTGTCTAAACACTATTAGTACAAATCTTTCTTCTCATTGAATTAAGCGAAAGTAATTGTATATCTATCCGAACTGTTCTGCAAATACAGATCCAAAATGGTCCTTCCTTTGTATCGCCTTTTTTTGTTTAGCCCTGTCAGAAATGGGTATTCCTGATTTGAAACTGTCTCATTGCTATTTGTCTCTCAATAAAATTATGAAAAAAAAGAAATGGGTATTCCACTGGCATCTAAACACTATAGCTGTGTGAATTCAGCAAAACAATCCAACACAGTCCAGCAGTCCACAATAGTAATGGGTTATCCACAGAAGTTTTTGACTTGAGCCTTTCACAGCTCAGCATATTAATATGGCCTTACTTTATATACCTCGTTTTTATACTTTTTGGCTGGATGGTCAAGACCAAGATAAAGCAAGACCTGTATAACAAGAAATGTAACTTTTGTGTCTGATAAGATCAATCAAGTACCCTCAGGATTTATCCTGCAACCCTGTACCACAGTTTGCAGATCTTTTGTCAGTGTCAGCCATGTGGATGAGCCACAGCCATTGCCTGACCAATTTGCTCTCTGTGAAAGCCTGAGAGAATGTTTTTTCTCCAGGTTACTCTCCTTAGGCACACTTCACGTCATCAATCATGTTGCTCTGTGGCCCCATAATCTCTCTGATCAGAAAACCTGGGACACAAACTGAGCCACATGGTGCTACAGTGTAGGTTCTCCTTTGTCTTGAGTCTCCACTGAGCTTGAAAGGCTGTGGTCAAAATGTTGGCTGTCCTTGCAGCCCTTTTATTTCTCTAATTTTTGGTCTGCAAACTTAGGTTGTTAACTCTCCAGAAGAGAAGCTTATTATTACCCTACATCTTATGCAGTTGGGTTTAACTTCACTATCTGTCTGAATATCAAACATCTTAGGCATAACATGGAACAGGTATTTTCCATCAAGTATTGATATGTTGAACATTAAGTCCCTACAGAATATGGAGATAAGAATTTAAAAAATAAAAAATATTTAAAGAATATGAATAAACAATTACATATTTTTACACAGAAATTTAGAAATCTAACCATATACAACATTGTAGCAGGACAGTCATGTGACTTTCCCCCCCTTTTCTTGTGTCTTTTTTTTTTTTTTTTTAAATTGCTGGTTTTTATACATTCTTTTTTTTTTTTAATTTTATTTATTTATTTGTGTGTGTGTATGTGTGTGGCCAGCTCAGCCCACCAGGGGGCGGGGCTGGCTGGCATGTGGTGCTGGGGGATTGAACCGTGGTCCCTGTGCTTTGCTAAGCTTGTTCCAAGTAGGTGCTTTAGACCACTGAGCCATCTCACCAGCCCCATCTTGTGTCTTTTTTTCATGTTAGTCTTCTAGATGTGTTCTTCTTTTTCCCTCTTGTTTTTTTCTACTTGAGAAGCTTTTATATTTTCATATAAATTTTAGGAGCTGCCTGTCCTGATTCCACTTCTGCCCAAGGCAGCTGGGATCTTGGTAGGGAGTGCAGTAAGCCTGCCCATCACTTGGGGCGGTATTGCCATTTTAGGGTGATTCCGTCTTCTTATCCAAGCACTGGAAAGGACTTTCCACTTATTTATGCCATCTATAATTGTCTTCCGTTTCTCTAGTCTGGCTCTAGTGCGTATAATTACATAGAAAATCACATAGACTGAGCACTCCTGCAATCCCAGCACTCGTGGGAGACTGAGGCAGGAAGATTGTGTGTTTGAGGCCAGTCTGGAAAATTTAGCAAGATCCTGTCTCAGAATAAAATTTGGAAAGGGCTGGGGATGTAGCTCAGCAGGAAGGCCCTGGAGGAAGGGGAATGGGTAGAAATGACAATTGAAACTGAGTTGGCTTGGGGGTGTCATCAAGTTCAAGGATGGCTTAGCCTCTGGGCCTCCTCTAGAAAAGGAGATTTTGATTTTGAAGGCAAGGTTAGAATTTGCCGCTAACCTCTGCCTATCCCTACCCTGTAGGACACCAGGTGTGGGAACTAGGAAGTCGCAAGGCAGGGCAGGAGGAGGGGGAGCTGCAAGGCTCCCAGGGGAGCCCCAGGCTGGGCGTTCGCCTTGGAGCCTGATCCATCTGCCCTGGACATTGCTTTTCTCAGTGCCCAGAGCCCCTGCCGTATGATGTGACCAGAAAATGCTCCCTGAGCCTTTGTCCTTTAGCTGCCACTCAACTGCCTGTTTTTGCTCCAAGAATTCAGAGTTCTCTCCACTTGATCTGCTCATTTCCTGTTCAATGTGAGCAGGCTTTTTTTGGTGCTGGGACTCAAACTCAGGGCTCACTTGCCAGGCAGGCTCTGTGCTTCTGAGCTGCATCCTCGGCTCCTTTCCTGTTCAGCAACACGGCTCCTTTCATCGGTCAGGTCACCTTCTCCAGAAGTCTGAGGTCTCCTATTTATCCTTTTATTGTTACTATTTTTAGTGCTGAGGTTTAAACCTGGGCCTTCTTGCATGTCAGCAAGTGCTGTGCTGCTGAGCTACGCTAGGCCTCTGCGTCCTCCTCACCCTCCTGCTCTCAGGAGATCGATGCCTCCTCCGAGCCCCCCTGTGCTCTCTGGGCTGCCTGGTCTGGAAGACTCCAGCTGCAGCCCTGAGCTCAGGTGGCTGGCGCTGGCTGGGGTCTGCACCCCACAATGGCCCACGAGCTTCCAAAAGCTCCCAGACCCACCCCGTACAAGACAGAGCCACATGCATCTGACTACCTGGCGACAGCTGTGCCAAGGTGGGGTGATCAGACGGGGCCACAATGTGAAAATCAGGGAGAACCCTCAACCTGAACTCCAAAGGGAGCCTGTGTTCCCCAGGGGGGTCTATTGTGTCACCATATTCAGGAGCTGCTGGGGGGCTGACAAGTCTTGGCCAATTCAGTTCAGTCTGCCCATACCCAGCAGTCGTAGAGCCCCACTGGCTGTCACTTTCAAATCTCTCCCTTCTCCACTAGGGTGTTTTAGAGGCTCATTTTTCCCTTTCCATATTCCTAACCTTTCAATCCATCTCCTTTCCTACAAGAAGCCCTCCTGGCTTTACCCCTTTGTACTCTCTAATCACAGATACCCAGAGACAGACATTACAGAAGGCATACAAATGACATTAAAGAGCATGATGCAGTAATATAGTCTATGTATGTTATAGTACAGAGTTTTATTGTAGCAAATGTTTATTATCACACGGTAGAATTTTTAATTAAATTATAGACAAATATAGGCATTTGGGCCTAGTACAAAGAGTTAATTATGATGTGACAGAACTGAAAATGTCCATCTAGTTCATTACTTCCTGTCTTCTCTGCTCTTGGGACCTAATTTGTTGCCCAGATAGGTGAGTTTGGGGCTGATGTGATGTGGGGTGATTGGTGCCTACACCCTGGGCTATTGGAGTTCTCTTGTCAACTCCCATTCATGGGCTCTGACATCTGAGGTGGGAGTGGGGGGGGTGGTCGTAGAGGGTCGTTCAGCCTTGTGGCCATTTCAGAGCCCTGGGTCCCCAGCCGGAAGCAGGGCCAGGGCCCATCTGCACAGCTGGAGTCGCTTACCCAGCTGTTTATGGGTCTCTGCCTAGGGTGTTTATAGTTCCGCCTTTGGATCTGCTTGGAGTCCCCACTAATTAGAACAATACTTCAGGAGGGGTGACCCGCAGGGTGGGGTGTGGTGGGCGGGGCCCAAGTCCTGGCTTTTGCCTGGCCTGGTTCCTACCAGACTCCAGTCCTTTCACAAGGATGCAGGAAGGACAGCATGATGGTGAAAGTTAAGACAGACACACATGGGGCCAGGCAAGAGAGGGCGGCAAGGAAAAGGCTAAAAAGGTAGCTTCCTGTGTCTTAGGCACTTAGTGCAAGGAAAAAATTGGGTCAAATCTCTCTTTTAAGGACACAAGTGCACACCACACACACACACACACACATACACACACACACACACACACACACACACATAATAGTAAAATATGGTGGATAATGAAATTTAAAAATTTATTCCTGTAGGGCTGGAGAGACAGCTCAACAGTGTAAGTGTCTGCCTGGCGAGCGCAAGGTCCTGAGTTTGAGCCCTGGTACCACAAAACAAAACAAAACAAAACAAAAAATCACTGTAAAAGAAACATTGCCATTGATCTTCCTCAAAACCCACCCCGTTCTTGAACACACTTAGCCCATCATCTTGCTGCTTTCTGAAACAGTTCTGGGGCCTGGGAAACGGCTCAGTAGAATAAGTCAGGAAGTCTTATTTTGTCTTCGTTTGCATTGTTCTGGCTGCCTTGATGGCCTGAATTGATTCAAAAACATTTACCTTTCATAGTCATTTTTTATTTTGGGGACGAGCTCAAAGTTGTGTGGTCCTATTTCCTTTCAGTGAGGAGGGTGGAGACAGACAGACCACAGTTTTGTATTGGCCTCCCTTTCCACTGCATGGCCCTCCGTGTGATGCTCACTCTGTTGTCTATCGCTTTTCATAAACAGTCAGGAAAAAGGACTTCCATAACTACTTCAGAAAGTGGCAAAAACTAGGAGTAAGCATTCAGAACAGAGCCCAGGTGGGTGGGAAATGGGCTCACCCGATGAGAACCGCTGGATCCCTGCACCACCACTCTCTTAGAGCTTTCTTGTATTAATGGCAATGTGCCTTTTACCAAAATAGGTTTTTTAAAAAATATGTTATCAAAAATGTATCACCAAAATGCATACACACTTGAGGAAAAGAAAAGCTTGTACAAATATTTTAATACTAAATTTCTTGAGATCTCATGATATTAACACAAGTCACTTTTGATTTCTAAAATAAGAGGTGCTCGAAGTGGTGCTTCCAGGGGTTTAAATAGAATGGTGAACTTCTGCCTGGGTGACCTCGCACGCACCTCAATTTCTTCTCTGAGGGCTGGCAGTGTAGCAAGTTTTCTGCAACATGCAACACATCTAGGGCCCCATATGGGCATAACATCTGTGGAAAACATGTCATAGTATTTTTCTTCTCCTGATATATATATATGTTTTTCTGGCGGAATGTATATATATATCCTATGGAGAAATAGAAAATGTAAATGTGGAAAAATGAAATGATAGACAAATAAGAAGGTGTAAATATCTATGTCCTCACTCTGGGATAGCCGCTATTCACATTTCAAGGCTTTTTCTTTCTTTCTTTTTATTTTTTCTTTTTTGGTGGAACTGGGGATTGAACTCAGTCCATTGTGCTAGGCAGGGAAGCGCTTATTCTACTGAGCCATCTCCCTGGCTCAGCTTTTCCTTTCTGTCTGATGTACAAAGGGTTGCGGAGATGGCTCAGTGGAATAAGCGCTTCCCTGGCAAGCGCAAAGGCTTGAGTTCAATCCCCAGTTCCGCAAAAGAAAAAAAAAAATAAAGAAAAGACTGATGTACAAAGTTGGTTTTGTGGGAGGGAGAACACAAAGACACTGTATTTGCAAACCTTTTTCTTTGAGACAGTCTCACTACATAGTTCAGACTGGGCTGGAACTAACTATGTAGCCCAGGTTGGGCTTGAATTGGACAAATTCCTCCTGCCTCAGCTTTCTGAGTGCTGGGATTACAGACATACACTAGTATGACTGGCTGCAAGTCTCTTTTTATTTATTTATTTATTTATAGGTTTTTTTTTTTTTTTGCAGAACCGGGGATTGAACTCAGGCCCTTGCGCTTGCCAGGGAAGTGCTTGTTCCACTGAGCCATCTCCCCGACCCCCTCTTTTTATATATAATAAATTATCATCTTTTCTATCTGCTATTAAATATTTTCCTACAACCTCAAATTGTGTTATTTTCTTTTTTCTTTTTTTTCAGTGTATTTGGTATAAGGTCTCACTATGCAGATCAGACTCTTAGTGATCCTCCTGTTTTCAGCACTCCCAGCACTGGGATTACAGGTGTGGGCACCACACCTAGTCTGGTTGGTTGACTCAGTGTGCCCGGAGCGGGACTGCCACAGCCCATGATGCTGGGATCAAACCCTGCTCCCTGCACTTGCCTAAGCAGGTGCTTAGTCCGTTGAGCTATCTTGCTGGCCAAATTGTGTTATTTAATTTTTATTTTATAAGACAAGTTTATTATAAAAGTAGTGCAATCATTAGTGAAGTACACAGAAACTAAAACACAAATGTGCCCCTTGTTCCCATTCCTGGGTGACATGTAACTCTTGGAACTTCTGAGACACTCTCCTACATATACGGTGTACGTGGTATCTCAGCACCATGGCTTACTTAATGATGCACTCACACTGTGCATTGAAGCCAGGAGTGCAGTGATAGCTTGGAGACCACAGCCAGCCGATGGGACCAGGAAGCCTCCCGACTGAGATCAGACCGCAGGTTCTCCCCGAAGGTCTTACTGGTACAACAGAACCAGTAACAGCCTCAAAACCATGCAGGTAGGCAACACCAGAAGGTGTTCCTTTACAAAGGGAGTTTCCTTATAAATCTAAGTTTCCTTTTATTACTAAAATTAATATAAATAATACATTAATTTTAGACAGTTCTAAACATACAAATAAGCAAACCTAAGAACATGAAAATCATCTCATTCAAAAGTTTTTGCACAACAAAAGAAACCACCAGCAGAGTGAAAAGACAATCCATAGAATGGGGAAAAATTATAGCCAGTTGTCCCTCAGATAAAGGACTTATATCTAGAACATATAAAGAATTGAAAAAATCAGATTCCCCCAAATTCAAAATCCAAAAATGGGCATCTGAAATGAACACACACAGCTCTCAGATGAAGAAATACAAATGGCAAGTTAATGTACGAAAAGATGTTCAACATCATTGGTCATTCAAGAGATGCCACTTCACTCCAGAAAGAAAGGCTAATATCAAGAAGTCAGCCAATAACAAGTGCTGGAGGGGCTGTGGGGAAAAAGAAACCTTTCTCCCTGTGGAAATTAGTGTGTAGAATCCTTGAAAAACTAGGATTAGAGGTCCCATTTGACCCAGCTATTCCCCTTCTGGGTATCTTCCCAGAAGAATTAAAACCATCATACCACAGTAATATATGTGCACCCATGTTTATAGCAGCATATGTAACAGCTAAATCTTGGAAACAATTAAATGCCCATCAACTGTGGAATGGATTTTAAAAATATAGTTTTTAAAATATAATGGAGTGCTACTCAGCTGTAAAGAATGATAAACTGGAGACTTTTATAGGTAAATGGATGCAATTAGAGACCATACTCATAAGTGAAATAAATCAGACCCATATGTGTAAACATTGTATTGTCTCACTAGTGAGAAATTGAATAAATAAATAAGATCCAAAATGAACAATAGATATTGCAATTGGGAAGAAACTGTTCAAAAGAAAAGACAAACTGATGGGGGGAAAGGGGAAAGAGAAAGGGAAAAAGAAAAACATATATTTATACACAAGATATTAAGATGATTATATAACTAGTTTTTATTCATTCAAAAGAAAGGTATGTGTTAACATTGGGCAAGATATCATGCCTATGTCTTGGGTTCTGAATAACTACTATGAAGATAATAATACACTCTATATTATAATTCTCCTACTAACCTGTTTTACATTTATTTATTTATTTATTTATTTATTTATTTAATGGCCAGCTCGGGGTGAGACTGGCACAGCATGTGGTGTCAGGGATCGAACCATGGTCCCTGCACACTTGCCTGAGCAGGTGCTTTAGACTGCTGAGCTATCTCGCCAGCCCCTAACCTGTTTTAAAACTGTTTTATTGTTGTTCTTATTTTTTCTCTTTAAAATAAAAAAAGAAGTTAAAAAATCACCCAAACTAGGAAATAAACATGGCCCACATTTGGTATAACAGTGCCCCAGTACTGAGCAGAGCGGCCAGTAAGCCTAGATAGGCTCAGTGACATCACACTTACAGGCAGTGCCTCGGTGCTCAAGCTGGGTAGGAGTCTTCTGACTACGAGGTGGTGGGGGCCCTCCTATCTGAAGCCCCCCACTCTATACCTCTGTTTCTTCTGTAGAGCTGCCTGGAGTTTTTCCTATTCCAGTGTCAAAGTTTATAATCTTGTGCTTTCACTTAGAGATAAACTGTGACCATCTCCCAGTGTTGCAGATCTCATTCTTCATGAGATTCTGCTTTGTGCGGGGACTGTGCTTTAACTGTTGAGTGTGTGTTACTTTAGAATTTTCAATACCACAAACAAAAGCATGCTGAACATTTTTGTGGTTTAACCTCTGAGCTCGTCCATAGTTATTTCCACGGGGCTGTTTGCTCTCATGCCTCTCAGTGACCCATTATCCCAGAGGGTAAGGGAGTCAGGTGGCCCTGGGGTTGCCCATAAGTTGCTAGTTCCTGGCAGTTCTGGCTCTACATGGAGGAGACATCCCAGGCTATGAAGACAGCAGAAGTCTCTCTCCGAGTACCCAGAAGCCAGGAACAATCTCTGTAAGTAGAGCCATAGGGGCATATGAGGGCAGTTCTTGTCTGCTGTAGCTTATAGGAGGAACAAGACAAAACCAGCTGAGAAGGTGGCATCCCGTCCCACACAGAAGGAGGAGGAAATGACTCCTGTCTCGGCAAAGATGGCTTCTGAATTTGGGGCAACTCCCAGAAGCCCCAGAGTTCTGCTCCCTGAAGTGCTGGGGTGGATGTTTGGGAGGCTAGAGTTCTGAGGGGTCTGAAACAGTTGGGCAAATCAGGTATCTTGGTGTGTGGTGTGCTGGGGTGCTTAGCTGGGTCTCAGAGGATGAATCTGCTGGGGTGGAGGAGAGGGGCAGGTGTAGCACAGGGAGCAAAGCTGGGGGTCGGGGTCAGAGCCAACTTCACAGCCTCATCTGCATGGTGAAGGTTGGGGGGAGACTGGGAGGGGTACCGTGAGCTGAGGACCTTTGCTGATCTACTGGGGCCTTGTGCCAGGGGAAGGGAGCCTGCGCTTCTTCCCAGTAGTGGCAGGCCCTCCAGCTGGTCCCAAGGGAGGAGATGTGGCAGGGTCTGGTCCTCTGGACTTCTCCCTTTCTTCCTGTTGTTCTCAGCTACTCAGGGCCCTTCTGTGTGAGTTGTGGTGTGCTGTGTGTGGAGAGGAGGAGCAGCCGATACCCTCCAGCTGGCTGTGGAGGGGCCTCAGCTCCCTCAGGCAGGCCATTGGTGCTGGTGCCCAGGGGTTCCGGCAGCAGGCTGGTGGTGTTGATGCAAGGGCGGGGGCACCAGAGGGGCGTCCATGTGCGGCTTCGCAGCCCCGCTCTTCCTCCCCAAGCGGTGTGCCGTGGCCTGGCTACTCACCCTTCCTGAGCCTTAACTCCATTCTACGTAAAGGGAAACGCAGTCAGCGAGGAGGACTGCAGGCAGTGACGCTCCAGCTGTCCGACTGCAGCACCCAGGAGGTGCCCCCAGAACATGAGCTCTTGGGGCCAGAGCAGCGGTCCGTGCTTCCTGCACTGAGGCGGCCCCTGAACGGCTCTGGTAAAACCCCTCAGGCAAGAGGGAGCTGCAGAGGCCCTGGCAGGGTAGCTGAAGGGCAGCGGAGCTGAAGAAAGAAGTCAGAAGTGACCGTGGCCACCCAGCCCCACTGCAAGCTAGGTCCTCTCTTCTCCTGTCCACCGCATTTGTGAGTGCCCTGCCCTCCCACAGCAGGTCGCATGCGGGATGCTCGCTGTGCTGTGCCAGCTCATGAGGCCTCACAACTCCCATCAGGGATCGCACCCCTGTACCAGGGTAGATTCTAGTCTCCTGGAGGTTCCAAGGGCTGCTTGGCCTTGGGTGTCAGGACAGGGACCCCACCCGCCCTGTCAGGCTCCCCACGGCTCACAACAGGGGGCTGTGCTGTCCACCCCGCCCCACAGGTCCCCTTGTAGCCTCCCTCTCCAGGCTGCCCTACGGTGGAGGTGAGCTCGTGGAGCTCTCACAAGGCACCATTCATCCAGGCGGGCTGGTGATTAAAACCATGTGTGGTATGGCCGGCCAAGGTGGCGGCAGCTCCAGAAGCCAGGCCTGGCTTGGGGCCTGGGGGCTCTGGCAGGGTTGGGGGAGGGGTTTTGTTGACCTGTTGCCGCCAGGCTGGGGGAGCTGGGGTCTGCCGAGGGCAGTGTGGGCTGGGGCCTGACTCCTGAGTCCAGCCAGGATGGGGACAGCACATGGGGAGCCCGAGACCCCTCCAGGGGCGTGGGGAGCATGCCCCAGGCTCTTGCAAAGCCCTTTCCAAGGCTTCCCAGAAAGGGCAGGCCCGTTGACAGGGTTTGCTTACTAAGGAAGGTGTGTGTGTGTGTGTGTGTGTGTGTGTATGCACAAGTGTAAGCACACTGTGTACACGTGTGCTGAAATCTGTGCAAGTGGTCCCATGCACTTAGAGATGTGATCCTTTTGGGGCTTCCTCAGGGCAGTGCAGTGCAGAGGGTGATTCCATGGAAGGTGTAGGCTCAAAGATGAGCTCCGCTTCTGCTGTCTCTGGGCTGGGTGACCAGGAGCAAATTGCCTGGACTCTCTAAACCTTCTTGCCTCACTCACCACACATGGATGGAGGATGGGGGCTCCCTCAAAATGGCTGGGAACAATAGAGAAATGCAAATTAAAGCAACACAGATTCTAGTGTGCTCCATAAAGAATGGTATCATCAAGAAATCAAATAATAATAGATGCTGGGAGGTTACAGAGAAAATGGAACCCTTCTATATTGTGAGACTGTAAGCCAGTACAACCACTGTGGAAATCAGTATGAGATTCCTCAGAAAACTAAAAGCAGAAATTCCATGGAAGCTTGCTATTCCTTTCTAAATAGCGTTCTGAAAGAGGAAAAGGTGTTCTATTACCCATGTTATTAGCAGCACAATTCACAACAGCTGAATCATGAAAGCAGGCTCTGCATCCATAAATAGATGAATGGATTGAGTTATGTTGTATTTATACACAGTGGAATACTCTGCTGTAATGAAGGATAAATTTGAGTCATTTTAGAAAAATAGATATATCTTTTTTTTTTCTTTTTCTTTTTTTTGTGGAACCGGGGATTGAACTCAGGCCCTTGCGCTTGCCAGCAAAGCACTTATTCTACTGAGCCATCTCCCCGGACCTTAGGTGTATCTTGAGGCCAAATGTTGAGTAAAATAAGTCAGATACACAGACTTTAATATTGCATGGTTTCTCTTATATGAGAAATCCAAGATATAAGTACATTAAAGAGCGAAATAAAAGATATGAGGAAACAGGGAAATAGCAAAAGGGGCGGGGTCAAGAGGCAGAGAAATGGGGAGGAGGAGGGGAAGGGAGACTAAAAGAATCGGGTGTGTTCAGTACTTGCACCAAAGCCCTGTGACAACTGTGATCTGTGTAGACAGAAAACTTGCACCAAGAAAGAAAAATTTGCTGAACAAAGGTAGAGCCACGCTGGCTGGGGCAAGGTTTGAGAGACTCACAGCCAGCTCAGTTGTGGGGTCCCCCACAACCCGGGCCCAGGACCAGGCTCCTGACCTTGAACCTGTGGCTTCTCAGGGGCTCAGAGCTGCTAAGCATGGGGTGCCTGGGCTTTCCCCCAAACCTAAGCGTGTTGTTTGGGGAGGTGGAGCACAGATCTCACTTAGGGACGAGGTGTTGCTGATTTAGTGGCCAACACCCAGGCCAAGCACAGAGTGGGGCATTGTGCACAGGGTCCCTCCCCTGGCACCAAGGCCCACAGGAAGGGGTGGGCGGGCAAGCCAGGCGATGGCCACACTGACCGCAAGCCTGGCCGAGAGTGATCCTGTTTCCCAAGGAATGCATGGTCGAAGGGACAGCCTGGGCCCACTGGGACCTGAGGTTAGGCAGACAGTCTGAGTTGGGGTCCTGACTGAAGGGGCTCCCTCAGCACTGTGTACAGCTGGGACTCTCCGTGAGCAGAACTCCCCAGAGCCAGAGGTCCCAAGACTTTACCCTTGCTATGAGGTTAGAGATTCAACAAATCCTGAACTTTCTACACACAGAGTGAGAGAAGGGGTGCAGTGTCACCCACAGAATTCATGTGTACTACTGTCCTGTATGTGGGGGGCTGCCGAGGTGAGGGGCAGCAGTGGATGATGTCATGAGAGGGACCTTGAGCCAAGGTGGCTGCTACTTCTCAGTAGTGACTGGGGTAGCCCCCTCCTTCTCTGAGCCTTTCCCTGGGGCAGAGATGACGCTCCACCCCCCCCATGGCTATGTGAGGACTGTGAACTAGCACAGCCTCCACATGTACAGGAGCAGGAAAGCTCCTGAGGTGACCTGGTTCAGGTCGGTGACCTGGCTCCCCACCAGTCGTGTGATCTCGTGCAAACCACATGCTTTGAGGAAAAGAATTTTAAAATATCTCCCTTGTGAGATTGTTGGGGAGACAAGGCAGCCTCGAAGCACTCTGCTTGGCATGTGCTGTGGTCAGTGTGTGCCAACGTGGCCAGGCTACAGCTAGTTCTGGGGTCGCAGTGCAAGGCACTTATGGATATGACTGACATCTGTGGTCAGTTGGCTGTATATGAGGGAGACCGTCCTTGGTAAGCTGTATGGGCCTGGACTGTCCTTGAAGAAGACAGTGAGACTATGGACACCAGCTTCACCTTGTGCTGTGCCCAGTGGCCTGGGAGTCAAGGTTTGCAGAAAAAGCAGAGAAAATGAAAGACAGGAGAGGAGAGGAGAGAGAGAGAGAGAGAGAGAGAGAGAGAGAGAGAGAGAAACAGAGAGACAGAGACAAAGACAGAGATAGAGATTGACTGACTTGTGTGATCATGGACACTGGAGGGTAACCTGGTCCCAGATCTGCAGCTGGGAGACCAGGAGGGTTGCTGTTTCTGTTTCAGTCCAAAGGCAGGGAAAACCTGGTGTTCCAGTCTGAGGCAGCTGGGCAGAGGGAACTCTCCTCTCCTCTGTGGCAGGTCAGCCTTCTTGTTCTGTTTGGGACTTTGCCTAGATGAGGCACACTCATGCTGGGGAGGGCTGTGACTCAAGTGTTAACCCCACTCAAAGCATCCCCTTGGACACACCCAGGATGATATTTGACCAACTCTCTGAGTACCTGTGACCCAGTCAAGTGGAGGCATAACATCAACCACCATATAGGTCACATTCTGGTGATAAATCTCTTCAGGTTGTTTCTGTGGCAGAACCTGGACCAGTCAGTGAGCTGTAGCAGGAATAATAACCATTTTGATAATGACCTTCTCTGAAAATCCCCCCAGCAGTGGAAGGCCCTCAGAAAGCACCTAGGAGTCCTGTTTCATGAGGGAAGTTGTGGCAGTTTCTCCCACTATTGCAAAGGGGTCCAGGCAGCAGGAGCAGTCCCTTCCCAGCCTTTAATGTGAAAAACTTCCCTGTCCCCTAGGATTCCCCATCAAGAGCAGGTTGGCTTTCCCTGGGTACCAAAGACACAGAAAAGGAAATACTCACATAGCTCTAGTGCATGTTGGCTGTCTACTAAATACTTCACCTGTGGGCTAATTTAATCTTCACAATAGCCACTGTAAGTTCCTCCATGTCATAGATGGGAAGACCAGTCACAGGAAAGCTTGTCATGTACCCAAGACCCCAGAGCTGGGAAGTGGCAAATCAGAGGCTCAGCCTCCACCAGACTCTTCACCCTGTGGCTTCCTGAGAGCTGAGCCCACCATATCCAGAGACTGAAAGATGCTTTGGGTGCCCCTTCACAAGGGAGAAGTGTGGGTCTGCTTGAACTTTGGTGTTAGGTTGAACTCTAGCTCTGACTCCTGAGTGTCTGATTTGTCTTTGTCTCCTGAATACTTGGCATGGAGTAGGTATCTGAGAAATATTAATTGTTACATCTATTTTTTTTTCTGGATCTCAATTATGTATCCTAGTTTCACAGTGCAGATCCTGATACAGTTCTGGGGCTTTCTGGTTTCCAATAAATTGATTTCCTTCTTTCTTAGCTGTCTTGCCTTCCGTGCCACTCACCTTGTATATATGCTTTACTCTCCTGAGAGTGTGAGGTGAGGACGAGTGAAGGGTAAGAAAAGGTGGTGCAGTGGAAGCATTAAGGATGCCACTGTCGCCTCTTCTGCTCAGCACTGTACTGGGGGTTCTGTGGAGGGCAAGAAAATGAAATAAAAGACATTGAATTGGAAAGAAGAATGCTAGGAGCTCTCTGTATACAGAATATTGAAAGTCCGAAGAATCCACTAAATAACTAATAAGCTAGGACTAATAGATTCAGCAAGACTGCAAATCAATTTCATTTCTATACATGCACAATGGACAATCCAAAATTAAATTAAGGAAACAACTCTAAGAATCAGGCATGGGGGCCCATGCCTGTAACCCCATGTCTCAGGTAATCTTCTCTTGTTGCTGGGACAAATACCTGACACCCAAAATGAGGGAAGGAAAGGTTTGTTTAGCTCAGTTAGTGGAGGATTCAGTCCATGTTTAGCTGGCTCCCAGGCAGAGTGGCACATGGCAGAGGGCAACCTTTCATGGGGTGGCAAAGAGCAAGAGCACAGGGAGTGGAGGAGCCCAGGCAGCCAGCTGGCCTCTCTCCACTCTTCACATTGTAGTACAGATTACCTGCCCCAGAACCCACAATAATCAATCCAGAAGCCACTCCAAGACTTTCAATCTCCAATACTGCTAAAAAAAAAAAAGATTGCATGAGGCTTTGAGGGGACAAGTAGACACAAACCATAACACCCGACAGCACCTGGGAGGCTGAGGCAGGAGGACCTCTGCAGTTAGAGGCCAGTCTGGTCTACATAGTGAGTTCAAGCCCAGCCTGAACTATATATTGAGACCCAGTCTAAAAAAAAGACAAAAATTCTACTCACAAAAAGAATAAAATACATAGAAATAAATTTAAAAGTGCAAAACTTATACTCCAAAAGCTATAAAACTATGAAAATAAATTGCAGATCTAAATAAATGGAAAAATATCATATACTCGTAGACTGGAAGACACATTAGCATAGTTGAAATAGGCCTGCTCCCCCAAATGACCTAAGATGCAACAAAACGCCTATCAGCATTCTCAGCAGGCTTCTTTGTTGGAATCAACCAGCTGCTCCAAAATTCACACAGAATTCTGAGGGTTCAGAACAGCAAAAGCAAATCCTGAAAAAGAATAAAGTAAAGGGATTCATTTTCAAATTTCAAAATTTGCTACCAAAAAAAAAAAAATTTTAGGGGGCCAGGGAGATGGCTCAGTGGAATAAGCGCTTCCCTGGCAAGTGCCAGGGCCTGAGTTCAATCCCTGGTTCCACCAAAAAAAAAAAAAAAAAAAAAAAAAAAAAAAATTGCTACAAAACAACAGTAATGAAGAGAGTGTGGTAGCAGAGGGAGGGTACACATCTAGACCAGTGGAGTACAACTGAGAGTCCAGACATAGCTTCATACTGTCTGTGATCAACAAGGAATTTAAGACCCTCTAGTGAGGAAAAAAGTGTTTTCAACAGGAAGAGGAAGGGCAAGGAAAGAACTTGGATTTGAGGACCTGGCAAATTCTACCCTTGTCTCATTGTGTGACTTGGGGCCGGGGAGTTAGCATCTCTGAGCCTGGGTTTTCTCATCCTTAACATAAAGCTAAGGAGAGGATTCTGTGTGAGTGTAGACACTCACGCTGCCCCCTGGGTGAGTCCATGGGTAGGGTGGGCAGCACAGTGGGGACGAGCTAGTGAGCCTTAGGCTCTGAAGTTCTTCCAGGACTCCTCAGGGAGTGCTTTTTTTTTTTTTTGCAGGAAATGGCAGGACTGGTGGGGCTTGGGTCTGTAGACCGAGCTTGGTACAGCTCTGTGGGTTGTAATAAATGAACAGGAAAGGAGATTCCATTACGAAGGAATGTCTGGGGCAGGCGGGGGTGGGGGGGCAGCTTCTCTCCCAGCACCAGCCAGTCCTGCAGCATTGATTGATGTGCCTCGCGCCACAGCAGCCTCCAGGCCTGGCGGAAGGGGGCCCCTCACTCACCCCTCCTGGAGCAAGGCCAGCAGCCAGATGTTCCCAGCCTTTGGGGAGCTTGGATGGGGGCGGGGAAGGCCAGAAGCGGGCCAGATGCTGGGCCTTTCTGCCTCCTCCTCCTCTGCAACTGGGCTCAGGTGGATCTGGCTTTGCTGTTGACCCTTGGCTAGTAGCTGTGTCTCCCTGGGCTTTGGCTCTGATCGGAACTGGAGATGGTGGGGCTGGCAGTCCTCACGCATCCTACCCTGCTGGAAGCCACACCCTGCTGCCCAGAAAAGGGCTGTCAGCTCCGAATAGGAAAATGTCCTACTTGCCCAAGCTTCTTGGGTTATTCTGACTGGAGCCACAGGGAGGGATGTGTCCAGGGCTGGAGCCCCCCAGAGTGAGCAGTGCCTGGGTTTGTGATTTGGGGAGTGGATTTAAGGCAGATTCTGGACTGCTCAGGGCAGGTCCTACCAGCAGGTGCTAGGACAGAGCCTGCGTGCACTGCCTTGTGAGCTCCTTCCAAGCACCCTCATCATCTCCATCCGTCGTGTTCATCACACCCCAAGCTGTTCATCATAGCCATCGTATCTGTTGCCCACCTTTCTCTACCTACGGCATTCCATGAACATCTGCCCCATTAGGAAACATAGATCTGGGTCGGAGAGATAGCTCAGTAGAATAAGTGCTTGCCTGGCAAGTGCAGGGTCATGAGTTCAATCCCTGGTACCGTAAAAAAAAAAAAAAAAAAAGGAAATGTAGATCTGTGCTAACCATTTTAGAGCTTTTGCAGAGTAGCTGCCCACATTGGTGGTATTTAGATGATCTTCACAATTGCACTGATGTGGACAAGATGGCACTCTCCGAACCTGCTGCTTTTGCACAGGCAGATGATTTCCTGAGGATTGACTTCAAGAACTAAAACTATTTCATTGGAGCATAAGTTGTGTAAACCAGCTGAACTCATGCACGGGGGCTCCTTCCCCAGCCTGTCTTGCTTTCCCTGGAGCTGCTCTTCACATAATCCTTGACACTCTGTCCTGGGCTTGCCTTTGAAAGGCAGTGGCTGGTAGTTTCTGCAGGGACCTCTTCTGCAGCTCTGATGGCACAGGGCCATCCAAGCGCCCAAAAACACATCCTTTGCCCTATTCTCAGAGGCTCCCATGGGGAAGTCATGGGTTGGAACTTCAGAGATCTTGGGGAAGTCCTGTCTCATCCATGTTTCCTCATCTGGACCCAGGGAGCAGTGCTGCATGCATACAGTCAGTCTGCACATGACAGCAGCTCCTCTACGACGTGCCTGGCTGCAGACTTCCTGTGGAGACTGTGATGGGCACGAGGGCACAACATCCACATCATGAGCACTTGCCCCAGGGTTGGGTCATGCAGTGGCTGGCTTCCTGCCACAGGCAGCGGAGGACTTGGTTAGGGTGAGCACTGCAGGGGGTTGCAGAGGAAGACTTGGCTGTTGCTCCTTGGGAGAGGGTCATGTGACAAACCAGCACAAGCTGCTGTGATGCTCAGAGGAAGCTGGAGGAGGGGCTCAAACTCAGGTCATCATTGAAGGCTTCTTGGAACCTGACAGTCTTTTTTTGTCTACATGGAACCAACACCTTACGTAGCATTTGTGTGCATGCATTCCCCTTCAAACTCACATGCAAACCCATTCCCAGTGCTGCGCTCTACCCTGCACACATGTATGTGTGTGCATGTGCACACGCGCACACACACACACACACACACACAATCCTGGAAGGAAGTCTGCACCTCATAAACACAGGTCATCATACTTATACACAGTTGCAACAATACAGGACACTCATAACCCAGTTCACCAATGTTTTTGTTTGCCAACAGAAGCCTCTGGCAAAATTTTGTTTTTGTTTGCAAACTCTGCACTGGGTGATAAACACAACCTGGCCATCCTTTCCAAAATCATAGAACAAATTAAGTTTGTGAACTGAGGTATCATTGTACTTTTAATAGCACATTCATTGATTTATTGAGCATTCACTGTGCTCTGGCCCTCCCCAGGCATTGTTAAATCCTCTCTTTGCTAGTTCTGTTGCACAGAGGAAGTCATTTGTCTGAAGTCAGAGAGGTGCTGTGCAGGGGAGCCCTGCCCCCTCCCGCCCCACCCCACTGGGGCACGCCCTGCCCAGCTCCCTCTCCCTGCTTTCTCCCTTCCTGCTGGTGTGCAGTGGCTGAATGCTTGCTTCATAATCCACCCCTTATGTCATGCCCAGCCCTTGGTACACAGTTGAACAGACCTGGCTTGTCCAGATTTAGGCAGCTGGAGACATAGTAAATCCAGGCTATAAACCACTTTCTTGGCCTCTTGTGTAGATTCAGAGTTTTTCCTGGACCTGGGCTTCTTAGCTGGAAGATGGCAGCAGTATCCCATCCCTGATGGCAGAGTTCTATCCCCACCCTGCCATCCCCGCTTCCACCCTGCATCCAACCTGTGCCCTCTCAGGCCAACATTGAGGACCTATCTACTGTATACCTGGCACTCAGCCTATGCTGGGGGTGGGGCCCAGTCCCTCAGGAACTGACAGCTCGTCCACTCACAGGAGGCCCAGGAAGGGGGCTCTGGCTCAAGGCCATCCGAGAAATGGGAGTCAGAGTCAGGCCAAACTCTGCGGCCTTCCAGTCCAGGCAGGGGCTTTTATTCGGGAAGCCAGAGCAGGTGTACCAGGAGAATGAGAGGTCGGAAATTTCAAATTCATGGTCTGATATGGATTTTGAAGGAATCCAGAGCCACCCTGACAGGGATGCAGTTCTAGTGTGAGTGCCAGGTGTGGTCTCTGCATGCTCTTACTCTTTTCAGGAACCCAACAAGTGACACCATGGGGACCACCTTGCCACCGCTTTGCAGATAAGTGAAGCAAGCCTTAGAGCCAGTCAAGGCTCAAAGCTAGGTCTGTTTTTTCCCATGTCCGTGCTTTTGTAGGAGGCTGTACAGCCTTGGCTGAGGAGGGTACTGACCGATTGATCTGAAGGCCTCACCTGAAGGCACGGGAAGCCGCCAGGACAGGAGCAGGCCTTAGCAAGGCAAGAGCAGCACAAGTGTTTTCGGGTGTGTGCTTTGCTTGAGCCAGTAGAGAGAGGCAGAGAGGTACCTGGTAAAACCTGGGTACCAGTGAGGGGATGCAGCAATCATGTGGGCTATGGCTAAGGGAGCCGGGGAGCTCTTGGCATCCCTCAGTTTCTTTTTCAGAGAACAGTGCAGCAAGAAAGCATGGCCCAAGCATCCACATCTGGGAGATCTGGGGGGCTCTACCACAGTTACCCTCAGATTACTGAGGGGACCTGTGCTGAGCAAAGGTCTCTTTGCTATCATAAACCAGGCCCCATAGAAGGAGGGGCCAAGAGAACATTAGGGGCTGTGCCATCCCCGGAGTGTTACACTTCCAGAGGCAGGAATAGGTACCAGGCTCAAGGTCCAAGGGATGCAATGGTATCAATTCCCCTATCGATGTGGTCGCCAAAGGCCAGTCCAGCAGGTCAGCAGAGGTGAGTCCCTCTAGGGGCTGCCTTGGCCTTGGCAAACCTTCTGCAGGGTCAGAGAAGGTGAAAGTCACACTTATTGGTTGCACACTCATTGGTTGCCTTGGGAGGGTGGGACAACTGGGGCCTGTACCATGGTAGGAATAGTTAAGTCCTTGCCTCAAGGAAGTTGCAATCAATTATGCTATAGAACTAGTTGATGATTCAGCTGGAAAACTCCTGAACCATGGGCATTGGCTCTCTTTGAGCTCAGACTCCATTTTCTAGGCAAACACTCCATTGTCTCTAAGCTTAGTGATTCCCCTGGGAAGCCTGCTGTGGCCCCACCACCACCTGTGCAGCCCCTCCAAAGCTGGACCTCTTCTTTACATTTTGTGGCTATACACTCGCCCGTGTGGCCAGTGCCTCTGACTTCTCTACCCATGAGCTCTGAGCAGCCTAATAAATAGTCATGCATATCAGGGTATCCCCAAGCCCCGGAATATGGTAAGAACTCTAGACATACTTGTTGAATAAATAGATGGGTGGGTGGTCTAGGACAGGATGGATGATACGAGGATGGATGACAATCCGATAAATCTATCTGATGGTAGATGCATGAGTGGGAGGATGGGTAGATGGTTAAATGGAAGTGTGTAGAGATGAGGGATGATGGATGGGTAGGTGGGTGGGCTGATGGGAGGGTAGATGGGATGATATGAGGGTGGAGACTTAGAATATTAGGCTACAGAATGTTAATAATCATGAAACTCCAGACTGCTAAAATCAGACATTTATTTATTATAGTATTACAATAAGCTCTAGCTCAGCACTGTAGTCAGGAGAGACAGCTACAGAGCCTAACTCCCTCTTGGCCAAATGAACAGATCCATTCCAAGAAGTGAGAAAGATTTGGTCAAGGTCACATAGCAAATGAGATGGCTGCAAATCCTCATTTTCTTGAAAGATCCTCTGGAAAAGGAGTTGAAGCTCTTCGCCCCATCGCACTCCTGTGAGGTTCTGGGTGACCTGGAACAAGTTACATGGACTGTTTTCTCTGTGAAAGTAAAGGTTGGATCACTCCCAGGGCCAAAATCCAGCTTTCCTTTGCAATCTTAGGAAGGCCAGCCTCTCTGGGCTTCACCAGACTTGGATGCAGATTTCTTCCCTACATCTTTCCAAAGCCTGGGTCAAGGTGTCAAAGGTGGGCCCTGGACCTGGGCATGGCAGGATGAAGTTCCAGGCCTGGTGTATCAGGAGCAGCAGCCTCCATCCCTCCCTTGCTAGCCTGGCCCCTGCCATATCTGTCCACAGGACTTCCCTTCTGCTCTGTACCCTAGGGGTGGTGTGTTGTGGAAGAAACGTTAGTGAGTTTCGGGGTGGAAAGCTGTGCTTGGGACTTCTTCCCTGCTCTCCCTGCCTGAACCTGGGGGAAGAGCACAGGGGGGTGCTTCTGGAACAGGCCTTGGGATGCCCGCCTTGCCCAGAGGAGAAGGGCTGCCTGCTGGTAAGGAGAGGACCTCTGTGTGGCCCAGGGAAGCTGGTCTTAAATTTGCTCAGATTCCCAGACAAAGGGCTACAGATCAGGAAAAGAGTGTTCCTCCTGTCTAGGTTGGGGAGGATAGGGATGGGCAAGCCCTGTGACAGATGCACAGGAATGGGGTGACTGGGTGAGCAGGAGGAGGTTCCTGGGTTGGGGCATACTGTCAGGATGAAATCTTTGAACTCTACAGAGTAGAGAAACATATAGTTTTGAATAGGCTTTTATATACCTGTTGACATTTAAAAGTTCATATTGCGTGTTTTTTGTTGTTGTTGTTGTTTATTTTTTCCAAGGCAAGTTCTCATCTAGTGCAGGCTGGCCTTGAGCTCACTTGTGTAGCCCAGGCTGGCCTTGAACTCATGGGATTATGGGCATGTACCTGGGTCCAGTCCTGCATGTTCATTGTTTAAAAAAAAAAAAAAAAATTAACATCACAACTGAATGCTTAGTGAAAAATAAATTCCTCTCTCTCCTCCTCAGTTCTCTGTTAAGAAGCATACCCTGTGGACAGCTCTTGCATATCCTTGGAGAGAGTCTGGGCTACGCTGATTCACTGTAGCGGAAGCTTTCCCCTTTTTCTGAGGTGCCTGGTATCTAAGCCAGCTATACATACTAAGCAAGTGCTTTATCACTAAGCTATACTCTAGCCCATCCCTTGTTTTTATAAGTGGTAGTATCTTATATACACAGTTGCATCCACTGGATGATTTTGAGATTGTTTCTTAGCAGCACACGTAAGTCTGTGTTGTTGATTTTGCTCCCACACACTGGCCTGCTATATGGAAGCTCTGCACGTCATTGCCCCTCCCCTACTGGTGGACACTGACCTTGTTTCTAGCCTTTTGCTTCTGCACATCACCCTGCAAAGACTGCATCCTGGTGCACCCACCTTTGAGCATACGACCTAGTACACGTGCTGGGTATCTTCCTGAAATGGATACGGATGACAAAAGTGTGTATGTATTTAATTCAGCAGATAGCACTAGACTATCATCTCCATGGGCTGGTTAATTGCTTCCTTTGACAGGAAGTGGAAAAGCAAATTATTGAATTGTGCCACACAGTCTCAAGGTCTGGGGTGGGATAAAGAGTCTTCACATAAGCTCATGCTGAGTCCCTGAGAGCCCCCATCCAAGGTCCTAGCTCTGGTGTTCTCTGCAGCACTCTCTGGAGCTTGGGAGGGAGGGCCCAGTGGGCAAACTTCTGCTGCAGGAGCAAAGCCTCCAACTCCTGGGGCACACAGGGCCTTGAATCCCCAGGGATGACTGCAAACAGCCTATTGGGGAGAGGACAGGCTGCCAGCAGCTGTGAGGGGCTGAGTTCAGCCAAAGCCCGGGCGGAGGGTTGCCAAGATTTTCTTCTTTGCATTTTTCCAAGCCTTGCTCTTTGGGCTGGGGCACAGTGTCATCCTCATGTTTCCTATTACCCTACAAGGCTTCCATCAAAGCCGCAGCCGCTCAGGCTCTTTGATGTCTGGGCGGGAGCCTGCTCTGCCCTGGGGAGATCCATCTCTGCTGAGGAAGGGGGGGTGGTGAAGCCTGAGATGGCCTCCAGGCCTTTGCAGGAGGGGTTCCCTGCTTCCACTCCAGCTAGGACCACAGGCTCCTGGAGGGGGTGGTGGGGTCCTCTCAGTGTGGCCCAGCTGAAGGGCCTATATGGGGCCCTGAAGGTGATGCCAAGGGGCTGCCCTGCCACAGGACAGATTGGTGGAGCACTGCAGCTTCTCGGATACAACAGCCTGGTAGCCTTTGTCATCCTGGACCTCTGCGTCCCCACCTTGCTTCCCGGAACTCTTCTGGCTTTGATACCCTGCAGTTGAGGGTGGAAATGATGTGTAGGAGTCCACAGTTGCTCTGCCTCGCCACAAATCTTGGGCTCTGTCCCCTACAACTGTAAACTTGACCTTGGCTAAGTTACTTAACACAGATGAGCCTCAACTTGCTCCTCTATAAGGCAGGATAATGGTGAGCCTCGTTTGTAAAGTCTCTGTTAGATTGAAATAAAAAAACCTGGGGGAAGCACTTAGCAATGCCTGATGTGTGACCAGGCTCTGAAAAAATTGCTCTGTCACTGCTGATGCTAGTGGTGACTACAAAGGGAGTGGAGAGGGAACCAGCCCAGTGTGGTCTAAATTTTCCCTTCCAACCTTGTAGGTCTGACTCCAGGATTTTCTTCTGTGCTTTGAGGCAGGAGGGCTGGGGAAGGATGAAGAAAGGGGGCCAGGCACAGGGGCCAGAGGCCTGGCAGGTGGGGATGGGGTTTTGGGGGATGTGGCCCTGTAGCTCTGTAGCTCTGTAGCCCTGACTCCTGAAGGCAGCCAGAGTGGAAAGCAGGGGTGGGGGTGGTTTCCTGGCCAAGCCGAAAAGGGTTGGATTTGACTTGAAAACACATTGAGAAGTCCCTGGCAGCTGCCTCCTCAGAAACAGCCTCTCTGAAGTTGAGCCCAGAGCGGGGAGGCTGTTTTGTGTAAAGGGGAACTGTGGGGATGGAGAATGAGCTGAAACCTCTCTCCTGGAAGGACGGTGCATGCTGAGCTCTGCTTCCTGCGGGCTGCCCAGGGACCTATGCCTGAGGGACAAGGGACCAGGCGGGGTGGGACAGGACCTCCCTGGAACCCCAAGGGTTCTGCCCTTGGAACCCACAGGGCCAGGGGTAAAAGCACCTTCTTAGACAGCCTAAGTCTGTCTCTTGGGCTCCACCTCCTTAGTTTGGGTCATTTTTGTGTTTAGCCATTCCTTGCATAATATTTTTTTCTTTTAATTGAGTCACTTTTAAAACCATGACTGCCTTTCTTTCAAAAGGAATTTATATTGCTACTATAAATGGAACACTGTATCACTTCCCATACATAGTAACCATATAAGTAGAATATAATAATCGTGAAACAATGTTAAATTTTACTTAGTGCCTGAGATTACAGCTCTCTCTGATAAAAAAGGAGATTACAAAATGGGAGAGCTGTGTTATGGACAGGTTCACACCAAAGTAAGCCTTTCTTTTTCAATTCTGTCAGATAAAATACAAGCTGTCCAGTTAGATTTGAATGTCAGATGAACAGGAAGTCATTTTTAATGTAAGTACAACACAAATATTGTATAAGCTATACTTGTGCTGAAAAACATTGCCTGTTGCTTATCTGAAATTCAAGTTAATAGATGGGCCTCCCTGTATCTTCATTATTTAAATCTTGAAACTCTACCCTTGACCTATGAGAGAATGTTTTGTGAGGGGTAATCTTTTTTTTTTTTTTTTTTGCGGAACCGGGGATTGAACTCAGGCCCTTGCGCTTGCCAGGGAAACGCTTATTCCACTGAGCCATCTCCCCAGCCCCAAGGGGTAATCTTTTCACTGCTAAAAGGTTAGATGTTTCCATGAAGGAAAATCGTTTTCTGATTCAAGGTATTAGGCTGGCAACTTCTACTGCCTTAGGAGTCTGGTTGTAGGAGAGAACACTCCCAGTGGGAAGACTCTAGAGATTCCTTGAGGAGAGGAGACCATGGTGTGCGCCCATGGGCCAGCCAGTGCAAATCAGGGCCCTCAGGAGTTCCGAGCACCCTTCCCCCTTGACCCCATGGCCTAAGGGACAGACACAACTCAGGGATGGAGGCTTGACCCTGCTGTCAGAGTACAGAGGGCTTGTGTCTGTGTGACTGGCTTATGAGCATGAGTGACGGTGTGTGTTTGCCTCAGTCACACCCTCTCAGGACAGAAAGGGCTTCTGAGGCCTCTCCTCCAACAACACCTCCTCCCACCTCTGCCTCCCACGGCTGGGGGAAGCTCAGCCCTACCGAGGCTTCTCTTTCCCCCACCACTGTGACTGTCTGAAAGCTCTTCAGCAAACTGCGCAGAGGTCTGCCTCTGGTGTCACCTCTGCCCACTGACTGCTGCCTTTGGAGCCCACGACAGCCCTGCTAAGGTTTGTCAGCTGTGCTCTGGTTCTTCAAACTGTCCTTCTTAGACCTTAGTCTAGGGGATGCTGGTCCAGGGCCCTGCCTGGGGTAGCCCTGAGTTGTGCAGACAGGCAGCAAAGACAAGGCTGACTGGTGGCAACCTGGGGGTGGGACTGGGGCCAGTGAAGATGCAGGACAGGGAGGGAAGTTCTTTTCTTGCGGTAGTCTACAGGGAATGCTGTACAGGTATGCTGGAGCCCTGGGTTCTGCTAGCTGCCCTGTCCCTAACTTGCTGTGTGATTTCAGGGAAGTCTCTTTCTGGTTCTCACTCCTGCAATATGTACTGTGAGCAGTGTGGCCCCCTTCTCCAGTGTTTGGAGAAGTGTCTGTTCAGGTTGATGGATAGTGCGACTGGAGCAGTGGGACAGAAGGGGTTCCAAGGGACAGCCAGCGGTGTGTGGCTGGGAAGCGGTGATCTGGGAGCCCTGCAGGCACCTGTGGTGGTCTCAAGGGGCCTGGCGGAGCCTGGCTCAGGAATGACACAGCACAGCCCATGAGATCCCGGATGAAGTCAGATGTGAGGCAGGAGATGTCCCTCCTAGCTGGCGCTGCTGCACAGTGGTGCTGACTTCGCCCATGACTGGTTATATGTGTGGCATCGCCTGCCCTGCTACCCAGATGGCCTAAGCACAGAGATACTCTGAGAAATCTTCTACACAGACTGAGATTTGAGGGCTTGAGGGTGGCATGGAGGGCTACAGGCAGGGCTGAGTGGGCATGGTGGGTGGTTGAGGGCCTGACTTTTCTGCCTGGGGGACAAAAACATGGGTAAGAGCTGGGACTTGGTGGCTACACAAAGAAGCAGCCTCCCCATTCCAGGCCTGCAAGGCTGGACAGGGGAGCCTAGACTCAGCACCTCTTGAAGGGGTCACACTGAGTCCTCAGCTGGGTATGGCCCCTAAAGCACAGTGGGTCTTTGTTGACTCACGGACGCACTTTCCTGACAGGGAGCCAAGGCCTGGGGCCCACTGACTCTCCTGTTCTGGCCTTTGCCTCTGGTTCCCTGCTGCCTTGCTGTGTGATCTGTGTCACATTCCTCTTTTTGAGCCTCAGTTTCTCTAACTATGTGGGGACGAGTTCCCCCATCAGCGAGGAACAGTTCTTAAATGCCCTCCTAGACCTCGCATTCACAGGACTCAAGTTCTCCATTGGTGTCATCAAAAACTCTTAGGTTTGTAGAACACTTTCTTATTTTTTTCTTTTAATTGACACAATGATTGTACATATTTATGAAGTCCAACCTGGTATTTCAGCACATATATACAATGTGCAATGTCCAGGTCAGGGTAATTGGCATTTCATTTCTTTATGTTGCAAGCATTCAGAATCCCCTCCACCAGCTACTTTGGAATATGCAATTAGCCACTTTCAGCCACAGTTCGTCCTCTCTCTCTGTCTCTGTCTCTGTGTCTCTGTCTGTCTCTGTCTCTGTCTCTGTCTGTCTCTGTCTGTCTCTGTCTCTGTCTCTGTCTCTGTCT
>NW_004524616.1:5852907-5869418 GCF_000260255.1 Octodon degus
TCTCTCTCTCTCTCTCTCTCTCTCTCTCTCTCTCTCTCTGGAACTGGGGATTGAACTCAGGCCCTTGTGCTTGCTGGGAAAGTGCTTTATTCTACTGAGCTATCTCCCTGGCTCCTAGCCACAGTTCTCTTAATCCTGCTAGCATTTCCCTATTGGTCTCTGGACAGCTCAGGGGATGGGCATGGTGACCACTATGCCACCAACTTTTTCAGGTGATAAAAGTGGGGCTAAGAGAGGGAGAAAGGTGATTTAAGTTCACAGCTGAGCCAAGACACTTTTCTCTGCTCCCATACCTCCTTTTGCAGCTCCAGAAGTGAGAAAGGGGCTCTGGTGGGGCCCTGGGGCTGTGGGGGAGTCAGGGGCTGTGGGTGGCAGAAGCGGGGGAAGAGGGGATTGGTTGGAGCAGGCATGTTGCTTCACCTGTTTTCATGTGGAGCTTGGTGTGGCACTTTGAGAAGAAAATATGAAGGTTGGGAGCCTTGTTTAGTTGCAGGACTCCTTGGGTAGGAGCCAGGATGAACGCTTCTGAGGAGCACAAGTTCTGGGTTGGGCTCTGCTTTAGGGTAGCATTTTATGTGTCTCGGAAAAGTAAAAGACAGTTGCTTATTTTATTATAATTGTATAACTAGAAGTTGAAACCCAGGGCCTTCTCCCAGAGCTCCTACCCCAGCCCTTTTTATTTTGAGATGGGTCTCACTAAATTGCCCACGTGGGACTCAAATTTTCGATCTTCCTGCTTCAGTCTCCCAAAGGCTGGGATTGCCGATATGTGTCACCATGCTCAATGATTTGCATCTTTTAGGTGAGTTATTTAGAGCTGGGCATGATGGAGCATCCCCATAATTCCAGCACTCTGGGAGGCAGGGGCATGAAGATAAAGATCACAAGTTCAAGTCCAGCCAGGACAACTTAGTGATTTAGCAAGATCCTGCCTTGTGATAAAAAATCAGGCTGGGGATGTAGCTCCGTATAAGATGCTGGATTCAATTCCTGGTTCCAAAGAGAGACAGAGGAATGGAGGAAAGAAGGGAAAAAGGGAGGGAGAGAGGGAGAGAGAGAGGGAGAGAGATTTAGCATGGGATGGCATTTGGTTGGAGGTTGGAAACTTCGTAACATATAGAATCACCAAGTACAAAAATGTCAGCATCACAAAAGTGTAATGCCAGAAAGATCTTTAGAAGCCATCTGGTTCATCTCTCCCTCCCTCCCTCCCTCCCTCCCTCCCTGCCTGTACTTTACTGAAGGGAAACTAAGGCTCAGAGAGGAAAGGCAATTGGACCCAGGTCACATAGAATCCTTGCCAGAGCCGTGACCAGAATATGGGTGTCCTGGCTTCCCTGATAGTTTTAGTACAGGCCGCGTTTGGGGGAGAGTGGAGTGGGAGGAGGGGGTGGTGAGGAGAGGAGGGGCCCGGCCTGGGACAGGCAGACAGAGGTATGTGGCCCAGCGCCTGCTGAGACGAGCCCCCAGTGTCGTTCCTAAGGGTTTTTCTATCAAGATGTGGCTTTTGCACTGCAGACACTATCTTCTTTCTCACGCAGGCTGTGCTGGCCTTCACGATAAGGCACCTAGACATGTTCACACTGAGGCAGCCAAAACATGAAGCAGGAGGCAAAAAAAATTCCCTTCTCAGGCTCCCCCCACCCCAGCCCACTCCCCCCCATTTCCTCTCATTCTCTCCAAGTTCTCATGCCCCCCACCCCCAGCTGGCTGGCCTCTTCCTGTCTTCCAGTAAGTCGGCCCAAAGGAGCCAGGAAGGTATGTGGCCCAGGGGAGGTCAAAGGAGAGAGATGTGGAGGGGCCTCCCCTGGGGAAAGAGGACCAGAGCACAGGCTGCCCAGGACTGTGTGAGGCAAGGGCCAGATGGGGAACCCCATGCTGGTAGTCCTCCCCCTGGAGCCTTCTCCCCACTGCAAGCAGATGCAGAGTGCTCTCTGGTTTGGGCTTCAAGCTGGAGGTGATTAAGGCCTCCCCCAACCACAGATTCTCCACTTGCTGAGTTCCTAACAGGGCTTGTTGGGGATTTCTGAGGGGGGAGGCTGTGCTATCTATTTTCATCCCAAAGTCCCAGATAGAAGAGACCTGGTCTGATAGGAGATCACCAGGGGTCCTGACCCAGCAAATCCACTGTCACTGCCAGACTGGTCCCTTCTGGTCTCTAGACTGCAGCTTCTACCTCTGCCCATCAAGGGAGCTGGACTCAGATCCTGACCTTCAAATTCCACCTCTGGCTTTTCAGAAGACGATGTTCTTTCTCAGGCATGCTGGGTACTTGGCATGGTGACTTCATGGCCCGAGTATCAGTGCCCCGCCCCCCACTCCAGTCAGGAAGCCCACCCCACCCTCCGCATCTGGATAGAATTTACCCCCCAGAGCAACTCAATTACCGGTGATCCGATCAGGACGGCTCATGTGTCGGAGGGGGCCCTGGTGAAGGTTGCACTGCCAGAGCTGAGGGTTCCCAGGCCTGGGCCCTGCCCTCTCAGAGCCTGGGAGCCTTGGGAAGAGCCCTGGGGAGGTGAGGCCTGCTGAGCACTGTCCTGCTGTGGCTCCGGCTCCCCACTCAGGGACAGAGTCAAGGTGCAGAGGCTGGAGGTAAGGAAGGATTCTGGGAGTTTTATACCACGGATCCCCACCAAATGCCCAGCCAGTAGCATTTATGACAGGCGATGGCCCTCCAAGAAGCCTCCGAGCTCAGGCTGTGACCTGAGGGTATGGAGACACACTGCTGTCTAGGTATGCCTTCCTTGGAAAACCAAGAGAATACCTGGTGTCTTCCTGTGGCTTCTGCTAGGCTGGCTAATGGGGGACCCTTTGGGGCTGCTTCTACCTGCGTGTCCCCTGAGCACCTCTTATTCTGAGCCCATTGTTCAGGTCTGCTTTCCTGGATGTTGGACCTTTTGGCTTCTCCCCTCCCACTTCCCCCCAGACGGGAGGATCCCTGAGCTCTGGCCCGCAGTGCACTAGGCAGGTCAAAGGACTCATCAGATTTGGCATCAACATAGTGCTGTCCTGGGAGAGGACATCAGGTTGCCCCAGGAAGGGTGAATTGATCCGGAACAGCAGGTTAAAACCCTTATCTCACCCTAGTGGGCTCACACTGGTGAATACCACTGCCTTGCAGGCAGAGTGGCACCCTCACAGTGCACATGCGCTCACGTGGCCTGAAGCAGGCACTGCCTCTGCCAACCAGGAACCTAGCCAGAACCAGCGGTGCTTGGCTCAACACAAACTCACTACTGACAATTCAGAGAAAAGTACTGTGGTTAGCTCTGCTGCAGAGACAAGAAAGCCCGAGGCTGAGCCTTGTGTTCACTGGACCTCGTGCTGCTTTGGGCTAGAACAAGCTGACCCTGAGCTCACCTGTACAGCAGGTAGGAGCGTAGGCTGCAATTGGTGGCCACACGCGGACTCCAACTCTGTTACAGACAGCCTGAGGGCTTCAGGTGAGGAGTTCCACTTCCTCCCCTCTTCTGGGGGCTGGTGAGGGCTGCATGGATAATGTATACAGAGTGCTTAGCACAGCGCTGGCAGAGCCAGTGTGCTGCCAATGACAGCAGTAATGTTTTATGAAAAAACTGACTTTAGGACAATGGCTCTGGAAAGCTTCCTAATGCAGAACTCAGCTTGGAACTTATGGGAAACCCCCTCTGGAAAGGCCTCTGAGCTGCACGGGCCACACCCATACACCAACACTCCCAGACTTCCCTCTCCAGCAGGCCCATGACAGGAGTGGAAGGGAAGCACAGGTGACAGGGGCCTTCCTGGTGGTCTGGGGGGACGGGCTCATATGGATAGAGGGTCTGGATGGAGAAGAAGGGGGAGGCTGAAGTGAGATCACAGGGTCTTGAGGCTCCCCCACAGCCCATCAGGTGGCTGGTACAACAGGAGCCGCTACAGGCCCACAGCTGGGCATCAGGATGGAAGGCTTCTTCAGGAAGCTGGCACTGGGGCCAGCTGCAGTTACATTGAGGGCCACCCATGGGCAACAAGACCAGTCAGGGCCTGTTGGAGCCCAGACGGAATTTAATGCCAGGATCCGTGCACAACATGAAACTCCAGACAGGGAAATCACCAGGTACCGGGCAAAGCCCCTCTCATATGTTTCTCGTTGTGTGAGCTTCTTTACTCAGTGAGCCAGTTACCTCCACTGCATCCTCAGGGAGGTGGTCTCCACAGGCACTAGTGGCAGGGCCAGGTCTACAGCTCACACCCCAGGACCCCTACTTCTTGGGGTGCTCTGTCTGGCAGGGTCAGGAAAGTGATCATAATTAAACTGAGTGGGAGGTGGGACTGTATGTCTTGAGCCCAGGACTGGGGACAAGCCATGAGTGACCTGTGGAGGGCTCTGCACAGATCTGCAGTCCAGAAGCCTGGCTGGAGGTCCAGCCCTGTCACTCACCACCAGTGTGACCTGCACAATCTCCAACACTTTCCTGTCTCAGCATCCCCAGTGGGGATGATTGTGGTCCTGACTGCAAAGTGTGCCTGTGGAGGTCCTGGAGCAGAGGCCTGTGAAGGTGCAGGCTGAGGTTTCTGGGCTGTGTGGCTTTGTCTCACACTGCCTGTTGCAGCACCGGTGCTGGGATCAAGCTTGGCCAGGTAGCAACTCCACCAATGTTTCCGCATGCACCTCCTCAGTGTAGGTGCCATGCTACTTGGCTGAAGCAAGATGAGACAATGGCTGACAAGGGCCTGGGTTCTGACAGGAGTGGTGGACTGAGGCAATCTCTGCAAGATGACCAGACATGGGAAGGATACTGTGTGGGCCATGGGAAGGTGCATGGGCTGCAGGGAGCTGGAGACTGGCTTAGAAGTAAAGACAGGCTGAGCAGGACAGGCTCGGAAGATCTGGGTTCAATGCTCTGCCTTCGAGTCATCTTTCTGGGTGACAGGGGTGCCTGGCTCTCACTAGGCCTCTGTTTTCTTCCTGCACAACAGATGGAGGACATCAGAGCACTAGGAGCTAAACTGTCAGGAGGGAGGCTCTCACACCTGAGGCCTCCAGGCCTGTTGGGATCTGCCAGCCTGCAGGGGATTTCCTAGGGCCTCCGTTCTCAGCCCTCTGACGTAGTCATTGGCTGGGTGCCCAGAGTTGGGGGTGGGTGCCCGGAGCACAGCTCAGTGGGAAAAGCAGGCAGGCACACTCCCAGCCCACGCGTCGTCCACCCCTCCAGGCTGGGTTATCCTGCCCTTAGCCCCAAGGTGAGGAAGTGGGACATCCTCCATACTATGAAAGAAGAAGCACTGCCCCCTCGCCCAAGATCCTGAGGTGTTTGCTGGGTGACTTCAGGCAAGTCCCTGCCCCTTTCTGGGCCTCAGTTGCTGTTTAAGCAGCTACGAGGGCAGAGATTTCTGAGCTCTTTGGAACTCTGACATGCTGGAATCTGGGTGGAGGCTGGGGTCCTGGGAAAGGGAATTGGGATGGGGTGTTGGGTCCCAGGGGCTTGCTTCCCATTACAGAGCAGAGGGGTGGGGTACGTGGGGGGAGTGGTGTGGGAGCAAAGGAGCCCCAGGCCTCCAGGTGGCTCCAAGAAAGGGCAAGGCTAGCCTGAGGTTTTGGAAACATATTTACTTTCAAGTGTCCTGTGTCACTGGGGGCTTTCTCTTTGGGTTTTGAAATGCTCCAGAAATCAGCACTCTGCATGTGTGTGTTTGCTGAGCAGAGTATGGGCTGTATTTATTCATCCTTTAGCCCAAGCCCTTAAAAATATAGACGGCTAATGTCTTCAGTATGTATGAAATATCCCATATGCTCGGAAACAAAAGGGGCTCTGTTATTAAAGTTTCATTTCCACACGCCCCCTCCCCTCCCACCCGCCCGCCCCCTGACACCCTGCCCTCCTTCCATCCCATTCAGCCTGCTGGAGACAGAGCGGGCGTGAGGAGGCTGGCGGGCAGGCGGCGGGCTGTCGGGCAGCTGGGCAGCTGGACAGCTGTGGACAGAGGCCGGGAGCAGCAGGCCAGTTCCTGTGTGAGTGGGTGCAAAGTCCAGCTCCAGGTGAGCGGATGAACAAGGGCAGGACATCAGGGACTGCAAGGAGAGAGACCTCTGGGGTCTCTGGGGTGGTCAGTGGGGAGTGGGCCAGAGGTGGCCCTTTCTGTGGGCTCCTTGCGGCTGGAGCCCTGGCAGAGCCCCGCTGTCTGGGACGGAAATGCCCGCTCTGCCGCTAACTGAAACCACATGTGTCTCCTAGGCAGTGGGACAAGGCCACCGCCCGCCAAGCCTGGGGCTTGGAGCTGGGGGAGGCAAGATGCAGGCAGCCCGCTGTGTGCCCTAGGGTGGGTGAGGGGCTGGCAATGAAGGCTCCGGGTGGCCTGTGTCTGTACAAGTGAGTGTGAGTGAATGGCTGAGGGTGGTGTGTGTGTATGCATGCACGTGTGCCCATCTGCAGCATGAGGGAGTGTCCCTATTCTCTGGCCCCATGTGATTGTCCTCTTGGCTTTCTACCTGTCACCTAGTAGCCTGCTAGTCACCTCCAGGTGAGGAGAAACCTTCTGGGTGGTGGGCAAGGTCAACACCTTCTCCCCAGCGCTGCCTTCCTCCTGGTCTAGCCCTGTCTGTTTCCACACCTGCAGAACCTCCACCCATTTCGCAGAGGGAAAGGATAGGAAGAGAGCTAGGCGGTGACGCACAGCAGACCGCATCCCCTGGTCCTCTCCTGTGCTCTTTCCATAGTAGGTCCCTTCCTGCCGGGAGCTGCCACTGTCACTGTGGCCCTGGAAAGTAAAGACACCAAGCAGAGTGAGGGACACCTTACATAGGGCCATCAAAGACAAGGTGGGAGTGCCGTCCTGGCTGATCCAAGGTTCAGAGGATTCCTGGGGCAAGTGCTCAAGCAGAGACAGGCTTGAGGCTGCACCTTCAGGTTCTACCACAAATGAGACCATTTCTGAGTGCTCAGGTAACCTGAGTCTTAGGCCATTTTTTCCTCAAGAATGAGCCTTGCGTGGAGCAGGCTTAGGTTTTCAAGGTGGCTCTGCCACTGCCTTACTGTGAACGTTGGACTGGCCCCTCTCATGGCCAGGCCTCAGTTTCCCTATCCCTCGGATGGCAGGGGTGGGGCAGGTGGCTTTCCAAAACCTGATGGTCATGCCTCTGGCAGCTCCTGTGAGCTACCATTTTCCATTTCAATGATTGTGTTTCACCTACGTTAGGGAAAAGTACATAAATAACATATCAAAGCAGCGAGTAGATTGAAGTAAAAATATACTCTACTGAGATAAAAATTGGGACCCATAAAAGATCTCTTGGGTCCTGTGCATTTTGGCAGTCGGTTCTCTTTCAGTTTCTGCCATTTCAAGTGCCAGTAAAAGCGTAACTTCTGGCTGTGAAGGGCCAGAAGGTGTGATCCGTCTCCTGGCCCCCACAAATTAGCAGCCCTGTAATTCTGTGATTACAGAGGAGAAAGCCCCGCTGCCACCTGTGAGTATGTGGTGTGTACTGTGTGGGAAAAGGCACGGGATGGGATGGGCAGAGCAGGGGAAAGGACCAGCCTATCCCAGACTCGGGGGGGGGGGGGGTGGGGGTGGGGTTGGGGGCCTGGGTGTTCAAGGTCAAAGGTTGGGAGTCGGAGAAAAAGGTATCCCTGGAGTGCCATTCATTTTCAAGTGCTTTGTCCGGTCTCAGTCTCTTGGGTGGGTAGTCAAGAGGCCACCCTGGCTTCTGCCTTTCCTGCCATTCAGCCTTGGCGCCCTGACCACTTGGCTGTGGTTTATCTGTCCACCCAGGACTGACCTTAGGTGGGGTGTTCTGGGCGCGGCAGGAGCTGTGGAGCCCCTTGGCGGAGCACGCAGCCCCTTCTCCAGGCTGAGCTCGCATTCCCTGCTGCTATTACTACTCCTTAGCAGTTTGCTGCCATGCAGGGTCACTGGTGATTTGTCTCACCACCAGGTCTTAGCGGAGTCCCGCTCTGCTCCGTTACAGGAAATGCAGCTTCAGGGACTGGTTTTTCCTTACCTAAAATGCAGAGAGGGTACCACATTTTGGCTCAAAGGTGTAGACAGCATCTTTGGATGGGGATAAATTCATGCCCCTCAAGTCTTAGAGAGGCAGCAGGTGCAGAAGAAGGAGCCCAGGGATGACTTATCCAGACTTTCCCACTGGGGTGCCATGTAACCCTAGGCACATGCCTTATCCCTGCTGGCCTTTCTCTCCTCTGACCTCAGGAGTCTTCATCTTTGATGACACTGAAATAATTCTCTAGCTCTTGTGTAGAGCAGTGTCTTGTTTCCAGGGTCTTGTTCCTCTTGAAGAGCACCTTTTCAGGAGGAAGAACCCTGTAAGTTTCGGGTTGGGCTGCCCAAGGCAGAGAAGGCCCACATGTAGGCACCCACACTCTGTAGCTTGGGCTCCTGTAGGCCCCTGCCAGCTCTTTTAGAGCCCAAGGCCAGGGTCAGGGGCACTGTCACTGCCTGCAGAGCTTCACACATCCAGCCAGCCTTTGGTGGCCTTGTGCATCTGGCTGCACCACTACCAGCTACACCCAAGGCCAAGGCCAGACCAAGCTCTGCTTCATGGCCCTGAGCTACCACTGGGAAGCTGTCACAGAGGTCTGCCTGGTGGGCAGAGTCCTGATTACTGGGAGAGCAGCTCTGTCCTAAGAACATTTCTCCTAGAAAATGAGATGCTTGCTTCTGCCACTGTCAGCCTAGGTAAGTCCACCATGGTGTAATGGGGTTCAGATGGCAGTGGAGGATGACTCAGGTCCCAGTCCTCGTGGGGTACTTATCTAGCCCCTTAAATGATGACCATTTCTCCAAATTTTGACTTAAAGATGTGCATAGCACGCTTGATTGGGGATGGATGCACACTCTCAGGAAATCTGCAGGTGCAGGCTGCGACATTCCCTTAGATTTCAGCTTCCTGGGTTTGGTGGAGGCAGTATGGAAGTGGGAACAGAGAATTTTACCTGTAGAGTCACACCAATGTCTGCTGGTGCAGTTTCAAATTCAAAGAAGGAAAAGCTGAGGTTTGCTGTAGCTTAAAGAATAATCCAAGCAGAATGGAGTTGGGCAAGCCCGCACTCTGCTCCGGCGGCGTCTGTGAGGTTGGCCGGATCTCTGCCTCTTTCAGAGCTCTGATTTCCTGATCTGGAGCATGGGTTGTTGTGAAGACTCCCAAGGTGTTGGCAACAGCCCGCAACTCCCCTGACTGAAGGACAGGGTGTCATCAGGATGCTAGGTGCTGCGTCCTGTGATGAGGGAAGCCCCCGAGTCATTCCCAGTCCCTGCCCTGCCCTTACTGGCTCTGTGATCTCAAGCAGGTTGCTGAGCTCCCCTGAGTCTCTGCTTTCTCTTCTGAAAGACTAAGGCAGGAATGGGACCTACCTCACAGGTTGGCTATGGGGACCGAGGCAGCTGCCCTAAGATCCTGGCGCACACTCAGTGGTCAGTGAGTATCTCGCTAAATGATGCGACCCTGAAAGCCTCAGCCCCTCACAGGGATCCCCTCCCAGAGTCCTCCTAGCCCCACTTTGGGATTACAGCCACTGTACATGTTGAGGTCGTCGGGCAGAGGCTCTGGAAGGCCTGGTAGGGCTCCACCCCTACCCTGGCCTCTGGGCTCATCACTAATACTGCCCAGGCTTCCTCTCAGAACCTTGTGCAGTGAGTGTCCTGCGATGGCGAGGGGCATAGTGGTTCCCCTCATGATCCTCGATTGCAATGGGAAGGTTCCACACCTGAAGGATAATAAGAGAAATGGGAATCTCAGGGACCTGATGTGCAGAGAGGGAGGGGCCCATGTGAGTAAGGGCTGCAGAGGTAGAGGGGAAGGCTGGGGGTCTTGGGAAGGTGGGAAGCCTTCCAGGGAGAGGATGACAGGTCCTGGTTCTCCTGGTAGCAGAAATGGGTTAAAAGTTCCAGAGAGGAGAGGACAAATTCGGTAGGGGCCAGGGCTGCAGCCCCAAGCTCCTGGGGTGGTTCAGGCTGGCAAAGCACCTCCCAAGCTGTGCAGACAGGTGCCATAGCCCTCCACGTGCACTTGTACCTGTGCACGTGTCCCATGCAGACACTCATGTCACATGGAGATACACAGACACACACACTCCAACGCCCAAACATACAGACCCACAGAGACAAACAGCTGCAACCAGACGCACAAACACACAAACATACACTGATACACAGATATACACTGATACACAGCAGCATGTGTGGATGTATGCCCGGAGACATGTTCATATGCAGGTATACACACAGCACAGATATACGTAGTCACATAGTCACAGAGAATCACAGTTACATGGATACACACATGGACACTACAGATGTGCATATGGACAGACACACGGATGCTACAGACACAGGATATAGACATACACTTAGGCACACACAGGGCACATGTACATGTACAGACCCATGTACAGATAGCCATGCACTTGCATGCTGGACAGGGCAACTGCAGGCAGGGGGGCAGCTGCAGGCAGGGGGGCAGCTGCAGGCAGGGGGGCAGCTGCACGCAGGGGGACTCTGTGATTCCTGCCAGTTTGAGCTCCTGCTTCACCTGGACCCAGATCCTCCTGCAAGGAACACTGAGCCTGGATGGAGCTGTTCTTCCTTGCTGGGCTGGGTTCTCAGCTCCTGCCTTCCATTTTTTTATTAACTTTACTGAAAATCAGTAATTACATATCATATTAAAATTGTGGACAAATATTGAAATGTGAAAGTATAAGATGTAGACAGAGTGAATTTTAGAGAAATATTTCTGAAATGAATACATAGTATGAGATTAATAATAGATTGCACATTGTAAATAAATTATTTACAAACTTAAATGAATATAACAATAAAAAGTGTCCAAAATAAAAATGAAGAAGAATTTCCAGATCAGTCATAATAGTTCACTCTTTGTCAAAATAAAGAAACTTATATTCATATAATTAGAATTCTCAAAGTAGAAAGGAGTAGGCAATAAATATTTAAAGATTTAAAATTTCTGAATTTAGGGGCCGGGGAGATGGCTCAGTAGAATAAGTGCTTCCCTGGCAAGAGCAAGGGCCTGAGTTCAATCCCCGGTTCTGGAAAAAAAAATTCTGAATTTAGTTGAACTTATAACACCACATTTCCAAGAAAAATGAATCTTTTGCACAAGAAATTTGAATAAAATCATACCAAGATACACAAAAATGAAATTGTCCAAAACTTATTGTAAAGAAAAAATTATTAAAGCATATACATAAAAATTTTAGTTATGGAAGAACAAAATTAAATAACATCTTATGCCACATTAGAAACAAACAAAAAAGAACAAGTGTGTAAGAAACTAGACTAAAGGACTGAAAGAACAAAAAAAAGATCTGTCTCTTTGAATTTTATACTTAGCAAACATATCTTTGAAAACTAAAAGTAAAATATTTTCCAGTTATACAAACTCGAAATATTCTAATACCTCCAGACGTTGTATATAGGAAATAGCAAAGAGCATAATTCAGAAGGCAAGAGAAGTTGCTGTATGGTCCTAGATAAAGAATAAAGAGCTCTCAAAATGATAGCTATGCAGGACTATGTAAAATATATTAGATGAATCCATTTAAAAGGTCATTAAAGATTTCTATGAAACAGTATCAATTTTATGTCAGGTTATACAAATATTTTTTCATGTGTGTGTATATATGTGTGTAAAAGACAAGGAAGAAGTAATATAAAGTCAAGGAAAAATGGAAATATACTTTTTAAAGTTTATAATACTAGAAAATATCATACCATGTCTTTTAAGTAGATTGTAAGTCAAAGACACAGTACAAATCTTAAAACAAAAATTAAGATTAAGCAATATTCAGAAAATTAAATATTAATTAATTAAAAATTAAATGTTTCAAAACAATTGAAGTATGAAAAAGTTTTCATGATAGTAAAGAATTACTAAGAATAAAACAAGATAAATACTGGAATGGCAAATAAATGACCGGCACTTCTAACAGTTTGGGGATAGGATATCGCACAAAGTTCTAGTATGTGGTGGACACCTGCCTTCCATTAATTCAGCCACGCAACCAGTGTGAGGTGGGCAATGAAGTCAGTCCTGACCTGCACGTGGAGAGGCTGAGGCTCAGTGGGAAGGTCCTTGCCCGAGGTTACACAGTTTGTTTAGCAGCTACGTCAAAGCTGGTCCCCAGAGTGCGGAGCCCTTAGGCATAAGGCTCCTGCTCTGGGGCAGGAGCAGGGTCAGCTCTCACCCTCGCCTGGGCAGCATCTGAGAGGCAATGGGAGTTTGTCTTTCTCAGGCTGAGGGAGGGCAGGCTGGGCACCTGCGTGGTTGCGGAGTGAAAGGAGCAGGACTGTGCTGGACAGAGGCCCAGTGCGGAGGAGGTGGGACCATCAGCTCTGTACAGCGAGGCTGGCACCTCCAGCCTCCTTCTTCCCCGTCTTGCCCCTGCCTTCAAGCCCTGAGTCCACACCTCTGTGCTCTACCTTCCCCATCCCGTCTTCTCCTGCAGTCAACCCTGCCTGGACAACAAGGTTCTTAGATGCCTTAGTAATAGATTTGGCAGCTGTTGACAAAACATACTGTGTTTCTCTTCCATTATTTTATTTTAGCCTGCGTGTGTGGCGGGGGAGGGGGTCATTTTTTTTCTTTTGATAGGTTTGAGTCTTGGCTTCTCCCATTACCGAGAGCCCTCCCCAGCAGGGGGCCAAACTAACTGAAATATTTATCAGGCCCTCCATTGAGCTCAAAATGCCAAAATGCACAGGTACAGAACGTGGCAGATGGGGTGTAAAACTAGCTCTTGTGCAGTGAGGCCCTGGTGGACCATGAGCATAATCAGATCCAGTGGGGATGTAGCTGTTGAAAGAAAAACAAGCAAAGCAAAACAAATCCAAGGCTGCATTAACACATGTAGAAGGCCCTCGAATGAGGGAGGTGATGGTCTCTCTGCACTGTCTGGTTCCAGCTTCCCCCGGGGTTGTCGCACTCAATTCACTGCTGAGGAACTGGCAGAGTAGCCTGGGAGCAAGGGCGGAAATGGGCCTGATGTTCTTTCTGGTATGGAACTGGCAAAGGTCCTGAGGTTTAGTGAAGGAAGGGGATAGACAAGAGGGATGGCTTGTCGTGTGTATCCTCCGAGGATGGGGTAAGGGCAGTGATAGTGGTGGGAGGAACTCTCAAGAGGGAAATTTCATCTAGAAAAAGGATGCTGAAGCTAGAAGGTATGAGCTGCCCCTGAAGAAAGTGAGTGCACAGAGCCACACACAGAAGCTGGGCTCCAGAGCAAGGGGATGCAGACTCAGGCAGGAGCTTCAGTTCCTTCCAGTCCCAACATTGGGTGACTGGGGTCAGTGACCCCTTGCTTTTCCTTGCACAGTGCTGAAGGTGACAGTCCCTGGGGGGATAACAGGCTGTATCCTCTTTTTTTTCTTTTCTTTTCTTTTTTTTTTTGTAGAACAGGGGATTGAACTCAGACCCTTGCGCTTGCCCAAGCACTTATTCTACTGAGCTATCTCCCCGGCTCCCCCATCAGGCCGTATCCTGTCAGCTCTAGTCTTTGTATTCTGCACAACCTCTTCCCCACTGCACTTCACTCCCCACCCTAGGACCAGGGCATGGTGTCTTAGACAGATCTTGGGGCTTGGCAGAATTTGGGGGACACTTGGTGAGCCCCTTATCCAACCTCTTCCCTTATGGGAAGGCACAGTAAACTGAGCCAAGTGGGGAAGGCTTGCTGGAAGCTGGAGGGCGCCCGGCAGGTGGCAGGCCATGCTTCTGACCTGAATTCAGCTCTGCAGCCTTGGGCTCACATCTCTCCAGCTTAAATGTTGATGGCCTGAACATCTGACTCCCCCTGCAAGAGGCTTCCAAGATGAAAAAGCCCACTCTTTTCCATACACAGCAGGGGTTTTTGTTCAAAATCTGTTCTTGTGCACTTATTGAGGACCTACTAGATGTTAAGCATTCAAGCTGGCCTAAGGACACAGTGCCTGCCATACTAGGGGAGGGAGTAATTGTGTCCTTCTGCCCTGTCACCATCTGAGCACTTGTCATTTTCTGAAATTGACATCATGACCTTCATCTGCTGGATTGCAGTTTACTTGCACTGCCCTCCTGCCCCAAAGAGTTCTTTGTCCACCTGGCGCTCCCAGCTACCAGAGCAGTCCCAATACATGTTTCTAAATTTCCTTGCTGAATGAATGAATGAATAAATGAATGAATAAATAAATGAATAGTGAGGCCAATGGCCAGCCACGAGGAACTGGAATAGCTGCTAGCCCTTCCTGGGCTTGTCCCTGTGCTGGGCAGCATCAAGTGCTTCTCCTCTACCACGTCATTTCACGCTGTCTAAGAGGGAGTGCACTCCTGGACCTCATTTTACACAGTGGCAAACTGAGGGGAAGAGGTGCAGGAGCTCCTCTCAGGCCATGTCACCTGTCATCTTTAGTACAGATTCTCCTGCTCCTGCTCTGTGCCATACTGTCCCTACTAGATTCACTCAAGGCAGAAGCCACCTCTGGCTTCCCTCTGTCCTCCTCACCGTGTCCTGCAGAACCCTGGCCTGATGGCATCTAGGAGTATTCATCACATTCAGATGGACTCCACGAAAGCTGGGGAATGTAGAGGAGGATCTATAGGAGGCACCAGGCCAGGGGCAGATGCCAGCATTACCCATATTGGTTGCTGGATGCCATCTTCAATCACTGCTTCCCTCACATCCACAGCATATAAGAGAAGCCTGTTGAGGACTTTAACATTATCTTCTTGTTCCCCACCAGTGATGGGGAGCTCAGTACCTACTGAGGCATGTGATAAATTAAGAAAATCACTTAGCCCAGTACCAGAAGATCTTGGGATAGGCAATCTCTTTTGAACGTCTTCTCTGTGCCTGGGGTGTTAAACCTGCACCACAGCCATGAGAAGTGCGTATCCCTATTATCCTGGCTTTGCAGATGAGGAAATGAGGAATGGGGAGTTATGTGACTAACCCGCAGTGCCTTAGCTGGTAAGTGGTAGGATGCAGAATGCGATTCCAAGCCCAGTGGCATGGCCTTCGAGGGCATCTCCTCTTGACTGCTGTGCTAGTGCCGTCCGTGGAAATGTAAAATGAGGACATATGTAATTTAAATTTCCTAGCAGCCACACTGAAAAGGTAAAAAGAAGCAGATGGAAAGTGAAATCAGCAAAACCAATTTTAAAATAATGTATTTATTTAAAAACTAAATAGCATCATTTTAATATGTAATAAGTGTTTGAAAAGTTATTTATGAGATATTTTACATTCTTTGGGGGGGGCCTAATCCTGGGAAGATGGTGTGTATTCTTTGTTTATAGCATGTCTCAATTCTGCCTGGCCACATTTCTAGTACTCAGCAGCACATGTGCCTAGTGACAGCACTGTCCTGTGCTACGCTCCCTTTGCAGGTGCTTACTGTGGTCTACCCTCGCTCTCAGGAAGGACCAGCAAGTGGCCCTCACCAGGACCATTGTTCTTATCACTAGCTATTGGTCTAGGAGCATCTGGGCTGAGCTTCCAAGCCCATGGCATAAACCATGGCCCAACATCACTGTTCTTAATTCTCCCAGCCAGGAGTTTGATGTCTCCCAGTCTGGGCAACTCTGTGAACCTTTGACCTGAGGGTCAAGAAGACTTGGCCTGACTGCCTCATCTGCATCTCCCTGTCGCATTCCAGCAAGCCTGGCCTCAGCTGATCTGTGGGCTGGTGGCTCCTCTGGTCCTAATTTGTGGGAAGCCAGGCTCACACTCTCAAGGGCAGGGCCAAAGGCCTCTACTTCCCAGGTTTCTGCATGCTTGCAGCTGCCTTTGAAGAGGAAAAACTAACAAAATTCATCGTTATGGGGCTGGGGCAATGGCTTAGTGGAATAAGTGCTTCCCTGGCAAGTGCAAGGGCCTGAGTTCAATCCTTGGTTCCGAAAAAAAAATTCATCGTTATTTTTTGGTGATTGATCCTAGGGCCTCACACACGCTGGGCAAGTGCTCTACCATTAAGCTACACCCTCAGCCCTTCTTATTTTTAACTTTGAGATAGAGTTTAAATCACCCAGACTAGGCTCAGACTTTCAGTCCTCCTGCTTCAGACTCCTGAGTATCTGGGGTTACAGGTTTATACATCCCACCATAGTGCAGCTCACCCACTGTTCTTTCATTTATTTTTTTAATGGTGGCAAAGTTTCACATTTATTAAGGTAGGGGAAAAAACACAAGGGTAGGGGAAGAATGGGCTCTGTGGAGTGAGTTTGGGCCAAGTAAAAAGGGGAAAGAAAAACACTCTACAGCCTATGGCGGGCTATTATGAAGAGATATTATCATCCACCCACCATTCTTTTTCAATTTTTTAAAAAAATGTATTTGGTACACGGTCTCCCTATGCAGCTTGGACTCATAGTGATCCCATGTTTTGAACTTCCTCAGCACTGGGATTACAGGTATGCGTCACCATGCCCAGTCTCAGTGGCTATCTCAGTGCACCCAGGGGCAGGGCCAACATGGCCTGTGGTGCCAGACATCCACCATTCTTTTTTTTTTTAATTATTTATTATTTTTTTATTTATTACATTT
>NW_004524616.1:5869518-5934258 GCF_000260255.1 Octodon degus
CATGTGGTGCTGGGGGATCGAACCGCGGTCCCTGTGCTTTGCCAAGCTTGTTTCAAGTAGGTGCTTTAGACCACTGAGCCATCTCTCCAGCCCACATCCACCATTCTTAATAGAAATCTTTTTCATGAAATCTCATGAATTAAGAAGCAGACCAGGATAAGGAGTCAGCACTGTCCTCTTCCCTCTATAGCTCTGGGGCAGCTCATGAATGCCTGCCAAGAGTTAGCAGCTCCCACCCAGGTCCGCTCAGGGCAATCACTGGGATGCATTACAAGAGGCTGATGCCCACTTCTTCCACTAGAAGTTGTGATTTATGTCATCTGAAAAGAGCCACGGCTTTGGAACATATGCTAAATCCTTGGGTGACTCGAATGTGGGGACAAGTTTGGGAACTGGGAGCTTGTCTTTGGGGCACGAGCTGGGGCAGACCCAAGCAGCTGTGTTGCAAGTGTGGCCAGGGTCTCCACTCCAAACAGAAGGTGGAGACTCACTGGGGTAAAGGGACTGGCCTGGGTCAGCCAGCCAGGGCGCAACATGGGGCAGGGATTTGCTGCCCGTGCTTCTCCCAGTGTGGTGCTGATAAATGCTTACAACTGGTTCTCTAGGGGGAGACAGAAACCTGCCCATTTCTACACTTGATCTTAGCCAAAAGGCCGAGAGGCGATAAACCTGCCCATTTCTAGGGCCTAACTGCTTCCACCAAGGCCTGTTCTTGAGCCAACTGACATCCCAGGTCAGAGTGGGAATATATGTGTATGGCTGGCTGTGGAGTTGGGATGGCCAGCTTCTTCCATGGCTGACCATTCTGCATGGTGAGCAGAGGGTCGTATTGGGTGGCAGGGAAATAGGATTTTGACTTTTCCAAATCCTTAGTCTCAGAACCTTTTATCTAATGAAATATATACATTCCAATACATACAACATGTAAAATGCAGTGTGTCCTCAGCCTAAGTTTCTATTATGAGCTTCCATCACACTGTCATGCTCTTCTTTGAACTAGGCTACTCTCATTTAAGCCCTTGGGCCAGTGGACCAGTAAGCCACTTGCTGTAGGCCAGCCTCTGATGCTCACTGACCTAATGGCCTTGGCAAGTGCCTCCCCATCTGGACTTCCATTTCCTTGTGTTTCCCAGAGGGGACCAGGTGGTGTGTAGGACCCCCAGTTATGATTTTCCAGGCCAGACTTGGATCTACCACATTCCCACCTGACCCCAGCCAGGCAGGTCTTGTATTTATAGCTGTGACTTCAGTCTCTCCAGTTCTGCCAGAGCTAGTTCCCTGGCCCATGTATTTATAAACCCAGCAGGGCAGAAATAGATGTGCCGTGCAGGGGATTTAGCTGATTTTTTTGAGTAGGCTGCTCTCAGTGAGTCCATTTGGACCATACTTGGGTCCCCCAGAGATCACAGGTGATTCAGAGCTGGAAGGGGTCTTTGAGGTACTGGCCCTGTCATTGTGCAGTGAGGGTCACTGAGGCTGATGGGTGGATGCGGCTAAGGTCTCAGGGGGTGTGGCAGAGCTAGGACAGATGGAACGTTCTGTGTACTATTAGAAATGACATCTCTCCAGGCCCTTAGAGAGCCTTGGGGACCACCCCAGCTCTGACACTTGTCAGGTTGTAGCGTGGTCATTTCCCTGCTCTAGGATTGTGGGCAGAGACCACCCTTGCAGAGCCACATCCCCTCATCTGTTACTTGGCACCAGTAGCAGGAACTGGCCTTGTGATGTCACCGCGAGGAGTGAGCAAGATGCCAGGGGACCCAGGGCAGTGACCAGCATTCGGTAAATGCTCCGTTGGTGGTAGCTCTCGTTGTGTCTTCACTCATTCCTTCTCAAAAATAGTAACTATCATGACAATGGCTGCATCTAATTGTGGATTTGCACGGGTCACCATATTACACAGCAATTTTATGATGTTATTGTTATTCTCAAACTCATTGATAACATGCATTCTGTAGAGAGAAGGTACCCTATTAATTTAAATATTGATTTTTTTGGGGGGGTACTTCTTGGGAATCGAACACAAGACCTCACACTTGCCAGGCAGGCGCTGTGCTGCTGAGCTAAATCCCCAGCTACCCTATCAATTCAATGAAATTGGAAGAGAATGTTTTCAAAGAAATAATGCTAATGTGTGAAATCATGTTTATTTAGGTTACAAAAACCACTCTGGCCTAGACAGAAGAGATGCTTATAGAGAAATACAAGGGTTCTAAAATGGATCTAAACATTAATCAAAATATTAGTGTAAGATACACATCTCACAAGGATTTATAGGGCTTATCTTTCTGAGTTGGCCACCTAATGTTGATTTTGTTTTTTACTATTCCATATGAAAATTTGACATACTAATGAACTTGAAATGCATACACCATACAAAGCAAAGTGGGCAGCTGTCAAGGTTCCTCACGGCTTCTTCTTCTGGTATAATGCCTCCCAGCACTCCCTGCCCCCTTCCCTGCTTAATTATTTTTTCCACCCAGTTAGCACCATCTGATATGCTTTCTTATTTATTTATTATCTGCCCACCCCAACTAACATGAGCTTCTCGTGGGCAGTTTCTTTCTCTTTTGTTCACTGTGTACTGCCAGGGCTTAAAATAGTGATGGCACATAGCAGGCGCTCAGGGAATGTGCACTGAAGGAGCGAAACAAGAAATGAATGACTGAATTCACCTCTGCCAAGTGGGCCCCTGAAATGCAGGGAGATGATGTAATTCATCCAAAGTCCCAACTATCGCGAGACCCAGCTGCCATGCATGGCTTTTAGATCACCAAGCTGGCAGGACACTGGGACAAGCACAGGGAGGGGTTGGCTAGTGTTCTACCTTGAGTATGACTCTTTTATTAAATATTCATACCCCAGGCCCTTTTACAGCAGAAGAAACTGAGGCCCAGTAAAAGGAAAAGTGACTATCCTAAGAACCATAGAGGTAACGGCAGATGCACTGCTCCATTCTGCTTCATAGTCTGGAATTTGGAAGGGTTGGGACTGCCCCTTGGAGCCATGAGGAAGAAAGCTTCTACCAAGAGAGAACCATTAAAGGGAACACATTCTCAGATTCTTGAGGATGCATGGAGCTCTTTTCCTAGAGGGAACAAGAGCTCAGTTCTAGACAGTAGATACAACTCCCCAGCCCACGCTCAGGCCAAGGGTGCTGCCAGGCAAGATGGGGTGGGCAGTGCACCCCAGCCTTCTGTGCCCATTGCACAGGGCAGCTCCATTTCCACTGTAGGCTGCACGGGTAGTCGATCCCTTGGTCATCTTCACATTTAACGTGTAAATATGTACTTGGCGGCTACGCGGTGCCAGGCAATGTACCAAGGCACGGGACAGAATCCTCTCGCCCTTCCGACCTCCCATCTTCTCACTGTCTCATTCATTCAATCATCCATCCATCCATTCACTCATTCGCTTAGTAATTACTTCCACTTCTGAAGCAGACGGCCCCGAGGACAAGAATGCTATTTGGAGCTAGATTATCAGGATGTGAGGTCTAAGTCAGCCACTTGCTAGCTGTGTGAGCTTGGCAGGCCATGCAGTTCAACCTCCTTATCTGTAGAATGGGATAATAATAGCACCTTCTTCCCAGGCTGGTGGTGAGGCTCAGATGAGTCAGTGCACACTGAGTACCTGGAATAGCACCTGGCATAATAAAAAGCTCATGACCAGCTATTAGTATCATTATTGTTCTGTGTGCCTGGCGCTGTGCCAGGCACTCAGGAAGTTGTTCCAGAATGCTCCTGTCCCTAGGATCCCTGTTTGTTAGTCCTTATTTTGGTCTCTTCCTCCTGCTCAAGCCTTTGGACCCAACCCACAGAACTTTGACCTTGCCCGCTACATTGTCTCTTTAGTCAAGAAGAAAATCCAGGCAACTGGACTGTCTCATTTACTTTTTCTCATTGCTGAGACAAAATACCCAACAGCCAAAGTTAAAGGAGGAAAAGGTGATTTAGCTCACAATTTGTAGAGGTTTCAGTTTATAGCTGGATGGCTCCAAGGCAGGCTGGTATGGCAGAGGGGCACTGCAGGGAGAAACAGCTCATGGCAGGCAGAAGGCAGCAAAACAGCAAGGCCACAAGCAGTAAGTGACAAACAGCAATGACTGTCTTTCGGTCCCTTAAGTGTGGGTAGCTTTCACACCCAGCATAGGATAGCCTTAATTCTAACAGTGAACCATGAACCAATGCTTGATCCCAGCAACACTCACCCTAGATCCAGCCGCCTCCAAAAAGCCCCACCTATGAGCACATGAGGCTTTGTGGGACACCTAGATAACAAACCATAACACAGAGCCTATCACAGTCTGGTCCCTTTTCCAGTCTTACCCACCTCCCCCTCGCATATCTACCCCAACCTCAACCTATGCAAGCCCAAGTTGTCCCACCCTGCCGCCTTCACTGGGTCTTGTAGGTCATCTCCCCTAGGAAAGCTTCCTTCATTCCCCTCAGCCAAGAACCATGAAATCTTCCTTTGAACTTGCTTTTCCCTTTGCTTGTGCCTTTGCATTGTGCTGTGAGCAGTGGTGAGTTAGAGAATGCTCTTATACAGCAGGCAACACATTCAAATAATGCTTTAGGAAAATGGATCCATGTCCCATGTAGTGCAGAGACAAGTGAGACTACAGGTGGCAAGTCAGCTCGAAAGACTTCTGCTGGAAGAGCCTTTGGAGGGATGAGGATATCGTCTTCCTGGGTTAGTTTTCCCTTCAGCCTGCTTTTGTCTGGTATCTGGAGACTCAGGTCCTGAGATTTTCCTAGCATGACTGAGTCAAGGGGGGAGCTGACATGAGGACCCTGGACTCTGGTCACATCATGGGCTCTGTGCTCAGCACCCCACACTCCTCTCCCTTTCCCTGCGGCCACACTGCTTACTCTCTTGGCCAGTGGGGACCCCAAGGGAGGCTGCCCACTAACTGCAGCCTGCGTGAGCCAAGCACTTGGCCCAAATGCTGGGTTCACTAAGCATCCAAAAGCCTGGCAGGTGAGCAGCGCACAGAAACGCAGTCTGTTCTGCAGTGTAAAGTTCTGAGTCTGTTTTGTCCATTCATCTCTGCAGCAACCCTGGGAAGAAAATCCTGTTTTAAGCCCCATTTTGCAGTGAAACAGAAGCTCAGAATAATGGCAGACTAAGCTAGGCATTCACTGGGAGGTGGGCTCAGAATTTGAACCTGGTTCTGACTCTAAGCCTGGGCCATTCCTCACCACATAGCAGCAGAAAGAACATGAAGGTCCCAAGGCCACAGTCTCCAGGTTCACCCAGTCAAAAGCCAACAACAGGCCCCAGAGGTGCCCAGTCAGACCTCCAGGTCTCAGGGCCTCTGAAAATCCCTGTGGCCATACCACTTGCTCTCTTGGCCTGTGGCATTCCTGGGTTCCAGTATTGTTCCTTGCAGTTGAACCTGGCCTCAGAACTGGCCCTGGAGATGAGAACACAGTGGTAAAACTCGGGAGTTCAGCACCTGCGGCCAGATGAGGGGTATGGATGTGGGCAGGCATGCAATTGAGCCTCAGAGAATGCTCTCTGTTTCTAGTAAGCTGGGTGAGCCTTTGTGGCCTGCAGGCCCACCTCACCCAGATGGGCCTGCCATCTTTGCTCAGCAGCCTCAGGGACTGCGGGTCCCTAGAGTCAGAGTCTCAGGCTCCTGAGGGAAGTACAGAAAAGCACAGACCCCAGCAGCCTTACCCTGCTTTGCCCCTCACACCCCACACGCTCTGCATACTGTGTTTTCCTTTCTGTGCCTCAGTTTCCTTAGAGGAGTGTTAGGTAAGGGGCTCTCAGTCCAGCACCAGCACTGCTCAGAAAGTGGCAGCTATGCTGTTGCTACGGGTCCTGGGTCCCAGTTGCTGCTGCTGGGGGTGGGGGGCTGCTCCAAGGCTCAGGCTTGGGGAGGGCTGACTCCCCCAGGGTGGGGAGTCCTCCTTCCCCGGGAGAGAATTGAATTGGAGTGCTCCTGCCAACCCCTCCCTCCTGGCTTGGCAGCCTGGAGGCAAAGCCAGCCAAAAATATTTGTGTGGGTGGCGGAAAGTTAACTTTTCCGCCTCTCTTGTCTTTCCTGGAAACCGTGGCCACCATCAAATACAGCAAAACAGAAGCAGGGATAGCGTGAGGCGAGGCCTGCATGGGGAGTCAGAGCCCTGCCCCCGCCCCATGCCCACTCCTGCTGCCTCTCCATCTGGCTCTGTGGTGGGTGGGTTGGGGGCTGCGAGTGCTGAGCATCACAAGATCCTGCCACGCCCGAGTCCCACAGCCCCTCCACATGGGCTGCCTCAGCCTGCATTGTGCCCTTGGTGAAACTGAGTCCAGTACACAAGGCACCTGCCTGCCTCACACAGCCAACCAGGAGTCTGGAATCTACTGGCCCCTCATGAGAGTCTGAAACTCAGACAGCAGCAAGCTGGCAGCAGCTAGAGTGACACTAGCTGGAGAGGAATGAGAGCCTGGAGCCATGTGTTCTGCACCCCTGTGTCCTGGTTCATGGTCAAGGAGACAGAGCTAAGTTTGGATCCCAGACCTGCCACTTTCTAACTGAGCCTCAATTTCCTAACCTCTGAGATGGGGTAATAATCAAGTATCTGTCTCATATGGGAGCTGTGAGAATTTACAGCGATAACCTAAGCGAATATCCCAGGATGGAGTAGGTGCTTAGTGTCCCCAGCTAACATCCTTCCCCTGGGCTCAAGGCTGGCTTCTTTCTCCCAATTTTCCTGCTGTAACAGGTGCCTGGTTATCTATCTGATCCTGATGTGTGTTTGCCTTTCCCCTGGTTGGCTCTGATTTTCCCTAGCGCCTGGCTTATCTCTCCTCCTGCCTACCAAACTCCTGGCACAGCCTCTGCTAGGGGTCAGGGCTGCAGTGGGGGGCCTGACCTCTGCAGGGACACAGGTGTGGGCACTGTCACTGAAGCCAGCCCAGGGCCGTTATCCATGTCCACAGATGTGCTCAGGGCTCAGGATTCTCGCATGCTTCTCCCCCATTTTGCAACAGGTTATGTGAGATTCTGAGTGTTCACACAGCTAAATGTCGTAGAATCAAGTCTTTAAACAAGATCTGATCATTCCAAGGTTTCCTCCCAAGTGTAATCGCCATGAGGTCTGCTCTAAGTGCTCTCTGCCCAGCCTGGGGACTCATCCTGCCTTCACAAATGAGTTCCAAGCCTCTGTCTTCATCTGGAACCCTCTTCCGCTCTGCAGACCCCCAAGGGGCAAGTAAAACTGCCCCTTGCTCACCTTCCCTGGAATCCCAAGACAGCAAACTTCTCATCTTCCTGCTCCACTGAGCCCTGGCTCTTTCCCATTTATTCCTAATCTTTATTAGCAACATCACTCTGTAGCCGAGCTGGGAAGTGGTGCTGTCTCATAGGCTCCGCCCCTTCCTCCACTCCCACTCTCCATCTGCCTCCCAGCCCAGCCCGTCCACCCCCAGGCATCTCTCCCGTCAGTCAGTCCATCGGCTCTCCCAGCCCCCTAGAGGGAGCCTGCAGCCCCTCTCCTAATTGTCATCATTCTTAACATTCATACGTAATTATATAATTGTTGTTTTTCTTATCATTCATGGCTCTCCCACCAGATTTTAAATCCTCAAGCGCCAGATTCCCCCATACCGCCTTTATCCCCTTCATTGCAGCGGCGGTTTTCATGGAATCTGAAATAGAAGCACAAGAAGTTTTAGTGGAACGAGAGAATAGCCAATGCATGTTAAATTATGGCTGAGAAGCTGCGCCAAGTTCTCCATGTACATTTTCTTATTTTCTCCTTAACACGACACGAAGTTGGAGAGTGTTCTGTGTCTCCTATTTGAAAATGCTCAAGACCAGAAATGTTTTAGATTTCAAAGTCGGTCATATTTTGGAATCCATGTATACAAATGAAGAGCTAGCTCAGGGGTGGGATCCAAGTCTAAACTTGAAATTCAGTTATGTTTCATATGCACCTTGTATGCAGTGGTACCTCGGTTTACAAACTTAAAAAAATTTGTCTTCCGATTTGGGGGAAGATGGCTACCTTTGTGCGTGAGTGGGGAAGATAGCTGAGGTTGTGTTGGTCCCCCAGTGCAGAGTTTGTGAACAGAAGCTAAACTGTGCCCAACACTTTTGTCTGCAAACCCAATTGTTTGCAAATAGAAACATTCGTGAACCGAGGCGTTACTGTACATAGCCTGTTAGTGTGCCTGTGTTTTGACTTCGGCGCATCACGAGATCAGGAGCAGATTGTGAACTTGTGGTGTCATGTTGGTGCTCAAAAAGTTTGGGTTTGGAGAGAATCTAGGTTTTTTGTTTTTGTTTTTGATACATGGTTTCCCTATACAGCTTGAATACATAGTGATCCTCCTGTCTCAGCCTTCCCTGCTCTGGGATTATAGGCACGTGCCACCATGCCAGGTTTTGGGCCCACATGGCACATCCAGGGTTCTGGGGTTCGCATGGCGTGCAGTGCCAGGGACAAATTTGGGACCTTGTGCTTGCCAGGCAGGCACTTAGAGCGCTGAGCTATCTCTCCAGCCCCAGAATTTGGGGGGTTTAAATTAGTGATGCTCAACCTTTATAATAATAGTACACATTAGTGCTGGGGAAGTGGCGCTAGAGCCCACCTCCCAAGTGGCAGATCTGGTATTCTAACTCAGAGCCAGAGCCTGTAAGCACCCCGTCATCCTGTCTCTCACAGCCTCCTCATGGGGTACCTGTCCCCAGTCTTTTATCCTTCACCCTACAATTCCTGTGATTCCTGTGGTGTGTGGACCTTTGATGGAATGTAAGAGAATTCTTTCTAGGTGGTGCCCAGATAAGTATTTAAATAACTAGATGTTTATTTAATGTGCAGGAAAAAATGACTTAGCACAGTATACTTGTGGTTTTCCTGCAATTATTGCTCAAGATAAGTCTCAAGTAATAGAAGCCCATTACTAAAAGTTGAAGGGAAAATACTAAGTCAACAGTGTCAGGTAGCAGAAGGATATGGTACAAATCTAAAGTGCTTTGTCATTGAAGCTGAGGAAACACGTTCCTATGGAAATGTAGGTCCTGAACTCCAACACCCAGGCAGTTCTCAAGGCTGCACAAAGATGGGTAGATCCCAGAAATTCATCCCAGGACATCCAGTGAGCTGTCTCATGTGCATTTCTTTTCTGCCCATACAGATAGCCTGCCCTGAAGGGACTCACATGCCAGAGGTCAAGAAGTGTTAAGAAGGTGTGGGGGCCACCACTTTACCAGGTGGCCAACCAGGAAGACCTTACCTTACCTCTCAGCTGGACCGTGCCTCTGCTCTGTGGATCAATCAGCAGAGGAAGACAGATCTACAGAGAGCTGGAGGAGGCTGCCAAGGGGAGCAGAGAGCAGGGCTCACACAGGTGGCTGCAACCCCAGCCTTGCTGGCTTTTCTGTGTCTCCAAGGAAGGGAGCATCATGCTTGGCCCTCACTTCCCACCCTCGCAGCTTGGGGCCAGCAAAGGGACACCTTCCCCCTACAGCTTCCAGATCCCTGATGGGAGCTACAGGTGCCTGGCCTTGGAGGCAGAAGAGAGCAGCAGTGAGGAGGGCCTGCAGGGAGAGGTGGGGCTCATGGAGCTGGAAGAGGATGAGGTGACCTGCAGAGCCACACAAGGGCTGCCACAGCTGCCCAGAGTGCTGGGCACTCGGCCACCCAGCTGCTCCAGCGAAGCACGACGGGAGACCCAGTATGATGACAGGGTCAGCCAGGACTGGGATGTGGTGACAGCCCGGCGGGTGATGATAGCCAGCCCCAGCACTGGCCCTGAGCTCAGGGTGGGCCAGAAGCCAGGTAAGCAAGCATCCTTCTCTCCAGAAAGACAGGAAACCCCAGAGATTTAACATTTGCCTTGGGCATATGTTCCGGTGATGGGTAATAAATCCATCTCATCTCATGAGTGTGCCCAGGTTAACAGCTGTGGAGAGATAGGGATGGCTGCCAGTTGTCTGCCACCCCGGCTGAACCACATCTAACCCTGCTTCTGTATCTGCTGAAGAAGACAGGTGAGGAAGCATAGGGACAAAGCCACATTATCACACATGCTTGGAAAAGAGCCCATTCCTCACTCTCACCTGCCCTTTGGTTGTTAGTGGTAATAAGTGACCATGAGGTCCCAAGCAGCTGCTGTGGCAGGACCCAAAATTAGATGTACCTGGGCATGCTGGGATGCAACACCAGACAGGACAGATGTGGTCACTACTGTCGCTGAGTTGGCTGGGCAGAGAGGATGCCTCTGAGCTAAGAAGGATCTCCCTGGAGAGAATGAGAGCGCTGCAGGCCCCAGGTGGTAGGGGTTGAGGTGGGCCAACATTCTGCCCCTAGCCCTCGGTTTCCCATCTGTTAGAGATGACAAAGCAAAGGCCATGTCACCCGGGTGGCACTGGGATCCAATGACAGCTACAGAGAAAGCTCCATGTGCGGTATGGAAGGAAGGAGGGAGTGGGGATCATTTTCCTGCAGGGTGGGTGAGGTAGTCTGCAGAACAGGGTGGGGCCGGGAAACCCACGCTGAATCACCTCCACCGCCGGGCCATGGAAACGCTGAAGTGGGTCCAGATGGGGAAGACGTGAGCAGGGCCATGCTCAGCTCAGCAGGAGCCACTGCCAGTAGATCCTGGGGGTGCAGGGCGTGGGGGAGACAGTCTTGGGAGGGCTTGTGCGTCAGGAAACTGAAGGAACACGCTATTTCTCTGCAGGCATTGCTAACGCCCTGGCTGGCATCTCACCAGCCTTCCCGCCCACTCTGCTTTCTGAAATAATTCTCTCCAGGCTCTGATCTCCCCCATGGACACAGTTTCTGCCCAGGTCTGGGTTATACAGGGAGCTGGGTTAGACAAACAAGAGACCTTAATGCCCCTGGGGCCAGGAGGATGCACCCAGGAAGACTCAGCAGCTCTGAACTGTGAGGCAAATGTGGGTCCTCTGGACCCCAAAGACCCCAGGATCTGCTCCCTTCCCTGAACAGTTGCCAACTGGGGTCAGGAGACAGGGCTGCTGCTTCTGTACCTAAAGCCTGCTGGCCAAACCCTAGTCAATTCTTTCCCCTTGGTGAGCTTCCATTTTTTCACCTGTGAAAAGAAATTAAAAACATAAGGCCTATTTACTGGATAGAGATGCCGTGAGGCTGTAATGATCTCAGATGTGGCGGTGTGTGGGAAATTTTACAATATTCTGGGTAGGGATGCGGATTGAAATGGTCATCATTAGCTCGACAGTACGACAGCTGTTGCTGAGCCCTCATGTGCCAAGCCCATTGTGCCAAGAGCTGTAGTACCATTCCCTTGAGCTCAGGGCAGTGTCCTCAAAGGGACACACAGTGATTATCTCCATTATACAAAGGAGAAGACTGAAGCTCAGAGACTATAAGTGACTTGCCCAAGATGTGGGGCTGGCAAGCTCCTACACCATGATTCAACCTTGGCGCTTCAAATGTGGGGCCTGTGTTCTGCTGGAATTATAAGTGTTGTTTGTCGACATGCAGAGTAGAACAGACTGTGGATGGAGAGGAGAGAAGCAAGGATCATCTCTACTGCACCCCACTCACATCTCACAGCGAGCTAGGGTACCAGGAGGTCTCATTCTCCTTATTTTACTACAGCCTTTCAAGGCAGGAATTATTCTCCCCGTTTTATGGGCAAGACAGCTGAGGCTTAGAGTAGTACACTGCATGCCCAAGGTAACAGGCTGTACCCACATGGAAGCCTATTGTGTTCCTTTGGCTTTCACCAACCCAGTCATGTCTCTCTTTAATGGCCATGCAATTGACCATCGAGTTCTGGCCCAAACACTCTAGGGACAGAAGGGGCAGGAGTGACCTCAGGAGGACAGCATGAACAGGGGAGGCTTCTCAGAGGTGAGGGCAGGAAGGAAGCTGGATCTTGCCAGAGAGTCCAGGTGGTCCTGGGTCACAGCCAATAAGGGCTTCCTACTCCCTGGGGAAAGGGTGGAGCCGGAGTCCCTTTCCTCTGCCTGGAGAGCCACAGAAAAGCCCACAGCATTGCCAGGTTACTAGTGGCTTACAGTTTCCTTGTAAATCTTCCTCCCATCTCTGCCCGAGATTATAAGAATCTCTGGGCAACTATACCCAACCTTCTGCAGTTGTACCACCTCTGCCTAGTGCAGTGTTAGCTACTGGCCATGGCATCTGCTGCCTTGGGTACTGCAAAGACTTGTATTTGAGGTAGGTGGCACTGATATCTTTTCTCCAAGATCTGAGTACCAGTCAAGCAGGGCAGGCTGAAAGGGGACGGGCTGCAGAGAATCGAGGTGGGCAGCAGCCTGGAGCTCAAGTTTCTTGCTACCAGCGCCTGCCATTTGGGAAAGCATCTGTGGGAAGGAAAGTGTAATGCTGGGCTCATGAGCAGGCCTCCGCCAAGCACTCACTGGATCACAGCTCACTAAGAGACCTGAAGCGGTCCTCTTCTCAGAGTCGCCGTTGGCCATAACTAGCAGGGCTCACTGAGGTCACTGGGCACATGGAGTCTCTGAAGCCCAGACATGCTATGCAATTTGTCCAAAGTCACTCATAAATTGCTGGTAAAACTAAATGCTGGAACACCAGACATCCCAGTTCAGCTGCCAGGCTGTGTCTTAAATGTTTTGTAGGTATTATAACATCTCATCTAAAAAGCCCTGTGAAATTAATGATTTTGTTATCTGTGTGTTACAGAGGAGTTACCTTAGTATAAGTTAGCTTATAAGTTGGCTTAGTATAAGTTAGCTTATACTAAGGTATAAGAAGCTTAAATGAATTGTCAGTCTTCCAACCCGTGGGGGGGGGCAGGATTTGAACCATGAGAGTTCTGGGACTATGCTTTTGGGCAGTCATAGAGAGGAGCGAGGAGGTTGTGTTCTTCCTCCCACTTGGAGGTGGAAAAAGTTTTCAGGCTCTAAGAACACATGGGAGATTTGGCCACCTTAGGTGCCCCGGGGAAGTCAGGGACCCTCTGTGGTCCAAGCTTTCTTTTGCTGATAGCCATTTGTTTCAGGGGTGGGGTGTCTAGAGGATTTATAGGACTTTCTAGTCCAGCAGACATGGCTCTGAGCCTCAGGACGGGTGTGCAGAGGGGCGAGGGGCTAGGTGTCAGATAAGGCCTGCCAGGGCCATATCCATCTGACTGAGGCAGAGGAGCTGCACCCAGACACAGCTGACAGGGTTCCTTGGCCAAGGAGAGGGCCTGCTCCTCAGGCTCCTGGGAGATAGGCGAGGCAGAGCAGGAGGCTGGCAGGGAGCTGCCCACTGCCCTTCCCACTCCCCACCCTGCAGTGGCTGCAGCAGGGCTCTGTGCGCTCACAGACATAATCACTTGCACCCATAGACACACATGTGTACACCCAGGACGTCTATATACCTGTTCTCATGCAAGCATTGTCACACTATGGACTTTCATATCTGCACACACGTGAGAGCCTCAGATGTTCACACAGCCCTGCGATAGATGGACATGGGCAAACATGGTCCCTAGGGTCCCTTACCCATCATGCCTGTTACATGGGGACACATGTGTCAGGCTGACTGCAGAGGTACAGCATGACCTGGACACACTGAGCAAGGCGTGCATGCTTCCTCATGCAGGCTGTCCGTCTCCTCCTGCAGGTACAGGCTGAAAGCATGTTGTTTTCCATTTTCCTTTGCTTCACACCTACACTGCAAAAGCTCTCTTGCATTCATAGTCTGTCCCACAGGTGTATCTGTTCTTGCACACCCACTGCCACACACCTACATAAAGACTGAGCTACTTTCTCTCCTCCTTTCTTTCCCCATCTCTTTCTCTTTCATACCCACCCACGCAGTAATCCTAGCCTCTCTCTCCCTCTCACCCACACTGTTTATTTCCTGGTTTTCCACCGTCTTTGCTGTAGCTACTCCCCAGCACATGCGCTCAGCGTAAGCAGCACCCTGCCTGGTGACAATCTCCAGGATCCAGTTCCTGTCCCCCACCTTGGTACAATAGGACAAGAGCAGCCACAAGGTCAAAGGAACTCTCTGGAGCCCTTGAGGCCAGGCCAAGGGATGGGAGAGGCCAGAGCCGGCTGTCACCAGACCTGCACCTCTGAGCCTGCCCACTGGGGACAAGGAATGTCTCAACCCCAACACCCGTGTTTCTGAGCGGGGAGTGGACATACTTCAACACATTTCCAACTTCCTGTGTGGAAACCTAAACACTACTCTTGATGCAGAGGACAGAAGGGTGTTTCCTTGCCCTGGTAGAACAGGGCAGAGACTCAGGGAAACTCCATGGAAACCAGGCTACCACTTTCTCAAGCATGGTCCGACTTGTGTGAATGGTGCTTGTTTAGTGGTCTTATTTTCAAGCTCAACTACCCCTCCTCAGGGAGGGTCTCAGGAGTGTGGGAAAATGGGCTTTTACAGGCATCCCCATGTATTGATGTGCAAGGACCACTGCCCTGGACAGGCACAGACAGGGCTGTTCCCAGCACAATGTTAATGGCATGCCTTCCAGGGGACGATGGGCACTCAGCCCCAGCGAGACCACACGGCATCCCTAACCTGCTGCTGACCACTGATCCAGTTGCGGGGCTGCAGCAGGCTGGTGTGTGATGGAGTGGCCCGCTTCAGCCCTGTGTACCTGTGCCCTACCGAAGGAGAATGACTGGGGCCTCAGAGGCTGAGGTGAAGGCTTTAGGGAGCACGGGCCGGAGGAGGTGCTGCATCTGGGTGGGAGGCGGTGTCACCCTTGGGGACAGAGCCACAGGTAGGTTCAGAAGGGGTTAGCAGTGGGGTGGATGGAGAGAAAAGAATGGGAACACGAAATGGCAACACACCTCGTGAGCAAAGGTGCAGATTCTAGATTGACAAACCTAGAGACACAGAGAACATGACAGGGAGGGTAGAAGGAGGGAAGGCGTACCGCTGGCAGCGGGAGGCTGGGCCCTCCAACCGGGAGTCGCACCACGGGGCGGGGCGGGCGGGGGGGGGCGGGGCGCGGGGCGGCGCTAGGGCCCCGGGGAGCGCGGAGGAGTGAGCGGTCCTGGCCTGGGCTCCCGGTCCCCAGCCGCGCTCTGGGCTGCGGCGGCGGCGAGGAGGGGGCACCGGGCGCGGACCAACGTCGCCAGGTGTGCGCGGGCGGTGGCGCCGGGAGCTCAGGGACTGCGCCGCGCCAGAGGTGAGTCGTGAGTGAGGGGCGCTGGCCTTGCCCTCCCCACCTGCGCAGTCGCTGACGCCGCCCGGCGCTGGTGGCTTCGTTGGGCTCCAGTCCCCGCACTCCGGGTGACCTTGCCAACTTGCTTCTGCAATGTGGGCCTCAGTTTCCCCACCTGTATAGTGGAGGCACAGAGGCAGACAAGTGTCCTGGCCTGGGAAGCGGCTCCCCTGGGCGGCGGGGGCTCCAGCCCTCGCGTCCCTCTCCGCTAACGGATTGGACCACGAGCCTCAGGCGTATGGGGGCCGCAGCCCGGGTCAGCACCCCAGTCTGCTCTGGAAGAATCGGGGGTGGGACTTGAGCCGGGAGAACGGCGGTGGGGCTCTGCGCGGGTGGACTCCCGTGGGCGCCTGTGGGGGCGGCAGGGCGCCCGGGTTGGGCAGACACCCCCACCTATCCGGGCACCGCGTGCGTCTGGCTGTGAGGGCCGGGCCCCACCTAGGTAAATCGGGTAAATTGAAGCCATTCCAGGGTGCCTTGTGGAGAGAGGACACTCCTGAGCTTTCCTCATCAAATTCTCACGACACCTGGACTGTTGCCCCTTTGGCTCTAGGACCCAGGGTCTGGAGGTGTCCTGGGTGAAGGCAGGGTCGCGCTGTGGGGTGGGGGATGGGAGGCTCCTTCTTCCCGGGTAGGACCTCTGAGGAATCTGGGGAAGGTCCCTTCCCCAAGTTAGGGGCTTATCTGGATGGGGACAAGGACCCTCCTGTGTTCCATGTCTGGGATTTCTAGAAGGGACAGGAACTGAGGAGGAAGCAGCATGTAGCCCTTTCCTCCCTCGCAACTGTCCTGAGTGGCAGGTGGCACTGGGATAAACCACCTGTCTGTGTGGTCTTGGAGTGAGACCCTTTCCCTCGCTGGCCCTGGGAGAGGGTTGCTAGGGTAGGCCCTGGTGGCGGACTGCACTAGAGACAGCAGTGACATCTAGAGTGAGGGAGATGACTGGAGGGGCAGACAGGGCCTGACCTAGTTGCAGGGGAAGTTGGAGGGTGGGCGAGATAGGATGCTGCTGGGGTGAGGTACACTCCCCCCCCACCCCAGGTGAGGGACTAGAAAGCCTTGCTGGCACCAACCTGCTGGTCACCAGCCTGGGTCCAACCCCCATCCTGGGGGCACAGGCCCAAACTAAATGATTTGCCCCCTTTACTATATTACCTTAGGTAGTAGGATGAAACCACCCCAAAGGAGCATCTTCTGCCTGCCTCTCCACGCAAGACCCTGGCATAGCTCCTTCCCATCTCTGGTGCTCAGTTTCTATATGCAGTGTGATGTGCTAGGATCACTCCAATTTGATGTTCAGAGAACTTTTTTCCAATGTATCGTTTGCTGCTGTGTTAGCTTGGCGTGCAGCCCCTTTACAAGCAGTGGACCCACCCTCCACCCCAACACCCAGCTAGCACTTAAGTTGTGATTGGAGTCAACATTTTATGATTAAAACAAGGTCTTTAACTCCCTCTCTCCCTTGTCCACTGCTATTGTCTTAAACTCTGTCCCAAAGGTAGGGGGAAGACCAAACCTATAGCATCCATGTGCCTGGGTCCCAGCTACCCTCTCTGGTCAGCATTTTATCTTATCTCATTTTCCAGCTGCAGAGACTGAGGTCAAGGAAGAAGAGCTTTTCCCAGAGTGGTCCTGCATGTGGGTAGACTGCAGGGCCCTCTCCCTGGGAAAGAGCAACTCTCTGGAAAGTAGGAGGGGCACAAGTGTCCCTGGAGCATCTAGAGTGAGGGGAGAAGCTCAGAAGGAGCCTCCCCCAAGCCAGGTTCCCAGGGTGGTTGAGTGCTTCCCAGAGACCATATCACAGCCCCAAAAGAGACTGGGTGGGGGTCAGCACTTGCCAGGACTGCCCCCCTCCAAGGCTGAACGCACCTCCAGGCCAAGGGCCCTGACCTGGAAGGCACCCTTTCCTTCAGCATGGCTCCCAGGCTTCCAGACATGAGCTCATCAGAGCTGCTCATGCCAGGAAGGGAGGGACTGAGGGGAAGCAGGCAGTGCTGCCCGGATAGGGGCATCATGAGCCCCCTGCAGAGTAGAGGGGCACTGTTGGCAGGCCTCCTGCTCTGGCCCCAGGGTAATGAGGAGCAGGGGCTGGATAGGGCAGCCAAGGGCCTAGTGAGGGGGTGGGGGTGGGCCAAGTGCTTAGGCTGCAGTGCCAGGCTGACCTCTGCCACTTGCTGTGTGACCTTGAGTGAATCCTTCCCTCTGTATGAACCTCTGTGTCCCTGGCTAGCAGTGGGGTGAAATGGGTTCTAAGGAGCTGGGGTATGGTGGTAAGCAGGATAGACAGGTCCCTGCCTTCAAGGAACTTGCACTTTAATTGAGGGAATAAGACAGGAGGAAAGGAAGTAAATAAATCAGCAAAAACATTTCAGAGGTAAAAATAGCATGAAGAAAAGTCCTGCTAGGGATGACAAAATAGCTCAGTGGACTAAGCACCTGCTTAGGCAAGTGCAGAGACCCGGGTTCGATTCCCTGCACCACATGCCGCTCTGGTCCCCCCCCCTCCCCCAGGTGTGCTGAGCCGGGTGAGACCTGGTATGGTGGTGCACGCTTGTAATCCCAGTGCTGGGGAGACTGAGAACAGGAGGATCATGAGTCCCAGCTGCATAGTGAGACCCTGTACCAAAGACATATAAATAAACAAATAGAAAAGTCCTGCTGTTAAGCTTGAAGGGGAGGGGCTGCTTCAGGTAGCTGGCTCCAGAGGGCCTCTCTTGGGAAGTGACAGTGGAACTGAGGTCTGGACGTTATTTGAGGGTGTTCAAGGCTTCGTGGAGGAGGCATGTGAGGACCTGGAGCCAGACACATGGTGGGGATTTGGGAGGAGGATGTTGCAGAGAATGGGAAATGGTCTAACCTAGGGCTGGAGGGAAGGTTGGTGTTGGGTGTAGGTTTGGTTCTCCATTCCTGCCATGCTGTAGCCTGCAGACCCCAAGGAGTTCAGCTAGAAATCTGGTGCATGTGGGGGCTGGGCTTCTTGTGGGGAGGCACAGTGAGTCTGTACAGAGTCCTTTGTCAACTGGCCGGACTCACTTGCCCCAAGGGTGGCCAGAGGAGGAGTCCATATGAGAACAGCCCCCAGGCTCTGTAATTCCAGAGGCTTACACAAAGCCCTCTCTCTGGAATGAAATCTTTACCAACTGGCTGCTGCATGAAATTCCACCACCCTAGCTTCATCTTTTCCACTCCATGAGGCTGGCCAGAGTGGTGCTGTGCTGACCGTGCCCTGCCCTGCCCTGCCCTGCCCTGCCCTCCCGGTCTCCCTGGGTGCTGCAGGTGGAGCACAAGTCAGTCTACTCCTTCATGGCCCATTCACAGATGCAGTGGTAAAACCCCTGGCTTCCCTGCTGGCTGGCTGGCCAGGAGATCTTAAGTACATTATGTAACTTCTCTGGACTTTGGCTTCCTCATCTATGAAACAGGCAATAATAGGCCCTTGTCCTATTGTCATGAAAAGGGAATGAGTTGATAAATGCTTTAAAAATAAGCCTCTATTTATTAATACTATTAGCATGGGTTGATCTGTGTTAAAATTGGAAGCCCTTTTGGGGAGATGGGCTCTTGCCCCAGACTCTTTGGGCCTCAGTGTGAATTACCTTTTGATGTTTGGCCAGGAACAGGTTTAGGTGGTGGGAGGAGGAGCAGGATGAGCCCAAACGCAGTGAAAGGGCCTGGACCGTGCTGGTCTGGGGCAAAGGACCTGTTACCTCAGGCCTCAGCTTCTGTTCTGAGTTACTGTGAAGTAAGCAGTGAGGATCTGAGGGCTTCATGGGTGTGACAGAGCTCAGTAGACCCCCCCAAAATTGGGCCTGTGGTGTCAGATGCCAAGGAAGGGGCAGCTGGATGAGTCCATAAAGAAGACAGTAGTCTGACATGAGACTTTTGTGTCTAATCCTCTAGAATAAAATATTTTAGAGACTAAGAGTGCTTGATAGATTGAAAGAAAAAAAAAACAGTTACATAAAAGTATAGTTTATTGTTACTATGTGCCACAAATGTTCTTCTTTTTTTTTGGCGGAACCAGGGATTGAACTCAGGCACTTGTGCTTGCCAGGGAAGCACTTATTCCATTGAGCCATCTCCCTGGCCTGTTAAAATTCAATTTGATATGTCTAATTCAATTTGATGTGTCTTCTTCTTCTCCTTTTTTTTTTTTTTTTTTGGCGGAACCAGGGATTGAACTCCTACCCTTGCGCTTGCTAGACAAGTGCTTATTCTACTGAGCCATCTCCCCAGCCCTTATTTTTTTTTTTTTTTAACAAATGTTCTTCACATGCCAATGGCTCCAGGAGATAAGGAGTATTACTGATATTACTGGGCTATTCCTGAGAAACTGAGGTACAGAGAGGCTGGAGAAGTGAGCTTCCAGGGATCACAGAGCTGGTCAGTGACCAGGTGCCGACCCAGGCAGTCTGGCCTCAGAGACTGAACTCACTACGGTCTCTCCTGCTTTAGATGGAGTACCAGAAGCTGAGAAGGGCCAGGCCGCCTGCCTGAGAGAACATGCATCCTTCCTCTTGGACTCTAGTAATTTCTGTCCTCAGGCCCTGGAGTGGGGAGCCTCACCCACCAGGTTTGGGGTCCGGTGCTCTGAGTGCTTGAGCTAGCCCTGCCTCTCTTCTTCCCTTCTGCTCTTCCCCCAAGAGTAGGTCAGGGAGATTAACTGTGCCTGTAGGCGCCATGGCATGGGAGGCCGTGCCAGGGTCTGATGAGTGAGCATCAGCACTGTTGTGAGGAGTGACTGGATGCCCAGTTGTGATGCTCTCATGAAGTCTGGCACACCCGCACCCGCACCACTGTCCAGACGGAGAAACTGAGGCCAGAGAGCCCAGGGAAGGCCCAAAGTCGCACAGACAGGTGGAGCTCTTCCTTCCTGGGCCTCCTGTCCTGCCTCCTGGGCTCCTTGGGACTTGTGGACCCCATGGAGAGATGGGACTTAGGGAGCCCTTGATTGATTCCCTTCCATTGATCCCCAAGGTGTCCCTGGCCTAGGCCAGATCAAGGTGGTTGTTGATCCAGGGCCCTCTGGGAGGACTCTGAGTTGGGGGATGGGAAAGGTACTGATTAAAAAATAGATTGTCACGCGCATGAGAGACAAGCCTGCCACCTCCCAGCCTAAGCCAGTTGGCTCCCCCATGCCCAGCTGCCAGGCCCTACTCAGGTCTCCTGCTAGGGCCCCGCCCACCTCCCCTTGGCTCTGGGCCCTCTTCTCTCCCTCCTCCTCCCTGCCCATCCTGCAGATGGTACTCTCAGGGAGCTTGGGTGGGCCTGAAGCTCAGCTGTTGGCTTTCAGTGGTGCCAGGGAGGTCTGGAGTCACTGCACATGGGCTCTGTGGTCATAGTGAGGGACTGTCCCTTTCTGGGCCTCAAGCATCCATAGAGCAGTGATGTTAATGACAGTGCGCTGTGGCTTTTGAAACCTTTCCCAGATTTCTTCTCTGACAAATGTCTGTGGGGACCCTGCTTAGAGAGGTGACATGGCCCACAGAGCCCACTCAGCTGCAAACTAGCAGAGCAGCGGCCTGGGCCAGATCTTTTTGAAAAATCTCAGTTCTGTACAACTCTCTAGGTTGAGCAGGGTCACAGGGAGTCGCGGAGGTGGGAGTCTGTGCTGTGAAGATGGGAGCAGGGTTTTATTCATTTGCTTTTTCTCCCAGGCCACAGGTATTTCCTAATCCCTAGCCACAGCCCTGAAGGGCAGAGCAGAGTGACATTAAAGAAAACACCCATGGGATTGCACATCTGATGTGGGCTCAGAGGAGAGGCGGAGGATGTTGTGCCATGGAAATGTGACCTCTCAGGCTGAGATGACATCTGGAGACAGAGTTAAAAGATAAGAAGTATGGTCAGAAAGGTGTGGCTGAGGGGCATGGGAAGAAAGGGACGTAGCCTGGTGTGTGTGGTAGTGCAAGTCTGTAATCTCAGCACTTGGGCGGCTGAGGCAGGAGGACTACTATGAGTATGAGGCCAGCCTGGGTTACATAGTGAGAGTTCAAGGCCAGCCTGAACCACACAGTGAAACCCTGTCCCAAGAATGCTCAGCACCTGGAGGGGTGGTTATGTGAGGGGGGCATGTGGCACACGGCAGGCAGAGGCTGCAGCATTGTGGGCAAGACCTGGGGGTGGGCACTGTCATTCAGGCCTGGAGCCCCAGAGGGCCTGAGGGAGATTCTGGGAAGGAGCTGTTTCCATGGCACTGCTTTGGAGGCTGGTGCTGCCTCCTCACTCCCTTGGATGCCAGGCCTGATAGTCCCTCCATGACCTCTACACCCGACTACTTCCTGGATGACAGCATGCCAAATGTATGTCTGCCTCTGCTCACGTCACTTTTGCATCCAAAGGGCAACCCGATGCATCCTGCCTCGGGGAGGGCGATAGAGGCCCAGAAGCCTGGCATGCAAGCTGCGGAGGGCGTGTTCCTGGGCCAGCAACTGTAGCCACCCGAAACCCCCCAAGGCCAAAGCCCTGGTCGGCAGTCCAGCTGCTTGTTCTCTGAGGCCAGCTATGCTGTCTGTTTGTGGGTATGCCTTTTTTCCTTTTGGGGCCTCAGTATCCCCATGTTCGGAATAGGGAATACTCTAGTTTTTCTGCACACAAAGTGTGGGTTGTGGATGAAGTACTGCGACATCCAGAAGTGAGTAGGAAATGCAGCATCTCAGCTCCAACCCCGGACCTGAATCAGTGTGCGTTTTAACAACATCCCTGGCTGATTCCTGGATGCTTAAGTCATTGTTCTGGGCCAGTCATTTTTAGATTTAAAAAATTAAAGTTTGCAAAATCTTCTTCCCACGCCAAAGTTTTACATGCGAAAATGTGAGAGGGGACCTACCCACTCGTAGTCGCTCATCCTCCCCACTTCACAGCGAGCAGCAAGGCAGAGATTTCGGGATTGTCATCAGAGGAGAGGCAGGACCAGTGTGAGGGAGGCATCTTCTCAGCCCCGTCCCTTGTCTCTTGAGAATTCCTGACCAGGTGATCTCTAAGAGCACTCTCAGCTCTGACATCCAGGGTACTCTGTTGTGGGCGTGTGGAAGGTGGGATTGCAGGGAGGGCACTTGATAGGCCACAGTCCAATTACATGGTTCCTGCTGTCCCATGTTGGTGTCTTGGCCCCCTCTCTCTGAAATCCCTGAAAGGATAGCTAAGGCTGCTCTTTTATGAGACAAGTTCTTACTGTGTAGTTCAGGCTGGTCTTGAACTCACTATTTAGCCCAGATTGGCCTCAAACTCATGGCAATCCTCCTGTCTCAGCCTCCCCAGGGCTGGCAGTATAGACCTGTGCCACCACACTTGGCTACCAGTGCTACTCTTAACATGTCAGGGTAGTGAGGAGGGAACATACTAGTACATTATTAATGCTTCTGAGTTGAAAGGATTACACACAGCGTTTCTGGGCCACAGCTTCATGGTGTGCCCTTCATGACCACCATGGCAGTACAGAGAGGAGCAGAACTCCTCGGAACCATCCATTATCTCTTCTGGTCCTGGCCATAGCTGCTGCAGTTACGTTTTGTGTCTAGCTGTCCCCACAAAGCCTTATGCACTTTTAGATGAGGCTTTCCCGGAGGTAGCTTAATCTAGAGTTTGTGATTGATTCATGGTTCAGTGCTAGGATTAAGGGTGTTGGGATTAAGCCTGTGTGGTTGCTGGATCAGCCCACTGATTGGATTGGCACCACCCTAATCCCAGCAGTCTGGGTAAAATAAAAAGGGCAGAGAGAGCTTTGTTTTCCCCTTTTTTGCTCTTGTTACTTTCATTGTCATCTACTACCATGAACTGTGATCTCTCTGCCATGCCACCCTGCCTTGGAGCCAGCCGATTATGGACTGAAACCTCTACAAACTGTGAGCTGAATAATCCCCTTTCCCTTTTAATTTTGAGTGTTGGGTATTTTGTCCCAGCAATGAGACAAGTAACTAAGACACCTGCCCTGCAGTTTGGAAATGAGTCATGAGATACAGTGGTCAGCTAGGTCTGGTAAAGTCATTTCTTCATTCATTAGCACACATTTATTGAGCACACATTGCGTGCAGCAGAGTGGGTGGGCCGATGAATGAAACACGCTCTTGCTTTCCAGAAAGTCATGTCAGTTAGAGAGGCAGTGCACTTCACTACCATGGCAGCATATGTGCAGGGCCTGGTGCCAGGTACTGTGCACACGTGTGAGCTCACTCGTGTAACCACCCGGCATCAAGAAAATGAGGAGGATCTCTAGCAGAGGCAAAAGCTGAAGCTCAGCAGATAAAGGCGTGCTAAAGGCCACTGTGGCTTGTGATCAGATTGAAGAGGGGCTGGAGCAAAACAACCATTTTCTGTAGAGCAAATGATTATATGTAGCATGAGGGCTTTGGAAGCCCCAGAACTGCACACTGGGAGGGACCTTACCTTACAGGACATTCACTAGTTGAGGGCAGCCCATTCTTAGTGAACCCTGAATTGCTAAGGAAATTGTGTGTCCAGTTTTCACAAACCTGGAATGGAAGGTCAGCTGCATTGTGGGCTGGAAATCCAACTCCTACAGGATGAGTGGATAAGACCCCGAGGTAGCCCATCAGGAGACGTGCGGAGGACTAGCTGGGAGCAAAGGTCTGTGTACTGTGAGATCTTGGGCAGGTTTTTCGGCCTTTCTCTGCCTCAGTTTTCTGGTCTGTAAAATGGTATCACCTTCCCTGGTCTGCCTCTATCCCTGAGGGATGAAAAGTGCTAGGAAAACCAGAAAAAGTGTTGTGTATATTAAAGGGATGATATAGAGCTAGTATATAACTGTGTGTATAAATATGTTTTATTACAGTTGCAATTAATGTTATGGAGTCATGCTATGTGCCAGACCACATTCCAGGCATTTTCCTCTATGTTCACAAACTATAAACTTATTTGGGGGTTGGGGAGAGAGCTTAGCAGTCTAAGTGCCTACCTGGCAAGCACAAGGACCTGAGTTCAACCCCAGGTACCTCATGATGGGCACGGTGGTGCACACCTGTAATCCCAGTGCTGGGGAGACTGAGACAGGAGGATCACTACTGCATAGCAAGACCCTGTATCAAATCAATAATACTTAAAATAAATAAACTTATTTGTAAAATTGTAAGTTCCAAAGGTCCATGGGCCTCTAACCTGGCTGTGCATCAGAACTCCTCTGAGAAAATATGCATATTCTATGATCCTAGGGATGTGTGTAGAACACATTCCCTGAGAATTCTAATATACCTGCAAGTTTCTGATGTGGGTAGGAGAGCAGGGACTTGTCCAAGGCTCCCCGTGGAGCTGGAGCCAGTTGAAGCTAAAACCCAGGCCTCCGGTTCCTAGTCTGTCCTTCCCGTGTACTGTGAGGGAATGAAACTGGGAGGCTGTGTGTGAAAAGTGATGTTGCTGGTGGCGGCTGGTAAGGCTCACGATCTGTGCTGGGCACATGAGATGGCTTATTCTGTTAAATCGCCTGAGGAGTAGAAAAGGGGACATTCACCACAGCAACATGATCCCCTGGGACTTGAGCTAAGTTGGGCATAAGACTTTATTGTACTTCTAGAAAAAAGAGACTGTGGCTGAGCTACAGAGATTCTGGAGAAAAGAATTTGAAACTGCTGGGAGGCATTTTCCCCTCTGCAGTAGCATGTGCCCTGGTGGCGACAGCTGTCAGGTAAGTGGGTTACCTGAAGACCTGCAGGCTGGTGGGAAGGAGATGAGCCTCCTCCCACAGGCAAGGGTGATGCGTGTGCACACTGCCTCCCCCCACCTGAGCACAGTGAGGCTCTGTGCACACCTGCAGGACTCAGTGTGCACACCGTCCTGGGTCTGCCCCGCACCCTGGAGTCACGCGTGCCTGAGCATGCTCTGTGCTGTGCAGGGTGGGTCTGAAGAAAGCAGCACGTCTGGGAGCTGAGGGGGAGGATGAGGCAAGGGAGGTGACGGGCCAAGTGATTGGGGTATGTCATGTGCATGCAAGGATCTTCCAAGATAAAAGAGAAATTAATCTGTATGTTTAGAAAGTGGTAGAAGACAAATGGTTGAAGTGCAGCAGGACCCTGGGATCCAAACATCAGGAGCAGAAGGGCAGTTAGAGAACACACTTTCCTTATTCCTGTTTCATCTGCATGTTGTGAGCGCCATCCGCAAGCCTGCCAGGTGTAGCCTGCCTAGGATCCTGACACTACCTGTCAGGCGGCTCCGCCCTTAGACTCGACCATGCCTCACCACTTCCCACATCCCCTTTCCCACTTTGATCACCAAGTTTACCTAGACAAATGCTCCCCGCACCATGAGATCCCTGTGCCGCCTGTCCCTGCTTTATGTTTCTCTGTCGCATTTACCAGCTGACTTGTATATTGATTATCTTGCTCCCCGACTGGAGTGCAAGCACAGATTTGTCTGCTTCTCCTCATGGCTGTGAACAGTGCCTGGCCTTTAGTTGGTGTGCAATACTATTAGTTAAATGCATGAGTCTAGGCACCGCCCATACTTAGTTTCTTTATATTGTCTAATTGCATTACTTAGTGAATGCAATTAGTGAAGAGAAGCATCCACTTTTGCCCTAAACAGTAATATACCCGAGACCCCATTTGCCAGCACTCATTTGAAACTTACATAACTGATAAGATTTTAAGTATGAGAGTTCCACCCAAAGTCCTCTCTGCTTCCACTGGAAGGGTGAAGGCACCACACTTTGGGAATCATCGGTCCAGTCCAACCTCCACTTTGAATAGAAGGATAAACTGAGGCCCAAAGTGGCTCAGGGACTTGAACCTCCTTCTGTCTGCTGCTAGAGGACCATGCTGGGTTCTTCTGTGCCAGTTGGGGGTGATGGAGGTGTCTGGGGAGAAAAGAGGAAGGAATGGGCAGTGCTGACTTGTGAACAGAGGCTTCAGACCAGACCCAGAGCGGCGGCTAAGAGGGAAAGACGGAGCCCAGCCTTGTGCAGCTATGGAGAAGGAGGTTTGTGCAATGGCTGAAGTTAAATACCCTGTAGGTGTGCAAAGTGATTTCTACTTGACATATCATTTTTGCCTGGCATTTGCTCAGTAGCTACTCTGCAAAACGGATGTTTTCTTCCTATCTCATTTACATTACTCCTCGAGATTCAGAGAGGTGCAGCGCTTTCCAAAGGCAGCCCAGCAAGTGGGATGGGGTGCAGCGTAACCTCCCTAGGGGAGGACCGCGCTGCACTTCTGGTTGGATGTGTTAAAGGAGGGTTGTTTGCCAGGAGCCACGGGCAGGCTGGATGGAAATGGGAACTACAGGCTGTAGACCCAAAGTGCACTCCCTTCTTGGTGAATCCACTAACCTTCCTGAGCCTCAGTTTCCTCATTTGTAAAATGGAGATGCGCGTCCTCCCTCACAGGGTGTGAGGATAAAAATGGTGACACTGGAAGGAAGAATGCCTGGCACACGGAGGCACTCAGCAGGCTGCGCAGGGACTAATGAAGTGAGCACACGGGCTGGCCGCGGACAAGTTGCCCCTGCTGGCCGCTCGCCAAGGCCTCGACCCAGGCATCCCCCGCGGCGCCTATTTCAGCTGAGGCGAGCAAGCCCCAGATGGGCCCGCAGCCCCCGGGCCGCCAGGGAGGGACAGGCCTGTCTTCCAGGTGGCTGGCGACGCCCCTGGGGAGAGGCCGCCTCCTCGCCCGGCCCGGCCCGGCGCGGCCGCAGAGCTCGCTCCTCTGCGCGGCTCCTTGGGCTCGGCGCGCAGCGCTGCGTCCCGGCGGTGCGATCTGGACTCCCGCGGACTTGGGCCGTCGTTAGCATTCCTCCTGCGTTTTTCTCCCGGGTTATTTATTTTTCTGTGAGGAAGGAATGTGGGGAATTTACCGCAGGGCGCTGGCCTTGGTTTTCGGCTGCGCCGCGGCCTCTTCCCTGAGAAGGAAGCAGTCGAGACAGATGGCAGCGCGCGCGGAGGCGGAGGCGAAGGGCGCTGGGCAGCGCGGGCGCGGGTTATGTAACTGCCAAACCTTCGCCCCAGGCCGCGCTGCCGCGCGATCCTGCGGGGTTCTTCCTGTGCAAAGATTCCTTTCTCTCGGCTGGTTTTGACTTGGGATGCCAGGGGTGGGGATTCCCGGAGCTTCCAGCCTCTGCTGGGTCATCCTCACTGCTTGCAAAGTCACCTCATCTCCATCTTTCAAGACCTAGGGCAAATGCCACCGCCTCCAGGCAGCCTTCCAGGTTGATTCTTCCTAGCTCCTTTTGCTTCTAGGTTCTGTGTTCCCTGAGGAGGCTCTTGAAACATTCCACCTCTCAGGTCCCCTGCAGCAACTTGAATCGCCACCCACAGATTTGTTGCTTTCTTCTTTTCTCTCCTTTCCTCCAGGCACCACCCTCAAGATCCCCAATCTACAATCCAGATGAATCTCAGTCTTCTGCAAGGACCAGTGATGGAGCAGATGTGAATGTGGGAGGCTCTGGATGTGGGAGTGCTCATCCTTTGGTAGTTACTGTAGTCAACACTTTTTTTTTTTTTTTTTTTTTTTAGTGTTGGCTCCTCTGTCACTGCCTTGTATCCCCAGTCCCTTTTTATACTTTATTTGGAGACAGGCCCTAGCTCCTTGCCCGGGCTGGCCTCAGACTTGCAGTCCTCCCACCTTGGCCTCTAGAGTAACTGGAATTACAGAGTCTGCCCAGCAGATGCCTGGCTGGTCAGCATGCACTGCAGCTCTCCAGGGTGACAGTGTTTACTGGGCCTGGGGCACTTATGCAAGGCTGCAGGAAAGGGTCATCCCTTTGTGTAGGGTCCAGAGTGTGTCAGGCCTCAGGATGAGTGCTGATCAAGGAGTCTGGGTGGAGTGATAAGGGCTTCCTGGAAGAGGTGCCCAGGCTGGTCCCACAGCATAGGTGGGTATGGTGAGTGCGTTTTGCAGGTGGGGCTCTGCAGAAAGAAGGCACCTGGGGCTTGGGGTCAGTACAGTGGTCCCAGCTCAAACCTCACTCTGCTCTTTGTTGGCTTTGAGATCTAAGATGTGTTAATTCTTGGTGCTTCATTTTTCTCATCTCTAAAATAGTCATAAAGGGCCAGGGTATAGCTAAGTGGCATAAATGCCTGCCTGGCAAGGCACGGTCCTGATACCTAGTACCAAAAAGCCAACACAACAACAATAAAAACAACCAGTCGGGGAAACTACCCGCTCGGGCCCCCCTCCTGTCCCTCTCTTGGACAGGAGCTTTCTTTCTTTCTTTTTTTTTTTTTAAACGTTTATTTATTTATTCATTTATTTATTTATTTTGTGTGTGGCCAGCTCGGCCCACCAGGGGGCGGGCGGGCTGGCATGTGGTGCTGGGGGATTGAACCGTGGTCCCTGTTCTTTGCTTGGCTTAGCTTGTTCTAAGTAGGTGCTTTAGACCACTGAACTATCTCACCAGCCCCAGGAGCTTTATTTCTCAATAAATATATTCTGCTCATTAAAAAAAAAAAAAAAACAGTCATAGGGAACCTTCTGGTGGTACCAGGGATTGAACTCAGGCCCTTGCACTTGCCAGGCAAGTACAGGAACCTTCTTTTGGACTCATGATGAGGATTAGAGCAAAAGCTCATGAGCACGGCGCTCAGCAGCATTGGTTGCTCTCAGAATGTCCGCTGTTGTCCTGTTTATCAGCTTCATCATTGTTCCACAAGCACCTGTGCCTGGGTGGGCAGAGGAAGCCAGGAATGCATAAATGCGGCAGCCAAGGCCTGGCCTTGAGCCTCTTGTGGTCTATGTAGCGGTGACATCAGCCCTGTGCTGCAAGGCAAGTCATACTTGGGCCATCTTAGGTTTGAATTTCTGTGGTGTGACCTTAACAAGTCACTGCACCCATCAGAGCCAGTTTTGAGATGAGTTCTGGGGACCTCATGTATTGCTGGCAGACAAGGCCTGCCATGGTTCCTGGCCGAGGGGCGCACACCTTTTGGGGTGACTTTTGCTATTGTGAGTGATGCGCAGAGCCATGCAGATAAAATATTGGTGGATCAAGGCAGGTTTTGGGAAGTGGATGGTGGTGTGTGAATTACCTGGGAGGTTAGGGGTGAGGGTGTGTGGGGAGGGGAGAGGCAGAGAACCATGTGAGTGGGGCCTGCATACACCTTCCTGCAGCTGGAGCTTGTGGGGCAGGTAGGGACCTGGAGCTGCTGGTCCCCCTCTGCCACGGCTGAGGGCTCCGGGAGGTTAATGAGTTCTGAATGCCAGGGTTCAGAGGACTCTCTTCTGGATCCCTAATGTTCTGGGGAGACAGCGGTGAGTTCTGAGCAAGAGGAAAAGGCGAGTGGAGCTGTGAGCAGAGGAAGGCGAATCTGGCTGCGTGGGGTGGGTTGATTGGAGGGGGAGAGACTGGGGGTGGAGAGGCCATTTAAAAGGCTGTTGCAAAATCGGTTCTGCTGATAAAGAGCTGGGCTGAGTCATCTGTGGAGGAGAGTAGGCATATCCTGCTCCGCCGTTGCTGTCGAGGTGAGATTTTCCTCCTTCGCCAGTCCGATGACTGGCCTCCTTTCCGGAGGCTGTGAGAACTGAGGCTTCGGTCCGCAGGAGCTGGGCTGCAGCACCCGGCCGGCCGGCCGGAGTGACAGCAGCACTGGAGGTGCCTTGGAGGTTTGGGGGTGTGGCTTGGGCATGTGGCATCCCCTGTCTGGTGGTAGCTTTCCCTCTGGTGTGGAAGGAGAGGCATGTGTGGCATGGCTGGAGGTGTTCCCTGTGCCTGATGGAGGGAGGGGGCTGTGGGTCTGCAGCCTCTCAGGGTCTCACCTTCTGCCTCTGGCTGGATGGAGAAGCCCTGGGCACGGAGGCTGTCATTTCCTCCTTTCCTGGAGAGGATGCCAGGCGGGGCTGGCAAGCAGGTATGCATTGCTCAGACAGCTTTATCTCCCTGCCCCAGCTGAGCCAGAGCCTGTCCCGTCTGTGGTCATTGGTTCCTTCCTGCCTCCCCCAGGGGGGGCAGTTTACCCGGTTGCCAGGACTCGCAGGCAGCCACAGTGGGCTGCTCCCTGGGTCTCACTGGGTCTTCCCATCTCTGGCTGCCTCACCCACCCCACTGGATCTGGGCTGAACACTTTCATTGACGGCAGTCATGTGAAAAAGCATTTCCTTGAATTCACCTTCTGCTCTGGCCTCTCTTGCCCTGCCTCACTTCCCTCCTTTGGATTCTTGATCAGGCCTAATGATGGGTGGAAAAAGCAGCTTCCTGTAGAAGGCGATATGGGTCGGGAAGAGGCCTTGTTCCTGGCTGAGCAAAGCTAATATTAGGGACCTCCTGACTTCCAACCTCATGGCCTTTCCACTCCACTCATCTTTAATACCCTATCAGTTTTTTCTACCTTAGTGAGAATGAGTTTATCAGTTATTCTTCTGAGAGGAAGAGTGAAGAGAAAGCATGAGATGTCCAAGGTGGCTGAGTTTCCAGGGCAGAGGGTCCTGCACAGAGAGGGGCACTGATAATGACTGGCTGCACAGGAGCCCTGCACCTTTCCTGGAGCCCCTGCCTGGAAGGCTGTGTGCTTAAGAGCTGAAATTTGGCAGCCAGACTTTCTAGCTCTTGAATCACAGCTGTGCCACTTTCAGGCAGTGTGATCCTGGGTGGGCAGCTCTGGGCTTGGGTCTTGAGTAGGAAATGGGAGGAGTAATAGAATCTATTTCCTGAGGTTGCTGCGTTGGAACAGGATGGTGACTAATGGTGTGCAGCCTCACCGCAGGCTGCAGCGAGGTGGTAACTGCAGCAGGGCGCCCTCCTCCCAATGGCTTCGCACCCTTTGGTGCACCTGTTGGACAGAAGTATGCTGACCCCAGGCAGCTCTTCCTTGTCGTACTCCACTCTGTCTTCTCTGGGCTGTCCTTCTGCAGGGCTCCTGACCCAGGCTCCAAGGGGATTTTACAGGGCTGACCTCCCACATGGCCCTGCACGGGGGTGAAAGGGTGGCAGGGAGGTCTGGGCTTATAGCTCAGTAGACTCGGCTGGGCAGGTTGAGTCTCAGGGAAGTGCCTGTCCTATTGCCCGAAGCCTTCTCCTGTCTGACAGCAGAGAGCACACTCTTAGGCCAGCTGGTCACTGCCAGAGGTGAGTTTCCTCTGGGAATTTTAGATAAAGCTGCTCTGCTGGCGCCCTCTGACATGAATGGTTATCAGGGTTGGTTAGCCAGCCCCTCCCCCTGCCTGCTTTGTTTGCTGGGTGGCAGAAATCATGGGGCTGTAGGCTGGGTCTGGTCCAGAGCTCCCGCTGAATTCCTTTTCTGTGGAGTCACTGTGGTCTGGGGTAGGAGTGCAGCTTGTGGCCTCCTGGCCTTTTCTGTCACTCTGGGCTTAGCACAGTAGCACAGGCAGGGCCTGTCCAAGCCCTGGGAGGTGGGGGAGGTCACAGTTCAGGCCATGAGCCAAGCTGAGCCAGCAGGGGTCAGCACACCTGGCTCCTGGGCCCAGACCTCCTTGTGACCCCTTGGCTCCCTTTTCTCAAAGGGCTGTCCACACTGGCATTTAAGGATTTTCCAAATCCATGGCCTTTGAGAGGCAGCCTGGAGATGGGATCGAAGCAAAAAAATTAGGGGAGGGCTGGGAATATAGCTGAGCGGTCTAAGTGTCTACCTGGCAAATGCAAGGACGCGAGTTCAATCCCTAGGACTGCATGCTGTGTCGGCCCCAGAACCCCAGGCATGCTGTAAACCCAGCAAAGGAGAGGTTAGGACAGGAGGATCACTGCGAGTCTGAACTGTGTAGCAAGACCCTGTATCAAATAAATAAATAAATATTTTTTAAAAATTAAAAAAAAGAAAAATTAGGAGAAAAGCTGAAAAATGCAGGGACATTGAGAGGTCTTGGATATTCTAACTTAGAAGCAATGTGTAATATGCTCACCTCATCTCACAGATCCTTGGTATTCTCAATGAAATATGCATGTTGGTAGGAGGCTGAGGCAGGAGGATCACTTAAGCCCAGAAGTTCAAGATGGGCCTAGGAAATACAGAGATCCCACCTGAAAGTAAATAAACAAATGAATAAAAATGTGCCTAATAACAGGTTGTGCCCTATAGGTGCTGTGTGACGTGTGTGTGTAACACACACCCAGTGAGTGTTAGGTACCACTGCTGCAGGTCTGTCATCAGACACATACTCTGGGGGGCGCTGGGGGTGATTGTCTTGTGTCCCATGGGAACCTCTGAAAAGCAGTTTGGCTGGAAGAAGAAGATTTTTTTCTGTGTGGCTGTGCTGGACCGAACCACATCTACTGAAAGTCAACAGAAGGAGTGGCTTTACAGCTAAGGATGTCTACTGGCGGCACACCTTGGCCAGGGTGAGCTCGTGTCAGTGCAGTAAACCCAGCTTGTGCACTCGGGACATGGTTCTGGAGATGTGAGAACTGCATGGGGAGTTTGACCCAGTGGAGATCAGCTCTGAGATTCTGGGGTTCTGTCACTTGAGGCCAGAATCCCCACTGTGTGACCCTCAGGATCCTGACCTGTCTTGTGGATCTCTCTTCTAGAGGTGCAGCAGAGTTGCATCAGCCCTGGGCAGAACCAGTTGCCAGTTCGGCCCAGGGTAGCATCAGCCCTCTGCCATGTCCACCAGGCCTCAGTGCTGGTGCCCGCTGGCATGGGTGACCTCACTATCACCTCTCACTTCCCACATCAGGTACTTTCAGCCTCTCCCTAGTTAGCAAGACAGTGTCTCTGAGAGGTACAGTGCCTTGCCGAGATACACAGCTAGTAAGTGGCAGAGCTTGGATTTGGACCAGGAGGCCTGGGCTTCTTTGTTCAGTTGTTTTTTGAGTTAGGATCTGGCTGTGTATTCTAGGCTGGCTTTGAATTCACTGTGTAGTTCAGGCCGGCCTTGAACTCATGGAGATCCTCCTGCTCAGCCTTTTGAGTACTAGGATTACAAGTGTGAGGCCTGGGTTTTAAGGAGAGCAGAAGAAATAGACAATGCATAGGCTGAACAACCTCTCAGAGATGTCCTGTGTGACTGATGACCCCTACTTTTGGGTTCTTCCAGGGAAGCATCCTAGGTCACCTCTTTACCATTTATAGATGGGGTGACCCAGTCCTGAGCAGGTGAAGTGGGCTGTGTGCTCTCACTGTTTCCAGCAGCCTGGTGGAAGCTAGGCACTGGGGGAAAGAAGGAAGGAGGAGCTTGGGAATAGAGCTTGTGCCCGTGTGGCCTGGACCAGCGAAGCAGCCATCTATCCTGTCGGGCTTCCTGTTGACTATGTGTGGAAGTCAACAGGCTCTACCTTGCGCTGCCCTCTGGGCCTCAGTTTCCCCATCTATAAAATGGGGGTAGCAGTGAAATACCTCCTCCAGAAGGAACCTTCCAGCTCTGGGAGTCTAGAAATCCTGAGGTGGCTGGCAGGGTGCCTAAAAAGACAGTCCCTGGAGTCCCACTCAGCATGTCACAGCCAGCACTAATGGGGTCAAAGCAGGAGGGAGGGCAAGGTCAAATTCCTCAAGAACTAATTAGCTTCTCACAGCAGCAGAGGGGGGAATGATGATGAAGAAGGGAGGCATCTTCTCAGCTCCTGAGTGAGCTTGTGGCTGGCCACAGGCTGACCTGCCCGTCCTCCCATATGTCCCCCTGCTAGCCATTTGTCCTCACATCCACTCACTCTTCTTGCTCTTTTGTTGCTCATCAAGCCTAAGCTGAGCACTGACTGGGCCTCTGTGGTGAACCGGGGATAGAAAGAGGAACGGCTGCTGACAGTAAGCCTAGTAAGGACCTGACCTCAGGCTCCTGACCGAATCTGGCCCGCAAGCTGAGTGTCTCCCCGCCCCTACTGCCCGAAGGGACCCTGGGCACGGGCTGTGGATCAGCACCAGCCTTGCCATCCTCAGTGTGTGACTTTGGGTTGGCTGTTTACACGCGCTGAACCTGTTTCCTTTTCTGCAAAACGGGCAGGTACTGCTTTGTCTTCTAGAATTCTGGTGAGGACAGAATGAAATAATGCCATACTCTGCTCCAGTCACTGTGGATGGACGTTAGCCTGATTTATTACTTCTCTGGTGTTAAAATATGTGGATTTTTCAGTGACTGTTTTAAGTCAAATGGGAAGAAAACTGACAATGTGACCATTTCCTGATTATAATGTGCAGTAATCAGAGAGGAAGGGACACTTTTCACTGTGAGGCTTTATGTTTTTTATTTTTAATATATAAAATGCTAATATATTGTCTGTACTAAAAAGGAATATTACTAGTGCCAGTGCTTTATAAAATCAAAGCAGTTGACTATACTACAACTTTGAAAGCGCAAAGGACCCTTAAAAAGGCACATAGAACAGGTCCCAGGGGTCCGCCTATACATTCTGCAGTCACCACCAGGGGCGCATGCTATGCCAGGCACTGCTCTAACAGCCAGTAGAGTGACAAGTTCTTCATGGCCCTCATCCCTTAGAGCTATACTAGGTGAGAAGACCGGTAATAAACAAGGAAACACAGGAAGGAGATCATTTCAAATTGTGGTGAACGCTATGAAAAAAATAAATTGGCCAGGAGAAGGGAAAGATGGTCCAGAGAAGGGACATTCAAACAGAACCGAGCCCCAAGAAGGAACCAGCATGGAATGCCAAGTGAGAAAAGATTGTTCATGCAGCGGGAACAAGTACAAAGGGCCTGGGGCAGGACACACTTGGATTTTTTATTAATGTATTTGGTACAGGGTCTCACTACACAGCTCAGACTCATAGCGATCCTCCTATGTTCAGCCTCCCCAGTGCTGGGATTATAGTCATGTGCCACCATGCATGGTCTCAGTGGCTGGCTCAGTGCACCCTGGAGTAGGGCCAGCATGGCACGTGGTACGCGGGATCGAACCCTGGTCCCTGTACTTGCCTAAGCAGGTGCTTAGTCCATTGAGCTTTCTTGCAGGTATTATTAAGGGACAGAGGAAAACCAGTATGGCAGAACCTAGGGAGAAGAAAGGTGATAGGAGACAGGTAAAGTGCTCTCTAGGGACCTTGGCTTCCAGGAGAAGAGTCAGGTTTAGCAACACCCTGCAGGGGCAACCCAAGTAAAAGGCCAGCTGAGGCTGGAGAGAGTCGGAAGAGGCTTCACAGAGATGGTGGCATTTGTGTTAAACTATGAAGGGTGGGTCAGGTATCTTTATGAGGGTGATTCTAGGCACAGTAAAGATCAAATTCCAGAGGAAAAGGTCATGTTTGGAGGGCACGAGGGCCATCTGTGTCTGCACTGCCCTGTGGCTCTGCATTCCTGCTTGCTAACTGAGCCTCTGTCCCTCCCTGCAGCCTTGGGCCAGAGCACCAGCCTCGCTGAGAAGGACCTGAAGGAGGCCAAGGCACGGAGCCAGCAGATCGCAGCCCAGCTCACCACCCCTCCCAGCTCCAGCTCTCGGGGTGTCCAACTCTTCAACCGGCGCCGACAGAGGGTGAACGAGTTCACCTGGGAGAGCCACGGGCAGAGGGGGCCAAAGCCCAGCCAGGAGTCCCTCAGGGTGCTCCCTGCGAGTCCACCAGGCCATGCTCCAGGGCTCCACCTGAATTCATCTGCGCCATCCAAGCCAGGCCCTCCTAGGCTCCCCAACCCCCAGAGCCCCAGCCGAGGGGTCCCTGGCCACAGCATGGAGGGGTACTCGGAGGAGGCCAGCTTGTTGCGGCACCTGGAGGGGGCCAGTGAGGAGGAAGAGGTGCCTCTGGTGGTATATTTAAAAGAGAATGCAGCCCTGCTGACAGCCAATGGGCTCCACCTGTCCCAGAACCGGGAGGCCCAAGAATCCCTGCCACCCGCTCCTTCAGCTGAGGGCCACAGTCCAGCTACAGATGTCAACCAAAACCTGTCCTCACCTGGCACCACGCTTACCACATCAGTTTCTAACAGTAACTGCAACCCTCCAGCCACAGACATCAATCAGAACCCCCCGATAACTGTCATCCCGCAGAGCCCAGCACTTTCTGGGGTCCAACAGAATTCACCCGTAGCACAGCACACAACAAATGGCACCACACCGGAGTCCAGACCCAGCAACGTGTGTGCTGATGGGCCACCCCAGGCGCCAGTAGAGGAAATGATGTCCAGCATACTCCTAGTTGATAAGGTATCAACTCCATCTACTACCACCGGCACCTTCTGTAGAGAAGCCACTCCCATCCCCAGCTCTGGTCCTCCAGGTCCAGATTTCATGTCCAGCTCCCTGCTCATCGATGTCCAACCCAGCACCCTAATGATGTCAGCAGAGCCTGAGATGTCTGGGCGGGCACCTGCCACCACGCCTACCAAGGTATACAGTGAGGTCCACCTCACCCTGGCCAAGCCTCTGTCAGTGGTCAATAGGACGGCCAGGCCTTTTGGGATCCAGGCAGCAGGAGGTACCAGCCAGGTGGAGCGGAGTCCCATGATGGAGAGACGACACTTTGGGGAGAAAGCCCCAGCTCCCCAGGCTCCCACCATGGTAGACAGGAGTCCTCGGCCTCAAAGACATATCATGTCCCACAGCCCCATGGTAGAAAGGAGGCTGGTGGGGCAGCGAAGCCCAGCCCTGGAGAGACGGCCCTTGGGGAACTTCGCCCCACCCCCTACCTATGCAGAGACCTTGTCCACAGCCCCCCTGGCTTCTCGGGTTCGGTCTCCCCCTTCTTATTCTGCCCTGTACCCCAGTTCTGACACTAAGCCTTCTCATCTGAAGGGCCAGGCAGTTCCCACCAGCAAGACAGGCATATTAGAGGAGTCCATGGCCCGCCGGGGCAGCCGTAAATCCATGTTCACCTTTGTGGAGAAGCCTAAGGTGACCCCGAACCCAGACCTGCTGGATCTGGTGCAGACGGCTGATGAGAAGCGGAGGCAGAGAGACCAGGGGGATGTGGGTGCTGAGGAGGAACCCTTCGCACTGGGGGCCGAGGCCTCCAACTTCCAGCAGGAGCCTGGCCCTCGGGATAGGGGCAGCCCTGCAGCAGCTGAAGATGCTGTCCCCGAGTGGGCCTCCTGCCTCAAGTCGCCCCGCATACAGGCCAAGCCAAAGCCCAAACCCAACCAGAACCTCTCCGAGGCCTCTGGGAAGGGAGCAGAGCTGTACGCCCGCCGCCAGTCACGGATGGAGAAATACGTCATTGAGTCTGCAGGCCACACAGAGCTGGCCCGCTGCCCATCTCCCACCATGTCCCTACCTTCATCCTGGAAATACTCCACCAGTGCCCCAGGGGGCTTTCGCGTAGCGTCCCTCAGCCCTGCGCGGACACCACCCGCCTCCCTCTACCATGGCTACCTGCCTGAGAACGGAGTCCTGCGCCCAGAGCCCACCAAGCAGCCGCCCTACCAGATGCGGTCCTCGCTCTTTGTCCTCTCACCCATCAAGGAGCCTAGCAAGGCCTCAGCCCGACAACCACGAGTGACCTCGTCCCGAGCGGCCTCAACCCGAGTGGCCTCACCGCGAGCTGCCTCCCCTGCCAAGCCAAGCTCCCTGGACCTGGTGCCCAGCCTGCCCAAGGCTGGGCTCCCGCTGTCACCTGCCCTGCCACGGCCCTCCCGCTCCTCACCTGGCCTCTACACCTCTCCTGGCCAGGATGGCCTCCAGCCCACTGCTGTGAGCCCCACCTACAGCAGTGATGTCTCCCCTGTGTCTCCCTCCCGGGCGTGGTCTCCCCGAGCCAAGCAGGCTCCCAGGCCCTCCTTCTCTACCCGGAATGCTGGGATCGAGCCTCAGGTGTGGAAGCCTTCTTTCTGCTTCAAGTAGCGATCTTCCCAAGGGGTCCCACTGCCAGTCAAGGCCCCTTCTCCAAAGGCCAGAAAGCAGACCGGTTAGGAAGCAATACAGGGCTTTTGGAGGAGCATGGGGCATCCATGGCTCAGGCACCACCACTGCTACCTACTAGCTGTGTGAACCAGGGCATGTCTCCACTTGAGCTGCTGCAGGCTTCTTCCCACCACAAGGGGCCTGGGCACCGTGTGGGGAACAGAGGGTCATGGGGTGAGAACTTGCCTGGTTCCCTGAAAGACAGAGGGCAACCTTTGGCCTTGGTAAGAGACAGGAATGGCAGCATCTGAGGCCAGCGTCTTGCTGGGGGAAGATAGGGTCAGGAGGTGGCTCTGATGGGACCTTTGGAGCAGGCGGAGCCTACCAGTGCCTATGGAGTTCTTCAGCCAAGGGTCTGCCTCCTCAGCTGCGTGGCATCTTTCCTGCTGTTGCTGGATTCTCATCTCCACAAGCCTGTCTCTTCCCTCCCTGCCTCCTGAACACTGATTCTTTGCTGCTTCAGAGAGTTTCACCTGCCTCCATCTTTGCTCCTCTCCTGGATCTTTCTGTGGATTCGGACTCAACTCCCTGCTGTCTGATGCTTTTCTTCCTGCCCCTCCTCCACACCCTCTTTAGGACTCTGCTGCACCTAAGTGACTCCTTGGCCCTGCTGACCCCAGTCCTGCTTCCACCTAGCTTGCCCTCACAGTTTGGGGGTGAGGGCATTCCAGGGATTATGAGAGGAGATCCCTGAGGAGGGCTGTGGGGTGTAGGGGTGATGCTAGGAGGTATCCTTGAGATGTTCTAGTGTTAACCTCAGCCAAGAGCTCCCTGGCTAAAGGAAGCTACCTCAGTGCAGTAGGGAGACACCCCAAGGAGAGCGGCAGGGAGGCAGTCTGCTCGCCCTACCTCCTGTACTTTCCATTTGCTGGGTGAGACCTGGCCACTTTCCCTCTCTGGGCCGATTCTCTCATTTATACGAAAGGGCCTTCTAGCTGAGATGATCTGTAAGGCTTGAGAATTGAGGCTGGTACTTGGGGAGAAAGACTTTGTAGGTGAAGAGGGTACCCTGGGAAGAACAGAAAACAAAGTGGGCTGTTGATGAAGGACTGAGTTAGCTGTGGGCCTGGTGGGTGTGGTTGGAAGGAGCTGCTGCAGGAGGCCACAGCATCAGAAGCCTGAGCTCAGGATTTCACTGAGAGAGTGATGAGCATCAGGGCTGGTGTGCAGCAGCCCGGAGGGAAAGGATGTGGAAGACCCCCAGTCAGAGTCTGGGACTTGGACCTGGGTTCAGACAGGCTGGCTGCATGCCTCCATTTGGGTCTTAGTTTTCCCATCCACACAGCAAGAACATTAGTCAGGTAACCTGAGATCCTCAGCTGCTCCTCTGAGGTGATGCAGCTCCTCAGAACAGGGCTTCTTGGGGTGTTGAGAGAATACAGGCGAAAGAGGCAGGATGCTGATGGAAGCGTCCCAGGCTGGGGGCTGAGGCCACCCACTTTCTCTTTCCCAGCCCTATTTCTGGGCTCCCAGAGGAGTGAAGGGTGGTGGAGGCGGTGCCCATGCCGGGCTGAGCCTGCAGCTTGCCTGAGCTCTGGGCTCATCTCCATGGGAACAGGGGTGCTTGCTCAGTGAGCTCATGCCACACATCAGAAAGACGGGTGGGGGAGCGACTGTAGGGAGCTCAGTACCTCATGCCAGGCCCCTCCCAGAGCACAGTCAAGGCCCTGTGGGTGGCAGGCTCCCTTGAGCCCAGGAGGGGGCCAGCAGTGGGGAAAAGCCCACTTCCCTCGTGCAGCTCCTGTCGCCAGGCTGAGCTCTTCCCCCAACTTTGTTTTCTGTCCTGTTCTCAATACACTCTGCCTCAAATCTGTCTTGCTTCTTTCTTCTGCACTGCTGCTGCCTGCCGCCGTCCGGGGTCCCTCTCTGCCCCCTGGTCTGGCCTGGGACATGGAGTGGGACTGCTCAGCTGCTGCGTGTGAAAGTGAAGCTGTGTGCTCCTGGGCTGCCTGCACTGTTGTGTGTATGGATCTGGGGGGCGGGAGGCTGGTAGGGCATCGGAGGTCAGGACTTCCTCCTCAGCCAGCCCATATGGCATACAAGCCCTGTGCAAGTTATCTCCTGTCTTCCCCTTCCCCAAGAAACTGGCCAAAAGAGCTATGGAACACGGGAAAACACACTGCCTCTCAGGGCCTGGGTTTCTTTCAGTTCTTTAGAAGTGGAGCTGAAAGGCCTTTAGCCAGACCAGTGCTATCCAGTTCCCTTGTTCTCCTCTTCCCCCACTACCAAATCTGTTTCCCACATGCATCACCATCACCACCTGCCTCCCAAGGTGCAGTGTCTATGCCAGTTGGAGAGGAAGCAACTGCCAGGTCGGTGCCTGGTTTCTGTGCAACCTCACATGACCCCTTTCTGTCTTGTGCCTCAGCTTCCCCTTCTGGGCAATGACGGCCTTGCAGATGGTGTTCTGGGAGCTGTGTGGATTTTGTTAGTCCCTGCTGCCTCTGTTCTGCCTGTGCCTTCACCTCACATGGGTGCCTGCTGTGGGCCTTGGGCAGGGCTGATGGGGTGTTGCTTTCTGAATTTTCACCCACTGCATTCCCAAGGAGCCCAGTATATACATGCATTGAGCCCTTGGGCAGAACTGCACAATTCTGACTTCCCGCAGCCTCTTTGTATTGGGCACTGCCCCCATGCACTCAGTTCCTGGACTTGGCAGTCAGTATGAGGTCAGGTTCTGGCCCACCTCCAAATGGCCAGGAGCTGCTCACCACTGCCCCCAACATTCCAACCCGTATCTAAACCATGCCAGACTATTCTTGGTTGAATTCTCTTACTTCTTCCATAGTTGGACCCAGCAATGCTCTTGCAGCCATGACAGGCAGAAACAATGTGTTAGAGATTTTTAGACAAGTGTTGTAGCTCCCCCTGCTCTAGCCTCCTCCTCTCGCTGATGAGCACTCGCTTCTCTGCCTCAGTGGCTGTTGACTGTCTTGGGTCGGTCCCCTCCTGCTCCTGTCTCTGCCTGCCCTCTAAGAGTAGCACTTTTGCCAGGTAATGGGACATGCCTGAGTCTCCCTGATTTGGCATTTAGCCCTGAAATTCTGTTGTCAGCACCTAGCCCTTCCTGTCTCAACATGGGGCAGAGACCTCCTTCCCAATCTCCTCTTGGTAAGTCCCAGGGTCTGTCACCCACAGGGACCTGCCCGCAAGCTTCCTGGGATGTATCACAGACACAGAGAAGCACTTAGGGTCTCTGACTCACATGCACAGCTCTGGCCCTGGAAGTAAAAGAGAGGTTTTATACTGAGCCTTAACCTTCCCACTTGATGACTGAGTGTTTATATGTCCCCTGGAAGTCATTGCAGCATTACCATCCCATGACAAATTTCCTGTTGACATAGTTGCTTAGCATTCCTCTTTAGGTTAAAGGGCCTGATTCTGAGTCTGGACTCATCTAGTAGCTGCAGGATTCTATCTGGGGAATATATACAATCGTCCTTTTGATTGGGAGTTACTAGATTCTCATTTAGTTGAAAAGAATGACTGGTTGGCTAAGGCTGATTGCTGATTGGATGAAAGAATGGATCTTGGGGCTGGAGAGATAGCTCAGCTGAATAAGTGCTTGCCTGGCAAGCGCAAGGGACTGAATTCAATCCCCGGCTCTGAAAAAAAAAGAATGGATCTTGTTGATAGTTCTAGGTTTTGATTGGGTAGAGGGCCTGAAGGGAGGGGCCAGCTCAGGGCTCTGATGGATGAATGACTGCTGGTGAACTTAGGTAGGATTTGGAGCCCAAGTAGATGGGTTGGAATTTGACTGAGTCAATAGTTGGGTGGTTCAGAAGATACAGACTAAGCACAGATTACCAAGTTCTGCACTTTCAAACGAGTTAAAACTGCTTCAGTCTTTGAGCAACAGATAGTCACACACATTCCCTCTTGCAACAGAATTTGCTGGGTTATGTACACCTCTGAGCTTCTTTTCCTTTTTTTTTAATGTAAAAATATTTATTTATTTGATACAGGGTCTTGCTACAAGGGCCAGCATAGCATGAGGTACCGGAGATTGAACTCGGGCCCTTGCACTGGCCAGGTAGGCGCTTAGAACGCTGAGCTATCTCCCCAGGCCCTGAGCTTCATTTTTGTCAGCAGCAAAATGGGTAGGACAGTGGCAGCTGTTTCACATGTCTGCTGTGAGGAGTTAGTGAGAGATAGAGGATGCGTGTGAGCAAGCCTTGAGATTGGGAAATAGTCGAATAGATAAGAAACAAATGAGGGCCGGGGAGATAGCTCAGTGGCATAAGTGCCTGTCCTGCAAGCACAAGGTCTGGAGTTGGACCTCCTGGCAGTTCTTAGCAGAGCAGGAGTTCACAACCTGGAAGAGTGAGCTGGCTGGGGAAGAACGACCCAACCTCCCTCTGTCTTTCTATGTCAGTAGGAACTTCTATGTCGGTAGGAACTTCTCCGGAATCCATGGAAAAATGAGGAGAGGACCATGGCAACAAAGCAAGGGGGTTGGGATTGAGAGGGTCCTTCACTAAGATCAACTTTAATAACAGTTTAGAGCCCTTAAATTCAGGCCGGCCAGGTAGCTCAGTGGACTAAAGCACCTGCTTACACATACCTTGTCGGTCCCACCCCTGGGGCGCACTGAGGGTAGGCCTGGTGGTGTAAGCCTGTAATCCAATTTGTGTAGTGAGACCCTCTAGACCCCGTACTAAATACACTTTTAAAAAAAATCCTTAAATTTAAGATTTTGGAAGACAACACATCCCTATGGTTCAAATATCTAAACATAAAGAAGTTTCTTTAGGGGGTTCGATCCCCGAGCCTGCCATGCCCTCCAACCCCAGGGGTGCACTGAGACAGCGATTGAGACTGGGTGTGGTGGCACGTGCCTGTAATCCCAGCATTTGGGAGGCTGTAAACAGGAGAATCACTACCAGTCTGATCTAGTAGTGAGACCCTGAACACCCTGTAATCCCCCCCAAAAAAGTCTTTAAAAGCCTGATCCTATCCCCTGTGACTGTGTGCCCTGCCCTTCTCTGCCCCATTTCCTAACAGGCAACCACTTTGGTTAACTTCATGTGTATCCTTCCTATAAATTTTAACACCTATTGTGCAGTTTTCCTCCACGGAATATGCAAACACTTCTCGTGTTTTTTCACGAGAGTTAATCTCTATGCCCCCTATCCTATAGTGCACCCATTTTGCAGAGGGAAAAGTAAAGCCCAGAAGGAGGAAGCAACTTCACCCAGAAAGTTAAGTCTGTCTTCATAGTGAGCAATTCTCAACTTCTGGGCATCTATCTCTGTTCAAGACAAGAGCTGACACCGAGTAGCATGTGCTCTTTAAATAGTTTGGGCTGAGAATTGGGTCACCTGCATTTAATGGCAGGCTCTACCTAACTTTGGTCTTTCCCTTCCAAAACCCTGTTTCAAACCAGGCATTGTGGCTCACGCCCGTAATCTCAGCATTCCAGAAGCTGAGGCGGGAGGATCGCTGGCCATTGAAGACCAGAATGAACGAAACCAAACCCAAAAGCCCTGTTTTCAGAGGATGGAAACACTAACGCCCGGCCCCACCTCTGCTCTCTCCCCAGGACCGCCCAGAGAGCCTACCCACCTCCCCGCCCTGGACGCCCGCCGCGTCCCGGCCCCCCAGCAGCCTGGACGGCTGGGTGAGCCCAGGGCCATGGGAGCCGGGGCGCGGGAGCAACATGAGCAGCCCCCCGCCGCTGCCGCCACCGCCCATGTCCCCATCGTGGAGCGAGCGCTCCGTGTCGCCGCTGCGACCAGAGATCGAGATGCGTCCCCCCAGCCGCCAGCTGCAGGCGCTCTTGGCGCGGAACATCATCAACGCGGCCCGGCGCAAAAGCGCCTCCCCGCGGCCGGCGGGCACCGAGAGTCTGCGGCCCTTCTCCCCGCCCAGGGTGCCGCCGCCGCCGCCGCGCATGCGCTCGCCGCAGCCTGTGCACCCGGGTCCCGGCCAGGGCACCGCCCGCGTGGCGGCGTCAGGTCCAGTCGTGCGCTCATCGCTGGCGATGGGGTCCGTGTCCTGCACCGCTCCCTGCAGCCCTCTACCTGCGCCGCCTAGGCCACTCCCCTACCGCCGCTCGCCCACGGACTCCGACGTGTCCCTGGACTCCGAAGACTCCGGGCTCAAGTCCCCTGGCATCCTTGGCTACAACATTTGCCCCCGCGGGTGGAGCGGCAGCCTGCGGCTCAAGCGCGGCAGCCTTCCCAGGGAGGCCTCGTGCACCACCTAAGCAGGGGCCGCAGCCCCACCGGGATGGCGAGCCGGATGGCGGACGGCGAGGCCTCGGGCTTGGGGGACCCATCACCAGCACCCTTTAAATAGCCCTGGACGTATGGTGCCAACGAAGGAGAGCTCTGGTCTTCCCGGAAGAGTAGGTCCCCGGGCGTAGGTTCTAACCCCTGCTCTAATCCCGCTGTGTGACTGGCAGGACTCTGCCTGCGTGGGACCCGCAGCTTTCACTTCTCTGTACTGCGGCCCTGGGCAAGGCAGTCTGCTAACATCTAAATGTCCAGTTCCATCAGCACACACGCTCGGGCCTTAAAGGCGGCAGTCGTGCACAAGGACCCTTGGGCATGCTGTGGTCCAGGTCACCCCCCCCCCTTCCGGGGAGTCAGAACTTAGGCTGTGTGCCATGTCCAGGCCCTGGCTTGACTATCCTGCTCCCTGGCAGTAAATCCTAGGCAGGAACAGCTGTTTTCCATCCCTTCTCAGAGAAGATCTATTTTTACCCAGTGACCTTTAGAGAGATCTCCCAGGCCAGTTCAAGGTGCCTTGCTGGCCCCTGTGGAGAAAAGGCTCAGGACTGTTCTCCTTGGGTCCTGTCATGCTACTTTCTCCACCTCAGCTCAGCTCTCCAGGGAAGAGCTCTGTAAGGCAATGATTTTCCCCAGGCTTAGGTTCATGCCTCCAGCCCACCTCTCTGGGCCCATTCATAGCAGGCTCTGGGTTCAAAGTTGAGGGAAGGAAGGAGAGATACCAAACTACCTGTGGCCTTGCCTGATAGGCCTCAGTTGGGGCCTACCTATTCCGAGAGAGGAAGGCAAAGCATTCCTTGTTAGACACAGTGGCAGGATGCACAGCAAAGTCTAGTAGGGGCTGGTGTTGGCTCAGATGATCACTGAGGGCTCTTTCAGTGCTGAAATGTGTTCGTGGTATTAAGAAGTGGGGAGGAGTGATGGGGTGTCTGCTGGGCTTGAATTCAGGGGCAGATGGCCTTGGGTAGGCAGGAAAGGGATTAGGCCAGAGTCTGCCTGTGCTTCTGGTCACCTGACTAGTGCCCCTCTTTTCAGTTCAGCCCCCATCTCAGGGTCTACATCACACTCAGAAGAGTAGACATCATCTCATCCAACTCCCATCGCGTGCTGGTACTTGGAGACTTTGGGAAGTCGGACTACAGGCCCTAGCCTGCTCCTTCCCCCTTAGGGGCTATTTCCAATCCCCAGGAGGGACCTGGGAATGTACGTGGCCCGAGTTCTGTAATTCCCAGAGTTGGCTAGTGGTGCCCCCTAGAGGTTCAGAATAGCAGCTTCAGAATACTTTAGAGGTGAGTGGTGGGTGGCTGGAATTGGCCATGGACCAAATGTGTGGGGATGAAAGAATATCAGGATGTTGCTAAAGGTGAGTGACAGTGTGATTTTGGCATAAGGGTAGACCTCCCCAACTGTCAGGGTGATGTTAGACCTGGATCCCCCTGAGTAAGACTAGGGAAAGCTTGGATCAGGAAGGAAGAGTATCAGGCTTGGGTGGGGGGCACTCTGGAATAAAGGAGTAATCCTAGAGATTTCCTATGGCCTAAGAGTTGGGGACACAGGCCTTGTTGCTGGGAAGATGAGAGGGTGCTCTGCTTAGTTCATAAGGAGCAACCACATTTGCCAAGGCCCCCACCTGCTGAGGAGTCTCTTGCAGCATGGGAGCGCCGTTAAAGTGCCTCAGAGAAGGGACGCAGTAACATAGAAGAGCCATATCTTCCTGCATTTCCTAGAAGAGCCAGCAGGAGGCAGCCTTGGGAAGCCACAACTCTATTTTGAGCTGTCTTCTGGGAACTGCCTTGTCTTCTGCTCGCTTGTCTAACACACTAGAGCTTGCCCTTGTAGCCTCTGCTTCCTGTAGAATTCAGCTCAATAAATGCTTCCTGAAATCATCTGCCTCGTGTGTCATTTTAAGTTTGTCTAGAGTCCCTCCCTTTTCCCCAAGCAAGGAGCTATCGACAGGACATTGGGTAGATGGGAGTATCTGAGACACATGGCCTAGAGCTTGGGGATCAGAGCTGTGAGGAAAAATGAGGAACATTGAAAAAACTTGGGACCACAGAAGTCCCTGGGTTGAAGTCCTGACCAACTAGGGGGCCCTGGGTGAGCCCACTTTGGTGAGTCTCATCCTCCCTCTCTGTGTAATAAGAGAGTTGGATTAGGTAGGGCCTCAGGACAGTACTGTCCAGGCCCTGACCACAGGGCACTGTCACTAAGTGTACAGGGCCCATCACATCAGGGTCTAGTCCCCTGGGGCTGCTTCCTCATCACAGCAGCTCAGGGTTCCCTGCAGGATGAGGAGCCTTGATGAGAGTCCTGGCAATCCTAGTAAGGCAAGACACAGAGACTGGGAGTCCCCTACTCCTGATAGAGTACGCTTTCCCTCAGAAGGGAACTGTGGCTGCATTCCAGGAGAGGATGTGTCTGGCCTGGGGCTCTGCCTTTCCTCTGTAGAAATGCGGACCCATCAGAGACTGGGCAGAAGAACCCAATAGGCAGGCATGTGGGCTCAGGGTGGACCACAGGAGAGTCCAGGCTTCAGCTGTCTAAATGCATCCCAGGACTGTCAGCAGAGACACACAGACACAGTGCTCCTCTCACTTGACCCAGGGCCCCCTTGCTGTACCTGAGAAGGGCTTGTGTCCCTCTGATGGATCATGCCTTTGGCTCAAGCCTCTTCTGAGCTAGAACCCCCATGCCGACTGATCAGTGCGCTCTAATGCCAGACACCCCACACCAAGTTCATCTCGAGCAGAGTGTGTGCAATGGTGCACGCCTGTGATCCCAACCAGAAGGAGATTGCCATGAGATTGAGACCAGCTTGAGTTCAAGACCAGCCAGAACTACAGAGCTATGCATTGAGACCCTGGTCTCAAAAATAGGGCCGACCAGATAGTTCAGTGGACTAAAGAGCCTGCTTAGGCAGAGCATAGTAGCCAGGATTTGATCCTCTGGGGTGTGCTGAATCAGAGATTGAGCCTGGACGTGGGAGGCTGAACACAGGCAGATCACTATGAGTCTGATCTATGTAGTGAGACCCTGTAGACCCTGTACTAAATTTAGGAAAAAAATCAATAAATCATTGAAAAAAAAATGAGTTCACCCCAATCAGCTCAGCATTGGTCTCCTGCACCAACCTGCTCCTCCCTACTGCCCACCTCAGGCTCCCAAACCAGTCACAGAAGTCACCTTTCCTTATTTCCCACTGCAAGTCTGTCACTAGGGCATGGAGATGGTCCAGGTACCCTCGATGCCCTTTCTTCCTCTTCACCCATTCCATCCCTCCATCGCCTAGTCACTCCCAGCTTTTACCTGCCTATAACCCCAGCCTTCAGCCTCCATTGCTGCCTGGTCCAACCCATTGACAGCCAGAGGAGTGGTCCAGTCTGACCACTCTGCTCCACCCGTGTAAAACCACTTTCCTTCTGAGAAGCTTGCTGGGATTGGGCCCGGCCCACCTGTCTGGCCTCAGCTCTCAGCACTGCCCCCCAGCCCAGGCTCTACTGCCAACCCCTCACCATCTTTACATGTACTGTGTCCTCTGCCCATGATGCCCTTGTCTCCTCTCTGCACAGTGAACTCTCACTCATCCGGCAAGGCCCAGTCCAAATGTGTCTTCTCCTCTGGGAAGCCTGCCAGAGCTCCAGGCTGGGCTGGCTAACTGGATTGCCTAGCCTCTCCCATGAGCCTTTCCTGTAAGACTTGTTTGCTGGTCTGAATCTGAGCTGACTGATCTCCTTGAGGACAGAGCCCTCCCTTATTTATTTTCAGCCCATAGAGAGAGGCTTAGAGACTGTAAGGAGGTAGAAGGAGGGTAGAAGAGAGGGAAGAAGGAATGGAAGGAAGAAAGAGGAAAGGGGGGAAAGGCTAGGTCAAGCAAGGATATTGGAGAACAATCCACCCATCCATCCATCCATCCATCCATCCATCCATCCATCCATCCATCCATCCTTTATTCCACAAATACCAACAGAGTTCTTATTATGCACCATTTTAGGCACCAAGTGTGCATCAGTTAATTGGCTGAAGTGAACAGGAGCTGACAGCACTTCCAGGCGACCCTGATGCGTACAGATGTGTGTCTGCCCATGTGTGCAAACTCTTCTGTCTTCAGGGGCCTGCTGCCGGGCACCTGTCTTCCCCAGGGCCTGGTGCTTTTAGCATCTGGCCCCAGCTCCTGTTGCAGCCCAAAATAAGGCTGTGACCCACGACAAGGCAAGAATGATTCTAGTCAGCTGAAGCCAGAGCTGGCAGGGCACCACCCACTCACTGACCGCTGACTGCCATCCGTGACAGACAGTGACCACATGACTCAGCTTCCCGATAGAGGTGTTAATCTTGGGGGTCCAACAGTCCTGCCTGTCCACCGTGGTCCTGTCCTTTCAGGTACAAAAATCCAAGGGGAGCTGGGGCTATTATGGGGAGCGGGTGGAGGGGGTAGGCAGCTCCCAGAACACTTTTGTACCAGTAGAGACAGAGTGCTGCAGAAAATTTGGGGAGTTTAGGGCTTTGTGGAGCCTGGGACCCATAGCTCCTGGGCTGACTAGGCTGCACTCAGCTCCATAAAATAGCAGAACAGGTGGCTGCAATTAAAGGTGGGTGACAGGCGCAGGCTTGGTTCAGGGCATCAGGGTCATCGGCACTGGAAGGAAGCAGCCTCCTGCCTGCCTATTAGAGACCCTTCCCAGAGATGGTGGATTCTGTAAGGGAAACATTTATCCAGCCACAGCTCTGTGGACTGCAGCTATCTAAATGGTCACTGATGGGCATTCTAGGTCACCTCATGCCCCTCTTTCCAAAAGTGTTTAGACACACCCAGGCCTACATACTGTTTTAGGAGTTCATGGATGCTCTGCAGCCCATGTGGATCTTTGTGGCTTAGCCCAACCCTTCTAAATTACAGGGGGGAAACTGAGGCACAGAGCTGGAGAACCACTGTTCATGATTTTGGAGGAAGTCAGCACACTGACTCAGATTGCCCAGCTCACTGCCCACTGACCTGGGCTCCATGCAGGTATGGGACACATGGGTAGACGCAGCATGTCCTGGGGGAAGGGGCACTGAAAAATCTGGTAGGCTGTGGGGGCTCCTGGAGCTGTGCCTCCTCTGCTGGAGACAGGTAAGAACTCTGGCTTTGGGCCCTGCAGGGACTCTCTGGAGCACTGGGGGCTTACCTGGCTTGGAAATCTCCAAGATTTCCTGGAAAGGACCATGAAATGAGAGGGGGAGGGTGGAGGAAGAGGGAGAGAAGCAGAGCTCACCGTGGAAATGAGCAGGCATGGAGGGATGGTGCTCACTTTGTTGGGCCAGCCCCTGAGAAAAAGGCGCTTCTGAGCAAGGCGGACCTGACTGGGGTGTCCTCCCACGCCTCTGCCATCCTTCTCTTTACAAAGGGACCCAAAGCAGACCCCTCCCAGCTCACACAGCCCTTGCTTGTGACACGGGGATGGGTCAAGGCTGTTCATATTAGGGCTGGGTGAGCCAGAGGCAGGAAGAAAGGTCTGGGGAGGAGAAGAGGTGACCCAGCTCATGTGTGGAAGCTTTCCCTCCACAGGATGATTCCCAAGGAACAGCAGGATCCAGCAATGACTGCCATGGGGGACATCATGGGACCAGGTAAGATGGGCCTAGCCCTGTGCTTTCTTCACACTCCTCTATTCATCTCAGACTGTATCCACCCAGGCCAGATGGCCCGTCCCCAGCACACGGGTGTGAGTTCCAGATGACAGGAGGGTGCTCGTGGAATCTGCCACCTGGGCTGCATCCTTTCTGAGCTTCTGGAGGGCTCTCACCCTTGGCACACAGATCGGGAGCTGAGGGTGAGTGCTCTGGACTGTGTTCTAGCACAAGGCGACCCTGGCTCTGGCCTCCACTTCAATTTCGGCTGGGGGCGGGGGCCTTCTGCACCCACTGTGCCAAAAGCCTTGCTTGGTGTGAGGCCCGAGGATAGCCCACGGCACCCAGGCCCACAGGGACAGGGTAAGGAGCAGCGCAGCTGCCCAACAGCACACACAGCATCTTCCCTGAGAGCAGGTTCCTCTCATGACAAAATTACCTGAAATTCATGTTAATCAGCTTTATAAGATCATAACAAGAAGTCCTGGTATAATGTTGGAATTCTCTTATTTGGACTTTTAGAGCATTTCAAGTCATTTAAAAATCAACTGCATCACACTTTCAAGCTTTATGATAAAACACCATGGCTCTGTATTGTAAAGTTTATTATTATTATTATTATTTTACATATTTAGGACAGGGTCTACAGGGTCTCACTATGTAGGCCAGACTCATGGTGATTCTCGTTTTCAGCCTCCCAAGTGCTGGGGGTACAGGCACTCACCACCACACCCGGGGACGAGGGCAGTGATTGAACCCAGCTGCTGCGCTCTGCCTAGGCTGGCGCTTTAGTCTGCTGAGCTATCTGGCCATCCCTTTGTATTATAAATTTAAAATGCAGGTGCATGGCGCCTGCCCCAGGGACTCTGATTTAGTGGGCTGGAGCTGAGGCCTGTGCCTTTGCCTTTGGGTGACCTGAGAACACTCTCATAAGCCCGGGCCATGAGCTGGCCTGTGATCTGCCTCCACCGGCCACACTGTGTGACTTCTCAGACTATTTCACGTGTTCTTGCCACTGTCTGGTGATGTCACATTCCTTTTTCCTTCCATGATTTTCTTTACTGAAAATGTAAACTTTAGAAAGTGGCATTGGGGCTGGTGAGATGGCTCAGTGGTCTAAAGCACCTACTTAGAATAAGCTTAGCAAAGCACAGGCACCGCGGTTCAATCCCCCAGCACCAAGTGCCAGCCTGCCCCCGCCCCCTGGTGGGCTGAGCTGGCCACACACACATAAAATAAAATTAAAATTAAAAAAAAAGAAAGTGGCATTGCCCTAACTAGAAGAGAACTGTCTAGATAATTAGGCATAGGCCTCTCCAACATCATTTATGCCATACTTCAAATAAATAGCTTTCTGATTATTGCTAAGGTACTAAGTAAAGGCAATTTTGCAATTAAAAAAATAGGAAAGATAAATCTTACGGTCTCACCACCTAAAAATAACTATTTTAAATAGTAATAGTAAACTCTTATCCTTCTTATATGGTTGCTACGTGTCAGATACTGTCAGAATCTAGTTTGCCATATGTCATTTAAGCCTCACTGCAACTCCATAAGTTATGTGGTATTCCCTTCCAGCCTATGAGAAAGGTAAGGCTTAAAGGAGGTAGGTTGTCAGGGATGTGGTAAGTAGTACAGCTGGAATTTCACTTTAGGTCTCTGTCTCCAGAGCTGCTTCTCCTATATGCATATGTAAATAATATATTCGTTTAAAAATATTCAGACAAAATACAAATGAATTACTTTGAAAAAGTTCCTCATAATGGAACCATACGGAGTAACCACTGCTAACACATTTGTACACATTCCTCTGTTTGTGTATCACGTATTTATCTAAGCATGTATACGTGTGGGCTAGATACTGCATGCTGTGCTGCTCAGCTTGCCTGCTTTCGCACTGAGCGGCACACCACAGCCGTCCTTCCACTTGGCAGGCTGTGGCTCCTGGCTCCCTTGCGCTGTCCCTTAGCGTGCCACTGTTTGGACAAGTCATTTGCCTGGGATAAAGCCCTGCTGACTGTCATAAAGGCTTGTCTCAGTGGGACCCTCAAGGACCTGAGGAGTCTTGCTCCAGTGACTGGTTGAGGGGGTTCTCATAGGAGAAGGGAGCGGGATGAGCCAGGAAAGGGCCAGAGAAATTGTTAAGCAAGGATGAGGCTCGGCTGCAGCCCAGGTCCAGTGCGATGCTTCCTGGGGCTGTGGAACATGAACTGCTGTGCGTGGCTAAAGGGTGATAGTGGCTCTGTTCTCCTGAGCAGTTCTCTGTAGATCTTGTAAACTAATGAAGAGTGCGTGGGCAGCCTCCCCTCAAGATCAATCCCCTAGTTTTCACAATTTTAAACTCCATTATAATAAACATCCTTGTATATGTTTATCCAACTCTTTCCCTAAGAATGATTCCTAGAGATAGAATAATCAAATAGGTTTTATCTTTTCAAAAAACCTAATGAGCTCAGGTAATCTGCACAGTAATTATGACTCCCAGCCCCCTTCCTTCCTGTGCACCACAAATAGTCACTGTTAATGTTTGCCATGTGTCTTTGACAAGCCTTTTAAACCATGCACATAATTTACAAATGGAATCTTAGAATACATATTCTTCTGAAACTTGCCCCACTCCTCACTTAACCTACAGTAGATGTCTGTATGCTCTTAGCCTTTACAAAATGCTCTCTATATAATTTGTTGGAAGAGTGGCAAAAACAAGTCCTGCTCCTCTTCTTAGTGACTACTTATGACTTCACAGAATGCAATGAAACACAGCACAGTGTGGTCCTCAGCACGGCTGGCCACTGTGTCCACCTCCCTGGCCTAGGCTCTCTGGTGCTGCTCTTAGTTGACCTTGGCACCCTCGTTCCTCTCTACACATCTCCATTTTCAGCAATGACCTTCCTTGTTTCACCGTTCAAATGCTGTCTGCCATATTGATCTGCTTGCTTGCACCTTATTTTATGTTGTTCTCCTTCCTACGAGGGTGGGCAGGCTATTCTCACACCTGTCTGGGTCCACCTTTCTAGCTGGGCACGAAACACCCTGCCTGCTGCCCTTAGCCTCAAGGTTCTTTCTCTACTGTGTTCCCATGGCCAACACTCAAGCCACTGCCGCCTCTTCCCAAGCAGCCCCCATCATCACACAGCTCCTGCAGCAGCCCCAGTCCTGGAAGGCACAGCCTCTTCAAGTTAGTCATCTATACTTTTCTCTCCATCTTTTTATTCACATTTTCTCATGCTTGTATACAAGCGCACACAAAAGCGGAGCCTAGAAATCCCCAAGGTCCTGTCTTTATCCCTAGACCCCAGAGCAAAAGCCAAAGGACATGCTGTTATTCCCTAAGCTCCTCAGCATGAGCATGCATCAAAGTAATAAAAAGGGGCATTTCCTTATATGCTACAGAAATAGGTGTACACTGAATGAAATTAGCAGCAATGATTTAACAATACCTAATAACCAGCCTCATAGTCAATGTTGTCCAATTTTCCAGTTTGTTTTAATCAGGACCCAAACAAGAGCCAAGGTTATTTGGTTGCTATGTCTTTTAAATCTCTTTTAATCTGAAACAACCACTCTGCCCTTTACTTCCCTGTCATTCATATTGGAAGAAACCAGGCCAGCTGCCTGTAGAATGCTCTGCACCGTGAATGGCTCACTGCCTCTCGCTGGCATGATTTAACTTGTTCCATATCCATTTACTCTGAAACCCTCTCCAATAGGTGTCTACACTCAAATTCTCCACAGAGACTGCTAATGAAGATTATCCATGGCCATGTTACCAAATAAAAGTCACTGCTCAGCCCTTATCTGACTTGACACGTCAGCAGCATTTGATTTCACTGTCACTCTGTTGGCCCTGAAATCCCATCATTTGGTGTCTAGGACACCACCTCTTTCAGATTTCCTTCACCTCACTGACTTCCTGCCCAGCCCCTTGGGCTGGCTTCTCTCCTCAGTCTAAATGTTGGAGGGCTCAGCACTCAGGGCTCAAGTTTATTTATTGTGCTTGCATCCCGATCTTTTCCAGCTTCCCAGATTAAAAGACCATTTATTTATAAGAGCTGGCAATCAACTGTGTGTACTTCAATGAATTTTAATTAAATGTTTTCTTGTTGTGCTGGAGATTGAACCCAGGGACTTGCACATGCCAAGCCAGCAGCACTCTACCAGTGGGCTTTACTCCTGGCCCTGCATCTAATTTTGGAGATGAGCAACGTGGCCCTGCTGCCATAAAGAACCCTGTTCTGTCAAGGTTCTCATTATCCTGTCACTTTAGCCCTCTAAAAAGCTTCCTTGATAGTCAAATGTAAAAGTATGCATTTTTCCTAGTCTGGAAGGCATAAAGGTAGGGGGTGGATCCCAAACTACCAAGGACAGGCAGAAGCCCTGGAAATCCTCCACATCTGTGGTCCCCACTACTGCTAGAGTGGCTCTCCTATCACATCAGCCACTGTGTTGGTCTCCTAGGAGTGTGACCTACACTGTGCACTGTGAGTTAGGCATGCAAAGGACCTAAGGTGAGGGCTCCTCATGAAAATCTAATCCCAACTTTCCCACCATTTCTACCTTTACCTGGTGGAAGAGCTGTCTTCCACGAGGTTAGTTCCTAGTGCTGGAAAATGCCTCTTAGTTTCTCTCGTATCTCACACCGGTGGCTAACTTTTAAGAAAAGTATTCAAAATTCCATCATTTCTCACTACCTTCCTGATGGGCAAAGAGCTAGGGAGAATACTGCTGGAATAAATAAAAATGGCCAAAGAACTTCTGAAATAGCCCTCAACTTCACCAAACAGCAAACATGGGGCAAAAACTCCGAGGCACCATTTTTGCCTCTCAGGTGGGCAAAGATCCCAAAGAACGATAATTCCCAGTATCAGCGAGACTGGGGAGACACCGGCATCCTCACACACAGCCTGCCATGCTCTCCCAGGGCTTTAGAGGCCAAGGCCAGAAATGCCTGGGGTTAAGTAGTCAGAGCTCCTTGGCCTCTCGCGCAGAACCGTCTCTGGACCTGGGAAAGAAGGTGAGCGTGCCCCAGGACCTGATGATAGAAGAGCTGTCACTGCGCAACAACCGGGGATCTCTCCTCTTCCAGAAGAGGCAGCGCCGGGTGCAGAGGTTCACATTTGAGCTTGCAGCTAGCCAGCAGGCGGTAAGCCTTCATGGTGCTCACAGGGAAACTGAGACCCAGAGGGAGCCAGTGTTCGGCGTAAGGCCGAGGGCCTCTGGTGCCTGGAGAGTCCCTCAGCTCCATCCGGGAGGCCGATGTTTCCATCACAGCTCTGCTGTGCAGTGCCATGCAGTTCTCTGTGGCCATCGATTCCCGAATGCAAAACAGAAAGCGGGTTGGGTGGGACACCAGAATGACTCACTCTGGTGCCCCCCCCCCAAAAAAAAAAGGGAAAGAAGGTCCAGGGAGCGAACTCAGTGGCATAAGTGCCTGCCTGGCAAGCACAAGGTCCTGAGTTCGACCCCCAGTACTGCAAAACAAAACAAAACAAAAAAATGAGAAAGAATAGCCCTGTGCCCGGGGTCAACTCAGTGGTAGGCAGGATTTGTTCAGATTCAGTTTGATCCTAGATGGAAACTGAAGGATGCCTTTCTCCTTCCCACGAGAAGGAAGAAGTCCTGGGACAATCTGCTGGATTTGCAAAAGGCAACATGCAGTTTCAGGCATTCAGTTTCTGCTCTAGAGGAGATGACAGGAAGTGAGGGGATCAAAATAAGGATGGCAGATACACAACTTTGCTGTGCGCCCGAGAGACAGTGCTAGCTGCGCACCTTCACATATCCTTACAGAGAACACTAAGGAGAGGGTCATCTCCTCCCCTACACAGAATAAAACTGAGGCTCAGGAAGTATCGGTAAGACAACAACAATAAATATTTATTGTGTAGTCCTCCGCCCCGGCCAGCACTATAAACGATTACCCTCCTGAACCGCCCGGAGTTGGCCCTGGGGTCCCCCATCTTCCTCCCCTTCACTTTCCTGAATGGGTGGAAGGGGAATCCTGACCTCTCGCCCGGCTAAGCCTTGCTGGGTTTGTCTGCTCCCTCAGATCCTAGCCGGAAGCACCAAGGGGAAGGTCACTGAAGCGTCTGTGCCCCTGACGGTGAGCGCAGAGGAGACCCGCGGGAGGCGCAGCGGGAAATGGGGGGCATAGGTCCACGCTGCCGCTTGCAGTCTCTGATCCCCAACCCGGTGACCAGGTCGCCAACGGCCCAGAGGGGCAGAGCTACCGCTCGGAGCTGCACATCCTCCCCGCCTCCTCCGGGGACCCCGGGGGCGCCCACACCACAGCCGCCGGGAAGGAGCTCCTGCGGAACCCCAGCGCCCTGGCGCCAGGTAAGCGGCGCCCTGGGGCCTGGGAAAGGCACTGGTGTGCTCCACGGCGAGGCAAGAAAAGCACACGCACGCACGCACGCACGCACACTCACGCAGACGCGCATGCACACGCGCGCCTCGCTGTTCACAGCGCAAGCCCACCGAGCCGGAGCGGCGCGCAGCAGCCCAGATCGGGACCCGTGCTTGGAACTCAGGGTCCCCTTGCGCCACTCCGCCGGCTTCTGGCTCGGGGAGGGGTCCCCTGTGCCGGGGCGACTTTGGCATGCCGTTCCCCACAGCTCTTCCCCAAGCTGGCCTTCCTCCCCACCTGGTCCGGGGCCTGGGGGTGGACAGGGCTGAGGGCCGGGCCGGAGCGCCCCCTGTCGCCTGCGCGCCCCACGCCCTGGGCTCGGTCGTCGCAGGCTACGCAGAGCCCCTGAAGAGCGTCCCGCCCGAGAAGTTCAACCACACCGCCGTCCCCAAGGGCTACCGCTGTCCGTGGCAGGAGTTTGTCAGCTACCGAGACTACTTATGCGAGGGCCGGAGTCACACCCCGAGCTTCGGAGACCTTCGGAATTTCAATAAGTAAGGCCGGGAGTGAGGCATTTGGGGGAGACGGGATGGGGGTGGGGGCGTGGCAGCAGAAGCCCACATTTACCTGTGGGTTCAGGCTAGCTCTAGCCCCAGCACTGATGTACGTCGAGGCATTGCTAGACCAGAGCCTCAGCACCTAATAGGTGACTAACCATAGGAGTGGGTTGGGAAAGTGTCCAGCATCTGGCTATCCTCTACAACAGGAGGGCATGGGTACTGCGATTTCGGAATCTGCCACAAGTCACAAAACAAGGAGGAAGCAAGCAGCAGGGCAGGGCATATCTGACTCCAGAGCTGTTCTCTCCTTCTCCACTCTGCTGTGAGTCACCTTTATGAGGGCCACCGAGAGTCTGACCTTCTCCAGGGGATTCCCCAGATTAAAAATCCTAGGCCAGCTGAGCCTCTTCGTACTCTCAGCAGTGGTGTGGAAGAGGCCTAGAAAGTGGCTTTGAGGTAACCCAAAGCAGGGAGTGGCACCAGAAGTGAGGGCCAGCGAGGAGTGGCTTAGGCTAGTTTAGTTGGACCTCACTGTGCATGCCACACCTAGATTGGTGACCTAAGGCAGTGATTCAACTTCTCTGAGCTTCTAGTATCTCATCCGTACCTGTATCTGAACCTGCTTCCTAAGGTTTCTATGACAGGAGACACCATAAATGAAGTTGTTGGAAAGTAATAACCTCTCAGTAAGCAGTAGCTACTTCTGCTGCTGCTGTTTACAGGCTGAAATGGTGGTTGGAGAAGCTAGCAGAGAAGAGCTTGCAAGGGAGAGACTTCACATTCTGCCCTGAGGGCCCAGAACCACCCATGGGAGTCAAGACTGGAGCTTGGCCCTGGAGGAGGCCCTTGGGCTGGGGTTACGTTTCCATTGCCATTGCAGTTGGCTTCGTTAGTCTGATGCCGTTTCTCAATATGCTTCTCTGGCTTTGGCTGCATTAAGTGAGGAGCAGGAGGGCCCCCAGAGAGAAGGCTGCAGGCCAGCTCTGCTGGCACCTGCTCAGACCACACGTGGAGACTGCCTGACAAAGACAGAGGGTGTGTGCCAGGCCTGCAGAGGCCTTGGATGAGGTCCTAAGAGGAAGGAGCAAGTACTGCGCAGGGCACATGCAGGCATGGGGTGACCTCCAGTGGAGATGGCTCAGGAGGGGTGTGACTACCTTCAGACAGCTGAATAGCCAGGCAGGCCCCTGATGTGAAGAGCTGGCACTGGGAACCTCATGCCTTTGGCAGACATTCTGGAGCTCCCCACCAGGCAGGACTGCCTAAAGTCTTCAGCAGACATTGTGTCCTGGCAGCCACCTTTGAGGCTGACCAGTTCTTGGGGGCATCCCCCTGCCATTGCATGCCTCCAAGTGTTTGGTCGTGGCATATTCCCACCAGAAGCAGGAGGCTCCCTGGCAGTCCTGAGCCCAGATTGCTTCTGAAGGAGCACAGACAGAAGGAGCAACTGAGGCATAGACAGAGAAAACAGCAGCATTGATAGCCAAGCAGGGCTCGGAATTCAGGGTTCTGGGCTCCCAGTCAGTGGTCCAACTGTGGGGCCCACCCGGTTTGGACGCCACCCAGTCTGTTCCCGTAGGGCCTGGCTGCTGTGGTCAAAGCTGTGCTGGTCCAGGGAGCAATGCTTTCCTGGCAGTGTCCCGGCCCTGGTCAGAGCCAAGCCTTCGCCTCTTTCCTCTGGTTTCTGCTGCAGGAAAACTACAGGAGCAGTGCTTTTTTTCCTTAAGATTAAAAAATGGTTTTAAAATTACATACACGTGTACACACTGGAGCATGAAGTGTGATTGAAAAATACAGTGCATGCTTAAATTAAAAAGTTATTACAGCTGGCTTTAGTGACACACTCCTGTAATCTTAGCACAGAGGAAGCAGAGGCAGGAGGATCCTTGTGAGTTCAAGACCAACCTGGGCTACAAAGTGAGACCCTGTCAAAAAAAAAAAAAAAGTAAAAGTCACATTAGCCAGGTGTGGTGGCACAAACCTATAATCCCAGTACTCAGAACGCTGAGGCAGAGGCCAGCATGAGTGACAGGGTGAATTCAAGGCCAGGCTGAACTGCATAATGAAACCCCATCTCAACAAAATAAAAAGACACCCATTGTTTTTACCTGTTTTGTTTGTTTGTTTTTTCTTTCTTTTTTTTTTTTTTTTGTATTTAGTACAGGGTCTCACTACACAGATCAAACTCGTAGTGATCCTCCTGTTTTCAGCCTTCTAAGCTCTGGGATTACAGGCATGTGCCACTACACCCAGTCTCAGCTGCAGACTCAGCTCGGCCCCCGGGGTGGGGCCAGCATGGCATGCTGGGGCCAGGTTTTTTGTTCATTCATTTGTTTGTTTTTTTGATGTATTTGGTATAGGGTCTCACTACACAGTTCAGACTCGTAGTGATCCTCCAGTTTTTAGCCTCCTCAGTCTTGGGATTACAGGCATGCACCATCATACCTGGTCTCAGTGGCTGGCTCAGCATGCCCAGGGGTGGGGCCAGCCTGACCTGTGGTGCTAAGGATCTAACCCCTGTCCCTGTGCTTGCCTAAGCAGCTGCTTAGTCCACTGAGCTATCTCTCCTGGGCAGTTTTTACCAGTTTGAAGCAGTTCTGGAAGTCATCTTTTGTGAGTGTCTTTGGTTATACTATCTTGGTTGCCTTGATGTCCTAAATTGATTCAAAACATTTAACTTTGTCATTTTGACTTTGTTGAAGAGCCAGAGATCTCATGGTTCCAGGTCGAGTGAATAAGATACATGAGGATTCACCATGTTGACAGAACTTACTGTAAACATTTTAAATTGATTTTAGTTGGACATTATGGCAAACATTTTCAGTTGGTTTTGGACACTGAAGCAGCCTCAGAAAGACATAAAAGAGGACTTTCAGAGCTTCTGAAAATGGAATGATGGAATATGCATGTTCAAAGCAAGGGAGAGTATCTGGGTGGGGGGTGGCTAATGGCAATATCTTTTACTTTATTAAATTTACTTAACATTGACTGTAACATTGGCTTAAACATTGACTGTATTTTTTTAAATAATATTTATTTATTTATTTATTTATTTATTTATTTATGTGTGTGGCCAGCTCAGCCCACCAGGGGGCAGGGCTGGCTGGCATGTGGTGCTGGGGGATTGAACCGCGGTCCCTTGTGCTTTTCTAAGCTTGTTCTAAGTAGATGCTTTAGACCACTGAGCCATCTCACCAGCCCCACATTGACTTCATTTTTGATCATCATGTTGTATTCTCTTTGAAAAAAAAGTAAACAACTGCAAATAAAGGCAGAGAACCTTTGTTCTTCAATCCCAGGTCCCCTTCCAGAGGTGACACAGTAGTCGGGTTGGCCTGTGTGTGTTGGGAATATTTTGTACAGACAGCTGCATACTGCCAGACATTGTGTTGGGGGGGTGTGTGCTCCCCGATACAGCACTTTTCATTCCAGTCCGTAACTCATCCTTTCACCCTTATGCCTTTGATTACCCTCCTTTTGGGCTGCCGAATAGCAGCCTGTATGTGATGTATCACCTCCGCTTCGTCCACTCCTCTGCACTGCCTTCTGCGGTTGCCTTCTGCTTTCTCGTGCTCACATGCACGTCATGTGCTTGCAGATGGAGTTGCTGGTGACAGAGTTGGCACCTTTTCATGTCAGGAAGATCCTTCCAGATTGTTCTCCGAGAGAGCTGCCCTGATTTACCCTTTAACCAGAGGACTGTGGATGAAACTTTGCCCCTCCCTCATTGCCTCTGCCCACTATCAAATTCTTTCTATTTGCCAATCTCATAGGGGAGAAATGGCATGCATGTGTTGTAAATTGCATTCCCGAATCTCACTGCTTTTCCTAACCTCCCTTCGCATTCCAGGGTGTGGGTGTTTTAAAGGAGGTGACAAGAGCAAGAAAAAAAGTCTATTTCATGTGCTGCTCTTAGGCGAGCCGAGTTTCGCCAAGGATGAGCCACTTCTAGCTCTGGAAAGCTCAGCCTACTCCATACCACTAGGGGAGACTTGGGAAAGGTTGGAGCTGGAGACACCAGTTAGTTAACAGATCCTTTGCACTACAGAAGGAAAACTGAGGTCTGGAGGCAGTCAGGGAGGTATCACATGTGGTGACCTGCCTGTCAGTGTGCTGCCATCCCTGTCCCACACAGCCAGTTTTCTTGTTGCTTTCTTATCCCAGGACCCCGGTGCCGTTTGGAAGATCCCTCATGGGGGAGGCCATTTCCAGGGCAGCCACCCCCTTTGTCCCGGAGCCCTTCAATGGCTTGGAACTTCTCCGCCTCAGGCCCAGCTTCAACAGGGTGGCTCAGGGCTGGGTACGCAACCTCCCAGAGTCTGATGAGCTGTAGCCCCAGCCTGAAGCTTCATTCCCCAGAATTGGGGCTCAGGTAACATCTGGAGCCAAGACTTGTGGACAACACTGTATAGTTTATAGAGTCTTCATACACAAACCATTGTTGCAAATGGCCTAGAAGGTCAGAGTTTAGTAGAATCCAAATGCATTGTGCTTCAAAATGATCTAGGCTGTTTTTCCTGAAATGGATTTCTGCCAGCAGCCTCATAACCTCCTGCCCTGGGGAACCTGTTAGTAACCAGTGCCCCAGGTGACTCCAGTGTCACCTGTCCATGATTTGTCTTGCACTTTATCCAGTGGGAGTGGAGTGGGGTGCCTGCAGGAACCCTTTCCACCCTCCATGCTGAGCAGGCCCCGTGGGTTAAGTGATGATGAGGATGGTGGTGGTGGCGGTGGCAGTGGCTGCGTTGTTTAGTGTCCCAGAGCTAGGGCTGGCAGCAGGTTCTCTGTACATTCTCTTCCTCATTCTCAATGTGACTGCCTATTTCCCTCCCTACTTATAGATGTGGATATCCAGATTCAGAGGAAGGAAATAATTTGTTTAGGGTGGTCAAAAAGACAGTCTGGAGCAGGCCAAATAGCTCAGTGGATTAAAGCGCGTGCAAGCAGGCACAAGGGCTGGGGGGCTCAATCCCTGGGCCTGCTGTGCTGGCCCTGTCCCTGGGGCACACTGGACAGCAATTGAGACTGGGTGTGGTGGCATGCGCCTGTAATCCCAGCTCTTGGGAGGCTTAAACAGGCGGATCACTGAGTCCGATCTAGTAGTGAGACCCTGAACACCCTGTAGACCCTTCCCTAAAATACAAAAAAAAAAAAAAAAAAAAAAAAAAAAAAGACTGTCTGGCTGAGGAGATGAGTATTTCTGCTGTCCTTGGTGTCCAACCCAATGCCCACTCCCCTGTAATCACTGATGTTGTGATGTTAGTGCTCTGCCTTGCAGTTTACCTGGGTTCTAATTCTACCACTGTGAGCCATGTGACTGTGAGGAAGTCATTTCCCATCTTGAGCCTGGTTCTCCATCTGTAAGATAACGCAGAAGCTCCTTTAGAGGGTTGTTGGGAGGTCAGCGGGCGCACATTCATAAGGGCCCAATGTTAGACCTCCTGCAGCCACTGCTTTCGGCTGGAATAGATGTTCTTGCAGTGGATACAGTCTGAGAAGCAAGCTCCCAGCATACCATCGGGTGCGAGAAAGCTGGCGCTGCGGGGAAATGGCTCATCACCCCAGCCCTCTCTTTGGACAGGAATTCCTCTACCCTCCCCTGCCTCAACTCCAGGCTGGGCGGGACAGTGGTTACATTTTCCTTTCACGCCAAAGTTTCACTGCCCGTCTGGATCTCAGACCCAATAGTCTGTCTGTATGATTGTTTGTAATTGATGTGTTCCCTTGAATTTGGGGGCTGTTGTTTAAAGCCAAGTTTCTGTATGCTGAAGAATGTTAGTGTCTGGAAAGCAGAAGGGTGGACCTGAGTTGGCTTGAGTTGGTTCTGCAGCTGCCATGCACAGAAGAGCCTGGGAAAGGGAAGGAGATGCTGGAACCCAAAAGTGGATCCTCCGTCCTTTTCTTCTCATCATCTGACTTTACTCATGTTAAAAAAAAAAAAAAAAAAAAAGGGAGAGAAATAAAATGTGAAAGTATCTGCCCAAGTCCTCACACACATGCATACGCCTGCCCACCCTTGTGCATTCTGCTTCATTGTGTGCCGCACGAATGACGGACTTCTGTGACTGTGGACATGAATCAGGTGCCTAGGTCCACAGGTATGTCTCGGTGTCAGTGAAATTGCACTTATGTACTGTTCTTTGTCCAACAAATAAAATTCCAATCCTGGAAAGGCATTTCATTAACCTTTCATGTAACTTGGGGACCTAACCCAAGTCCTTCATATGAAAGTCAGTATTTTTGCGTTTTTGTTCTTTGTATAAATGGAAAGGTTGAAGACTAACCAAAACATTGAGAAGCCTGACGATAGCAATGAATAAACTCATTATATACAGCCATGTAGCTACATCTCACTAACAGAGATAGACAACAGAAGGCAAGTAAATACATTGACTGATGCAGGGAAATGTTTAATATAAAACACAAGAGTATTGGTTAACTTTGGGAGGGAAGGGCTTGTGTGAAGGACATAATAAATGACACTGGGGTAAGCACAAGTTTCTGTTTCTAGGCTGGGGTGATTGTAACTTAATGTTCACTTTAAATATTTAAGTTGTACATTGTGTTTTCTGTATTTTAACAAAATAATACCTTTAAAAAAAAAAAGAAAAAGATGAACAGAAGGGGTTGGGGAGATAGCTCAGTGGCATAAGCACCTGCCTGGCAAGTGCAAGGTCTTGAGTTCGATCCCTAGTACCACAAAAAAACAAACCAAAAAACCAGATTAATAGCAGATTAGACATATCTGGGATATTTGGAGTGCCCATAATGTAGATTAGGTAGAGAGAGAAAATATGAGACACAGAGAAAATAAAAATTCTCCGAAGAGAGCTGGAGAGATGGCTCAGTGGTCTAAAGCACCTACTTAGAACAAGCTTGGCAAAGCATCAGGGACCGCGGTTCGATCCCCCAGCACCACATGCCAGCCAGCCGCGCCCCCTGGTGGGCTGAGCTGGCCACACACACACACACCACTCTCTCTCTCTCTCTCATAAATAAATAAATAAAATTAAAAATAAAAATAAAAATAAAAAAAAAAAAAAAAAAAAGAAAATGAATATTCCTTTAAAAAAAAAAAAATTCTCCGAAGAGCAACTAACAGTGAAAAACCATCCTCAAGCAGTGTGATGGTTAATCTTGGTTTACTCACTGATGAGGGACACCTGGACAGAGGCGGGTGGGCCAGTGCACAAGGTGGGGAAGACACCCCTCTGACCGTGGGTGCTGCTCTCAGAGGGAAAGCTGCTCTTCCCAAGTAGGTGCATGCCCATCCTAGTACATTTTAGATAAAAATGACATCACATTGGTTTCAAGAAAAAAATGGCTTTATAGAATTTTTCCTCTTTCATTTCAAAGTAACTTATGTAAAGATGAGTTTTGGAGACAAAGCCTCCAGGGTTTCTAGGCTCAGTCTCAATTGTCTCCTGGCTACTTTAAAAGCCAGCATGGTGGTGTATACCCGTAATCTCTGCACTCAGGAGCCCAAGGCAGGATTTGCTGTATGTTGAAAGCCGACCTGACTACACAGTTCAGAGTTCAGCCTGGACTAAATGTGAGAACTGTTTCAAATGGAGTGGGCATGATGACACATGCCCGTAAGCTTAGCACTTGGGAGGCTGAGGCAGGAAAATCATTGAGCCTGAGGTCAGCCTGGATACATAAGCAAGTTGAAGGCCAGCCTGCACTACAGCAAGACTCGTCTCAAAAGCAAAGTGCCTGCACAAGACACAGACTTTTAAAGCTACATTTATCAACTACCACATGTCAGGCTCTGTACCAAGTACAATCTGATCTCAGTCAACTTTTGACTTAAGAACTAAAGATACCTGAACCTTCTCACCATCGTGGAATGGTTACGACAGTCTAAAGCAGGACTTAAAAAAAAACCTCACTTACATGTAACCGGTTTCTAATGTTCACTGAGCTTAAACTTAGTTACCCAAAGATGAACAAAACAAATCTAGATGCTAACAATTTTTGGAAAACTGACCCCTTTTAATTATTTAAAAACAATACAACACATCAAATTTCCCTTACATCTACAGTTCAGTTATATCTACACATCCTAAGACCAAATAGTTCCCTGCCCAGAGGCAGGGGGTTACAGGGAGACGCTGAAGACACACGCAGGTGAATGTTGAAGATCAGAGTTCAGCTGTCCTAGGTCA